>NW_006921736.1:196159-245662 GCF_000298275.1 Orycteropus afer afer
TGTGTGTTCCATCTGGTGAAGTCCATGTGTAGAGCTGCCATTTGTGTTGTTGAAAAAAGGTATTTGCATTGAACAAGTCGTTGGTCTTGCAAAATTCTACTACGCGAGTTCCAGCATTATTTCTGTCACCAAGGCCAAATTTTCCAACTACTGATGATTCCTCTTTGTTTACAACTTTTGCATTCCAGTCACCAGTGATAAGTAACACATCCAGATTGCAAGTTTGGTCAATTTCAGACTGCAGAAATTGATAAAAATCTTCAACTTCCTCATCTTTGGCTTTGGTGGTTGGTGCATAAATTTGAATAATAGTCATAATAATGGGTGTTCTTTGTAGGTATATTATCCTATCACAGACAGCATTGTACTTCAGGACAGATCTTGAAACATCCTTTGTGATGATGAATGTCACGCCATTTCTCTTTAAACTGTCGTTCCCAGCGTAGTCGGTCATATGGTTATCTGATTCAAAGTTGCCAAAAGAAGTCCATTTCAGGTCACTAATGCCTAGGATATCAATCTTTATGCATTCCATTTCATTTTTGACAACTTCCAATTTTCATAGATTCATACTTCATACATTCCATGTTCAAATTATTAATGGATGTTTGCCACTGTTTCTCCTCAATTTGAGTGGTGCCATGTCAGCAAATGGAGGTCTTGAAAGCTTTACCTTATCCATGTGAGTAAGGCTGATTTTACTCTGATAGTGCAGCTCTTTCCCAGTCCTACTTTGAGAGCTTTCTAACCTAAGTGACTCATCTTCCTCCTCTGTATCGGACAGTGTTTCTGGACTATTCATAATGTTGTGCAGTAATGTAGCAGGCAGTGTTTCTCTGCTATTCATAAGGTTTTCCCTGGCCAATTCTTTGAGAAGTGGATGGCCTCTTCCTTCTTCCTAGTCTATCTCAGTCTGAAAGCCAGGCTGATACCTGTGCAACAGGTGTACCCCACTGGGTTCGAAACACCCATAGCACAGCCTCAAGACTCACAGCAATACATCACCACAGTAGGACAAACCGACAGACAAGTTTGTCTCCCTTAGCTGTTGGAAACCCCTCCAACCACCTTTACCTGGATCCCTGCAGCTAACTCCTTGATCTGTTCCCATCCCCTTTGCCTTTTCTGTCCTCTCCCTGCCTTCCCGCCTCGCTGCTTGTGGGGCATGGCTTGGGTTCCCTCTCCTCACCTGTGTCCCTGTGGCTGATTCCTCAATCTGTCTGGTCCCCTTTGCCTTTTCTGTCCTCTCCCTCCTTCCCACCTCACTGCTTGTGGAGGGTGGTCTGGGTTCTCTCTCCTCACCTGGCTCCCTGCGGTTGACTCCTCGATCTGTTCTGGTTCCCTTTGCCTTTTCTGTCCTCTCCCTGCTTCCTGCCTCACTGCCTGTTCTTAGGTCCCTGGAATTTGAATGAGAATGCAATCACTTTAAAATCCAAAATGATTGCCACCTGTAAACATTCAAAATGGCTGCACCCTCGGTCACTTTAAATATCCAAAATGGCCACTGCTTGTAAACATTCAAAATGGCTGCACCTCGGTGACTTTAAATATCTAAAATGGCTGCTGCTTGTAAACATTCAAAATGGCTGCGCCCTCGGTCACGTTAAATATCCAAAATGGCTGCCATACGTAAACAATCAAAATGGCTGTGCCCTGCGACAGCAGAAAGTCCACAGCTCAGGTTGTCTCCCTCCTTGCTGTTTCTCTTCCTAGTCATAGGCCACCAGAGCAGTTGTCCCTGCAGCCCTTGGTGACTGAGACTGATCTTTAGGTCAATTCTCAGGTCCCAACACCACTTGGAAATATTCAGGCTGTTGGTCTCATCAGAGTAGCTGACAGTCCGCAGCTCCGACCATCTCTGTACTCACTGTTTTCACTCAGGTTTTTCCACTATTTGGTGCCTAATCCACTTCTGTATAGTTCCTTTCAAAGCTCAGGGTTCCAGGATTATCTTCTGTATCTCTGTCAATTGGTTTTACTTTTCTTTGTTGAAGAGGGTCTGTGTCGCTTGTCTGCCTATTCCTCTATCTTACTGGAAGCACTTAGTAGGTAAGAGACAGTATTAATTTGAGAGAAGGGAAAGGCAAAATATAAATAGTAGGTAACTAGCACAATATCACTAAGGAAAAGGAAGACATGGAGAGGTGCACAAGAGTTATAGACAACAAAGGTAAATACTATTACATTCACAGTCCTGCATTATCAATAATAACAAACATTAATCTAATGGATACATGGGTAGATAGGCAAGATGATCAAGTAAGGATATGCAAATGGGAGTATACCAATGACCATATATGTAGGTTTGGCAGATGATATTTCTACATATGTACATGTGTGTGTGTTGTAAAATTGTCCATGTATATAGTAGAGCTAAGAGGGGGCAGTTATGAAAATTTCTTAATCAGCTTGAGGGAGTGGGTCACTGGGCCTGCAAGCTCAGGTACAGAGTCGCCAGGGACAGCAAGGTCAATTGGAATAACATAATCCACAAAGACACTGTTCTTCTGCATCCTACTTTGGTGAGTAGCAACTGGGTCTTGAAAGCTAGTGAGTGGCCATTTAAGGTGCAGCTATTGATCTTTCCTCATCCAAAGCAAAGAACCAGACACATGAAAACAATTAGTTCAAGGGACTAGTGGACCATGTGAACCCCTGCCTTTGTGACCCTGAGACCAGAACTAGATAGTGGCTGCCTATAGTTACCAGCCATTCTGAAAGGGACCACCATAGGAGATCCTGGATAGAGTGAGAGAAAACTATGGACCTAATCTCAAAATCATAAAAAAGACTAAGCTTACTGTTCTCTATGGCCCTTAGTCACTGAACTCACTCCCATGGGTCAGCTAGGCCTCTGAGGTGAACAATAACACCAAAGAAGTATACACTCCTTAGAACAACCAAACATAAGAAATCAAAAGGGCAGGACAAAGCTCAGAAGACAGGAATGACTAGGAAAAAAGAGCAAAGGGAAACAGTAACCACAGGGAGGAAGTGAGAAGAGAGCTGTTACACTGTAGGTATTGCAGTCAATGCCAGGAAATAAAATGTATATGAACTGTTGAATGGAAAATCAATTTACTCTGTAATCATTCACCCAGATCAAAAATTAATAAATACATTTTAAATTTTGTATTTGAAAGAAACAACATAATATACAATATATTAGATTTGAGAAATAAAAAAAAGACAATCAGTATTTAATATTATATTTTCATCGCTTCCTTTTGAGCATGAATCTAGCCAACACAAAAGTCTCCAGTAAGGAAAAATGTCACACTGAGAGTATCAACAAGGTAGCTGTAGCCTGAGAAGGATAAATATATAAGGATGTCATTTGCTAAAAGATAAGAGTTGCAGGTATTCTCTCTTTACTTTTATTTTATATTGTTCTCATCAATTTCAACAGCCTTAACCATTACTGAACAAGGAAATTGGAAAACTGCAGAATTGATTTCCAGAAGTGAAGTTCTATTTTTTTCTACATCTTCTGCATCAGACTTGCCATCATTTTTGTGTTGTGTGGTGTTATTATCGACAGTAGTCTGGGCACAGCTGATAAGTGCTAAAGGTCATTCTCTTAAAGGTGTAAGTAGAAAAAAACGAGGCAACTTGAGTCAGTTTTCTCATTTTCCAAATTTGCTGCTGTCATAATTCTTCATATTTGCTAGAATTTAAATGTAAAGGCTTTTTTATTCTCAAACAACCATGATTACAGCAATCCTCTCTATGTTTGGTTCCTAGGTAATAAATGTTAAAACTGTAAAGCTATAATTGTCTAATCTGAACTAAATATAAATATAAGTCCTTCAAATATTTTGACTTGCTTTTTCAATTTTCATCCTCACTGGATTTTACTTTTAAAATATTACAAAAATAATATTTACAACTATTTGGGAAAATTGCTTTGAAGGCTAATATAGTACTTAACACATTAAAATGAAAATTGGTTTACTTTTGTTGCTGCTGCCTTTCCAGACTGGCACCAGGTTATTAGCAGGTTCTGATTAAATTTCAAATTAGAGCTATTTGAAAACAAAGCTATGGCCTTCGGCTATTTCATATCAAAACTGAAACAGAACACCCTTGTATCCTAAAGGTCATCAAGAACAAATAGTTGTGTGACTATTGGCTCAATTTTGAGATCTTCCTACTTATTCTTTTTTTTTTGGTTTTAAATGACTTTATAATATGATGAAATCTTTCCAATGTAATACCATTTGCCCTATATATAGAATGGAGTCTAGTCACGTCCCAGGTAAATGGCAACCTTGTAATTTTAAATCACCATTATTTTTTCCTATTTACATTGGATTTCATTTTTTGTGGTCTTCTCAATTAGAAATTTTGTGAGTCAAGGAATCAAAAAACTTTGTTTTAATTAATCAAACAATATTGCCAAGATTTTTGTTAATTCAGGGAGATTGAATTACATGAAGAAACAAAGTGGTTTTCAGGCCCAAATTTCTTAAGTCACAAATTATGAAATTTTGTTATGAAACAAAAATGAAACGCCAACAAAAAAATCCCTATTTTAACAGGTTTGATAAGGTTGCCAAACACAGAATGCTCAATTAAATTAAATTTCAGGTAAACAATGAATCATATTTTAGTTTAACTGTGTCAAATGTTGCATGTCCTTTATTTTAATTTGCTAAATTTGGTAACCATAGGACTGATGCCATTTTTTCCTTAATACCATCAACATGGTAAGTGAAAACCCCACTATTTTCATAAATTAGAAAGCAAGAAAATTAGGTTAATTAAAAAAAAGGAAAGTTATGAATAACAAAAGTTAAATCAATTTCATCCACGCAGGACCGTGCAGTCAGGGCTTTCATAGAGAGGAGCTTCTTCTTGTTAGGTGCTGTTGAGTTGACTCCAAGTCACAGCAGTCCTGCATACAACAGAGCTATAAGATCATACTTTTTGATGTCTATACACATCAGACCTGAGGAAATGTCAGTCCTGTCAACCTACATGGGATTTTTCAGCAGACTTACAGAACAGGTTATTTTCTATCATTAATTAATGAATTCATTCATTCATTTTTTTCTCCCTCTCTCCCTCTCTCTTTATCAAGTTAAAATCCAAGATCCTTTAACTCCTTTGTCAGAGAAGTTCAGTTTTTAGATTGTTTCATTATTAGAATTCTTAGATGCATGGGGTAGCTAATTATTTCTCTACTAAAAATTCCTTCTCATTCACAAACAATACTTTATCTTTCAAAGGTCTAGAAATGGTGTTCCTAATGTGAGCTCATTTGTTTACATTTATTTTAAAAGTTTTAAGTATCTATAATATTCCAGGCACTCTATTAGATTTTCTACATAACATGAGTAAATGAAGGCATGTCAACAGTAATATTTCTGCATTTTTTCAAAGTTTTGCAGCCTCTGAGGTGGATAGAATAGGAATTATTCTTATATTACAGGTGAGGGACCTAAGTGCTCAAGAGTTGAAGAGTCTTATCTAAGGTACCATATACAGTAAGTAAAGAAGCAGGGCTCCAGGAATTCCCCTTGGCTCCAGGCTCAGTGCACTCTCCCATATTGTTTTCAAAGGAAATCCCAGACCACTTAGTATATTAACCCTTCTATTTCCCAGCAGCAAAAAGGCATCTCGAATACCTCTATAATGCTCACGAGCTTTTAAATGTGAACAGGTGTTTTCTGAGTGGGCGAGGAAAGCAAGGCATGAGTGGGAGTTAAAGATCTTCAACAGCCGCTGTAACCAGACCAAACTAATCTGTGGAAACCGAAGCATCGTCCAAGGGGATGCTATTTCAAGTGCGTGTCACAGGTGACTCATCTGAGATGACTTGCCTTTGGGCCTCTGGATATTTTTCTTCAGCATAGAGTGTCAGATTTCTTTCTCATTTTTGGACAACAGCGCTCTTGCCCATTTCCAAATTTTTCTGGTTTCACAGCCCTTAGGCAGAGCCTGGTCTCATATCGAAAGCTGGACATGGCAGGAGGTTTAGGAAATGAAGAACAAGTTCTTTTTAAAAAAAAAAAAAAAAGAAGAAAGAAAAGAAAAGAGCTTGGTCCAGGACAGAAACATAAAGGAAATTTGCACTTTAGGCTTTCCCTACTCCTGCCTCTCAGAATGACAGCTCTCTTCAGTCAGAAGACTACTTATCCCGGCAGGCACCGCATGCCCTACGGCCACAGGCTGGCAAGCTCCCTGGTCTCCACCGTCTCCCGAACCCGCCAATAGGAATCCCTGGCTTGGGCCTCCTCCGAAGCCGGACCACGCGGAAGCGGGGGCAGTAAAACTACATTTCCCGAGGCCCAAACGCGCGCGTCTTGGCCAATCGGCGCCGGGAATTCAGAGGTTGGGGGAGGAGTCGGCCACAGGGTCCACCCCATTGGCTAGTGGTGGCTTAGAAGAGCCGGAACCCGGGAGAGAGGGAAGCGAAATGACATTTCCTCTTTAAATAGCTGGAGCCGGGGGCACGTTGAGAAATGGCCGCGTCGGCAGGTGGGTCGTGTGGTGGCTGAAGAGGTTTGGGGGAAAGTGGGTCGGGGGCCAGACATAGATTGTGAGCTGAGAAGGTAGCGGCGACGATGAGGGCTGGCGGAGAAAAGGATGGAGAGATGGAGCGGGCAGTGAGCGTGGGAGGATGGATGGTGCGGAGGGCGGTGGGCGGTCCGGACGGGTAAGGATGGGAGGCTGGGTACCCGCCGCCGTTCCGACCCGTTCGGAAGGCGGTTGAAGGGGAACCGGTGGCCGCAGTCCTTCGAGCTTCCCTTGTGAGGCTCCTGCCCTCCGCTTTCTAATGGGACATCCCAGCTCTCGGCGGAGTCATCACAGACGCCTCGCCTCTCCTGCCCGCACGGTCCCTCGGCGAGCGCGGGGCGTCGTGCTCGCTGGGCTCCCGGAGGAGCAGCGTGGCCTTTGAAATTGTTTGGCAGCTCACTCTCTGCTCTTTCTCTCTCAGATCCTAACTCGTGGTCCTATATGAGGTGATATCTGTGCGTGTGTGTGTGTGTGTGTGTGTGTGTATATATATATATATATATATATATATATATATATATTTCTTATAAGGGGGGAAAAACGCAAGCAAACAAGCAAGCAAGAAAGCAAAAAAAAAAAAAAAAAAAAAACCCTGCGACGCCGTAATTGGCTCGGAACTTCTTGAGGTTGTACGATTTTTCTCCTCCTAGATTTAAGTAAGTCTTCCCCAACACCGAATGGGATTCCATCTTCAGACACAGCCAACGATGCCATGGACCCCTTCCATGCTTGCAGTATTCTTAAGCAACTCAAAACAATGTACGATGAAGGACAGTTGACAGACATTGTAGTGGAAGTGGATCACGGGAAAACATTTTCTTGCCATAGAAACGTTCTTGCTGCAATCAGCCCCTACTTCAGGTATGATGATGATAGAAACTTCTACTGATATCTACACTGAGCTCCCTTTCCCACTCTGTATTGTCCACTTGATTATTATACTGATGCGGCAATGGAATGAAACAAATGAGTTTGTTTCCTGAAGGCTAGATAATACTTCTTACCTTATTAACACAGCCCTTGATTTTGACCTAAAAGCATTCCTCTAAAATATACGTGGTTGTTTTTTGAGTTAGTCTGTTTGTGTGTGTTTGTTTTAGGTAGATAAATCTAGAACTGTGCTGCCCACTAGGGCAGCCATTAGTCACATGTGGCTATTTAAATGACCTAAAATTAAAAACTCAGTTCTTCAGGCACACTAGCCACATTTCAAATGCTAGTGGCTGCCGTATTGCACAGTGCAGATAGAGTATTTTCATCATTAAAAGCTTTATTAGAATTTTAATCTAGAATTCTAAAAGTTTATTCATGACGCATATTTCGTTAGTTCATGTAACTCTTTTGACATTCAAAATATGAACGTCTGTTCCTTTAAAAACAAATAACCAAGCAGTAAACCAAAAAAGCCAAACGCACTGCTGTGGAGTCTCTGGACTCATGGCGACCCCTCCTTGGGTTTCCGAGGTGGTTTCACTATGGAAGTAGATTGCCCCACCTTCTTTCCAAGGAGTGGCTGGTGGTTTGAACCTCCAGCCTTGTGGTTGGCAGTCAAATGCCTTAGGCACTACATTAGATTGTTTTAATGCAATGGTGGTAAAAGCAGTGAAAGAAACTGTCATCTCTGTGTACCTTAGACCCCAGACTAGGGATTATTTCCAAGATGTTCCGAAGTATTTTTAAGCTAGGTTCTCATTTTCATTTATGTTAATATTTGTGAATCATAAAACTTTGAAGAGTGAAATTTTAAAACCTGAGTCTAAAAAATAATTTCATACTCTAAGATAAGTGATAAAAGCAATTTCCTGTTGAGTTTATCTCCCTTTATTTCCAGTGCTCACTTTTTTAAGCATTTCAGTAAAAAAGGAGTACATGAATGATAGTAAAATCATCTTCCCAAACACACTCTAAATGTACTTTTTCGTTTTGAAGGTGCTTACTTTTATAGGGCACATAGTAGTGTAGTGTTCCAGATAGTAGTTTCTGGTTCCTGTTTCTCAGAATACTGGGTTAAATATAGTCACTTCAGTTTGATACTTGTGATGTAACCACTTAGACTTGCCTAGGGTAGGTCACTGGACTACTAAGTATTATCCATCACATGACAGGAGCTGGAAAGAAAAAACATGAAACGCACATACCCAGAAGGTAAGAAGTTTGGCCTGGCGATGGAAACTCCTGGGGATATTTCACTATCCCAGTTTTCATTTAGGTATGGTTAGATCATTTATGTGTTTACATATATGTCACACGTGCTTTACATGTATTGCCTTACATAGTCTTTATAATCCTGTCTGCACAGTTGTTTTCCTGGTTTTATATATGAAGAAACTAATGCTCAGGGAGGTTAAGTGATTTGCCTAAATCACTAGGAAGTAGCAAAGGCAGGATTTGATTCTGGAGCCAGGGGTCTTAGTCACTATATGACTAAGGAACAAGAGTAGGTACTTTTTACAGTTGCCTTTCAAAAGCTTTTTGTATATATAAATTTGAGTAGTAAGAAAAAACAATTGAAACTACCAAGTGAAAATGTCTACATTTTATTGAAATTTTGTACTCTGAAGTATATAAATGTCATAATTAAAATTTGTTTTGAAGACTTAGACTAATTGCTTTGAAAGAAGTATACTACAATAGATTTTCTTGAAAATGCGTGGAAAACTTTTTGAGCAAAAGATACATGAATTCAAATGAAGATATTTGGAAAGAAACTTACAGATTAGGTTCTCATTTCTTGCTAGAGGTATTTCTGTAGAATAACTTTCTTGGCACCAGTGCTGCTCCTTTTGTGGGATGTAGAAAGTCATTACTTAATAATTTCAAAGTCTTGCATCACTAGTGTATGAATTAAAATAGCTGGAAATCTGGCATGAAACTTTTGGGAACTCAGTGACTTACCAGGATTAAAATTTGTGTGATTATTATAAACTTGCTGTTGCTCAATATTTTTTGTGAGGAGGTGCTCCTACTTTATATAGAGTTTACATACATAATCTATCAGAACAAATAGAAATCATCTATTTGAGAATTTATCAAATGTCAAATGGCTCCTTTGTATGACCAGCCTATTCATGTCAGTAGTCGTTCCCATGATAAAGGGATATGTGATAATAATGTTCTCCTTTGAGAGTTAATTGCTCCCTAATGAAGGACTTCATTTTTCTTTTTAATTGGTAGCCTTTCAGCACCTGAATTGAAAACCAGGTTATACATAGGAACATGCAGTTTTAGTAAGCAAAAAGGCCTATGTGATAATAAACTTAAAACTTACATTGCATAAGTAAAAATAGGACTCAAAGATGGTTAATTCAGGCAGCAAGCTGAGGCCTTGTGCCCTGTATACCTCTAGTATTTCTTACACTGCATTTTAAAATTAATTTCATATGCTTGATGGACTCCTCGGAAGGAAGGTTGGGCAATCCTACTTCCGTAGTGATACTGCCTCGGAAACCCAAGGAGGGGTCGCTATGAGTCGGGGCTGACTCGATGGCACATAACAACAACAACAACAACAACAAATGCTTGATGGAGGCTTGAGAACTAAATAGAAATCTTCCTATTTAAGAATGTTTTTCATAACATTAAAAAAACAAACAGAACAAAACCTGTTGTCATTGAGTCAATTCTGATTCATAACATAGAACTTACAAATAACATGGAAGGGATCTAGAGCTGAGTTATCAACCTTATCACTAATAGGTTAATTTCTTCCACAAACATTTGTTAAACATCCTGGACCTTGAAAACAACCATAAATAGCACACAGCCCTTTCCTCAAACGGCTTTTAAAATTGTTTTAATTTGATTTTTATATTTAATTTTTAAAGCTGCCTAGAGAGAAGCATTAAAGGAAGGGGGCAGGAGAAGGCAAATGGCATTTGTATATGATCAATAGAATATAAAGAGCCAGCCTTTTGAATACTTAATGCTTTAGCCAAAAAAGTACTATAAACACACTGAGACGTTCATTGTTTATAAAAAAGTTTGGTCTCGAAGGAAGAATTTTAGGATTTTACAAATCATTATCCCCAAAGAATTAGCTAGCTTTTATACTCTATTTAGAAGGAGCATTATAACTCTAATATAATCTTTTTGTTGTGTCTAGATACAAAGTATGGTAATTTTGAGAAAATTAGGTTTATCTTTTTAAACAAAGGTTTTTAAACTGTTCAAGGGTAAATGTTCTTTATGTTCTTTATAATGATTAAGGAACCATTCAAAAGATAATACTTTTGAAAAAGAGTAGGTAGAAAATAGGCAGTTTTTAGAGCATCCTGCTTTTTTAAGATTAACTTTTTAAAGGTATATTCTGGGCACAAATGACTAAAAATTTTCACTGGGACATGAACAGTTCTAGTAGACAGTCTCTTTGTGTGGTAATGTGTCACATTGATGTCCTAGAGGTATAAATTTTCTGACTGGCTTGATGATTTAAGATTTTGTATCTCTAAGGCAACTTTACCAGAAGCCTGGATAGGAGTGCCAAGGAAAATAAGTTGCCTTGGAATATACTGTGTCACCTTTTAGTTTGCTTTAATTAGGTATACTCTCTTTTTCTTAGAGTTGGCACAAAGGGTGCTGACTGGTGCTGAGAATAGGTTTTTTGAGATAAGCCAGACTAAATCTTTCTGCTAGATTATCAATTTTTATCCCTCTTCAGAATATCAGGAAACATCATATTAGGAAATTTTCATTCTGTTTCAAAAGGTTATCTATGTGGTAACTTTATACTTTTAAAAATTTGCCACGATAAATTTTATTTGTAGCACACATAGAATATTAACTACTCTTTCCTTCTTAGATCCATGTTCACTAGCGGCCTTACAGAGAGCACTCAGAAAGAAGTTCGGATAGTTGGTGTTGAAGCTGAATCGATGGATTTAGTGTTGAACTATGCCTACACCTCCAGAGTTATTCTGACAGAGGCCAATGTTCAAGCCTTGTTCACTGCAGCTAGTATCTTCCAGATTGCTTCCATCCAAGACCGGTGTGCTAAATATATGATCAGTCATTTGGAGCCACAAAATTCTATTGGAGTTTTCATCTTTGCTGATCATTATGGTCATCAAGAACTCAGAGATCGATCAAAAGAGTACATTCGTAAAAAGTTTCTATGTGTCACCAAAGAACAGGAGTTTCTTGAGTTGACTAAAGACCAACTCATAAGCATACTAGACAGTGATGACTTAAATGTAGACCGAGAAGAACATGTTTATGAAAGCATTATAAGGTGGTTTGAACATGAACAGAATGAAAGAGAAGTGCACCTTCCAGAAATTTTTGCCAAATGCATACGTTTTCCTCTAATGGAAGATTCCTTTATAGAGACAATTCCACCTCAGTTTGCACAGGCGATCGCCAAAAGCTATGTGGAAAAGGGACCATCCAGTACCAATGGCTGTACCCAGAGGCTTGGAATGACTGCTTCTGAAATGATCATCTGTTTTGATGCTGCCCACAAACACTCAGGAAAGAAGCAAACAGTGCCTTGTCTAGATATAGCCACAGGAAGAGTGTTTAAACTATGCAAACCACCAAATGACCTGAGAGAAGTTGGGATTCTTGTGTCACCAGATAATGACATTTACATTGCTGGAGGGTACAGGCCAAGTAGCAGTGAGGTCTCCATAGACCATAAGGCAGAAAATGATTTCTGGATGTATGATCATACTACCAATAGATGGATATCCAAACCATCCTTGCTTAGGGCCAGAATAGGCTGCAAACTGGTGTATTGCTGTGGTAAAATGTATGCGATTGGAGGTCGTGTTTATGAAGGTGATGGGAGAAACTCACTAAAATCGGTGGAGTGCTATGACAGCAGAGAGAATTGTTGGAGGACTGTCTGCGCAATGCCTGTTGCAATGGAGTTTCATAATGCTGTGGAATACAAAGAAAAGATCTATGTTTTACAGGGTAGGTGTCCAAGCGATTTAGTTCTTCATGGAAGGGTGACACATCCAGTATGGTTTAGGTAATGATCCTAAAACAGGTGTTTGCTTCTGTTAATCAAGGCGTACCTCTCACTTCCTTATAAACTACTTGTTGTAACAGTTCTGTTCTTTAAAGGACCTATGAAAAAAGATTAGCTTTTGAGTTAAAGGGGTTGTTGTTGTTGTTGTTGTTTGCCGTCGAGTCGGCCCCGACTCATAGCGACCCCTCCTTGGGTTTCCGAGGCAGTATCACTATGGAAGTAGGATTGCCCAACCTTCCTTCCGAGAGTTAAAGGGGTAGGTATTTTAAAGTAACTAAAATGATCCTGTCAGTTATTAATGTTCTTACCTTCTTGTCATGTGGAATAAATTTTTTTTGAAAACATTCTTTAAAAAATAATAGTTGAGCATTTTTGGAGACTACTACTCGAGAGCACTTTTTAAGATTTTAAATGTTGAAAGCAAAGTAAGCACGTGACTTTTTTCTTCTTCAGTAATACATAATCAAGAGAGGTTGCAGCAATCCATAAGAGCAATTCCTCTTATGGAACTTACTGGATTAGTTCAAAAGAAAAATATCAAAGTATTAAATTTATACTATTCACTTGCCAAGGCATTTTGAATAAGCCTTATGATCATAAAGGTTATGAAACTTCATTACAAAGAGTTGAAATTGCAGTCTTCCGGTTTTAATTCCACTGTAGCTTACATTGCCTTCCATAATACATTATTTTGAAGTTTTACATTGAAAACGTTGAGATGTTATCTTTTTTTTTTTTTTTTTTTTAACCACTGTAAGGTAAGAAGGATTATCTAATGTACTTAGTATGTGTGTGTTTTTAACTATGAAAGTTTTACCAGTTCTGGTAAAGATGATGCAGTGGAAGTGGAAAGAGTTATGGAGAACTATGCAGTGTTTCTTGTAAGGTTCTGATTTATGATAGCTCATGTTTTTACAGTGTTTGGTTTGTTAATATTTTTGTTCCTTGAATGATGAATGCATTGTAGATAATACCAAATCCTTATTCCTCATCTGCATTTGTTAATTGGTTATATATGAATATTTTTCTCATACTACTATTTTAATAAAACAAGGAAAAAGGGACAGCTTACTTGAAATTGACACTGATTTAGCTCATATCACATACAAAATTTAAGTTCTTTGCTCTAGTCTTTTCACCTAAAATTTCCTACAAATGCCTGAGCCTGTTAAAGTTCAAAATAAAATTAATTTTTTAGAAGGCACAGAACCTTCTAGTGCCTTACTTTACTTAGAGAAATGGGCATAATTTGTGTTAGTTCATTTTGCCAAAAAATGGAATGTTAGAATGAGTGTGTAACCTATCCAGTATGTGCTGTTAATAGACAGAGGTAGAATCAATTTTAAAACTCCCAACTGAAAAGTAAAGGCTGTATGTTAATATAAATACTAAAGCAAAATAACAATGAAATATAGAATTTCAGGGCTGGAATGAACATTGTGTAATCTGAGGTTATATTTTATATAATAGGAATATGAGGTTCTGAGTTTTTTCTCAGTCATCGTTGGTTTTAATTTATTAAAGAATACTTTGGATTTTAAAAATCAAGATTTTTGTGACATTCTTCCTTTTATAGAAAAGTTAACGTGGGATAGTACACTTGAAACCAAAAACCAGCTGCCATTAAGTTGATTTTGACTCACATGACTCTATGTGTGTCAGAGTAGAACTGTATTCCATAGGGTTTCAATGGCTGATTTTTCAGAAATAGATTGACAGGCCTTTCTTTCTAGGTGCCTCTGGATGTTCTTGAACGTGCAACCTTCTGGTTAGCAGTTGAGCTAACCATTTGCACCATCTCCTTTAGAAAGTTTTCATTCTTCTTGTCAAGAATCTTATGACAAGTTCTAATAAGGGCAAGTGGTGTGCAAATAAAAACTGGTGTTTTAACAAACTATTTTAAATAAAATTGAAGTTAAAGTATCATTATTAAGTAGGCAGTTGAATTTGTAAGAGTAAACCTAGCTCAGAAAAGACTTAAGGGGAAGTTTAATAAAAACAGTTATTTCTTATTTTAATCAAAGCTTATTTGCCTAGTTATGATGATTTACTTAATGATCCTCAAATGAATAGTTGGAAGCTGATGTTGTACTGTCTGTGAATAGTCAGTACCATTTAATCTGGTCATTAAGGGTTCAGATTTTTATAACAAGTACTGTACATAAGTATCGTAATTAGCAAAACTGGTCAATCATTACTGGATTAATTTTTTCAGACATTTTCATGTGGGCAGTTGGACTAAGAACACCCCTTTATTTTCAAAGTAGAATAGAAACTAACTCAAAGTCAAACTCATAAACCATGTGTGTTTCCTATCTTAATATAAGACATGTTGTCTTGAATATTTGTCTTTGCACTGTAGCAGCACTAAAGTAGTGTGAAAACTGTAAAAGTGACCCATATTCACATATATGGGAAATTCCATATACTATCTTCTATTCCAATAATTGGCGTACAAATTTATAGTGGCTTATTTATGATGAAGGGATAGATACACCCATACACACTATATATATGATGATAAAGGAATATATTGGTCTTACTGGGTAATTACTAATTTTTTTTTAGTTGACTTAAACTAGATTTTCTCTACCTCATAATTGGATAGAACAAATGGAGCCAAGCTCTTAATAATTTTTTTGCCATTGAGCCTAAGTATCCCATTACTCCTCCCCATAATGAATAGCCCCATTTAGACTGACTATATAATACTACATAATTCATTGTGTCCTGGAATGAAAAAGTTCTAAGGTGTTTTATAACCTCATATTAATGTATTTCTGGAGATGATAAAAGAACTGCTTAGAAGGTGAAATACTTAGAAAATTATGGTGTTTAGTTTCAGTGATTAGAATTCAGTGTAGAACCAAAAAAGATTAAAATGTGTATACTTTTGTTTTCTTTATTTTCTTCTTTTAGGGGAATTTTTCCTCTTCTATGAGCCTCAAAAAGACTACTGGGGTTTTTTAACTCCCATGACTGTGCCTAGAATCCAGGGCTTAGCAGCTGTATACAAGGACTCTATCTACTACATAGCTGGAACCTGTGGAAATCATCAACGTATGTTTACTGTAGAGGCCTATGATATTGAGCTAAATAAGTGGACTCGTAAGAAGGACTTTCCATGCGATCAGTCCATAAATCCATACCTTAAACTGGTACTTTTCCAAAACAAACTCCATTTGTTTGTTCGAGCTACTCAAGTGACTGTTGAAGAACATGTCTTCAGAACCAGCAGGAAAAATTCCCTTTACCAATATGATGACATCTCTGACCAATGGATGAAAGTTTATGAGACCCCAGATCGGCTCTGGGACCTTGGCCGGCATTTTGAATGTGCTGTTGCTAAACTCTATCCTCAGTGTCTTCAAAAAGTACTTTAATGCAGGCCAGAGTGAGTTCACTGGCATCTCATACTTGAGGAAACTTGTCTTACAGAGATACAAAATGCTGTCAGTATTTAAGAACGCCAAGAGAGTTTTGTACATGGGGATGGGTGCTCTTAAAGATTACACTGTAGGGAGGGGTTTGTTTTCATCTTTGTAATGTTTTCATTTTTAGTAAGGCAAAGGTAACAAAGTGCAATTATCAGCATTTTTTTTTTTTTCTTCTGGTATAAAAGTAATCATATCATTCTAGAATTTTGTGATAATCACTGAGACTACAGATGAACCAAGATAACTATGCACTCCTATAAGAGCAGCTAGGGTATTAATCGGTAGAGACATCCAAACTAGTTTGACGTGACTTTTAATTTTAAATACGGGTAATGATCTGAGGCAATATCACTAGGACTTGACTTTAGCTGTGACCTCCAACACAGAGGAGCACTAACTTAGATCCTCATTCTTAATATTTATATATATGTATGTGTGTGTATATATATATATATATATATATATATACACACACACATATATATATATATATATATTTGTGTACTCTTTCAAGTGTACTAAGATTTAAATGTGTTCTGTTATTAGAGCAAATTGAAGGAAAAACAAATCAGTTTCAGAAAAAGCTTTTAGTCTTGACTGATAACATATTTCATACGTAACTTTTAAGTTAAGGTAATATATGGTAAACTAGCAGTTTTCTGTCTAACTTTTTCAAGTGCTGACACTATCCTTTTTTTTTTTTAACCCAAAAAGGGCTCAAATTCACAGGTGGCTGGTGCTAGTGTAAGTTAATTCATGTGTGTAGCTAGATAGATTTAAATTGTTTGAGCCTATACTTATCTTTCAAATTGGAATGTTAGTTTCATGGTCATAGTACTTAACTTGTTGAACTCTTGTATTTCACAAGATTCTCTACTTATATGTTAGCAAGATATGGCCAGTTATTGTTCTAACTGGACTCAGTCTTAGAATAATGAGAGAATTCTGCTTAGTTTGCACTAACATGGGCCATTTTGTTGCCTGAATTCCTTTTCCATCCCCTACCTGTAAGAAAACTTACTCCTCTTCCACACAGAGTATAATGTGAAGTTATACACCTACTTTATAAATTCTGTTTTCTGGAATTGTAAAATTCCTGCAGTGGTCTAATTTAGTTGCTTTTGAAGTTATATATAGTGATTAAAACCTTTTTTTTTTTTTGCATTTTTACATTTAACAGTGATAAATATTTTTCCGTTGTTCTAGCTGAAGGCGATTGAGAAAAGAAAGTGTAAGTGAACAGAACCATAACAGTGTAGGTTCTAAGTCATTTTTCACATTTAACTGATGAATTTCTAATTATCAGCTAGGAACATTAACATGAAGGCCAAACCAACTCATTTATAAGACCTACCACAGATATTTGAAACAGTCACTTATTTTTTACTATGTTTAGAATAATTGCTAAAGTATATATGTGTAGCCCAGAGTCTGTCCTTAACAAGAACAGTTTTATTCTTGTAAAGAAAGCAAACTGGCTTGGTTTGCATTTAAAAATCTTGCACAAATTGTAATGTGATACTGTGAAACAAATTTAAAACATTGCCTCTTTGCATCACATACCTCGTTTTTCAGAAACTTTCCAAACTGCTTGTCATCGACCTCTACAAGTAGGGAGAGTTTTCTGAAGCAGAATCTAAAGTGGACCGTAATGTATAGAATTAACATTTAAAATCAAGTCTTAGAAAGCTAGATATGTAATTTCTTTTTGTTGGCCTTGATAGTGTTTATAATCTCTTCATAAACTTTATCAACCAATATATATATATTTTTTCCTATCCAGTTGTTTTGATCTTACACTGTATTCCTTATATTCATGTTGTTTTGGGTCTATTTCTCTGAGTTTTTTGATGCATTCTTTAGTGTTGCTGAGGGAAAGAAAAAACAAGATTAGAGGTGTTCATATAATTTAATTTTGAAAGCTTCATTGAATATCTAAGATTTCCTGCCGCTTTTTGACAATCTTCTGTATTTATTTAGGAAAATACATTACTTGAAAACATGACATAGAACATTGAGTTAGCAATGTCAATGTGCCGTATGACACAGAGGAGTATAATATACTGTGGTTAGTTAATTCTCCAGTAGATTTATTCTGTGATCTGCACAATTGATCCTTTTGTTATAGTAGTTTATATTGAGGGTATAATCTAAGTCTAGTGTGTTAAAGCCTAGGTTTAAGATTTGCTATGGGAGTAGAATATATACTGAATTTTGTATGAAGAACTATTTGTTTGAATTATATAGCTGGGACGTTTTGCCACTTTCAAAATAGTTTCTGAAGAGGTCCTAGAAAACTAAGATTAGTGTGTGGGTTTATGTTTAGATATTTAAGGTACGTTTGTATAGGATGATGAGAACATTAGTAAAAGGCACAATGGGTACTACAGAATTAAAATGTAAGTCTAATATATGCCAGTCTCACTTTAACATTATTTTGACATTTGAGGAATGTATGTAGCACTTTCCTATGTATTTTTTACACATTGAAAACTGGACTTGTTATGTTGTAGGAAAGTTGAAATTATATTCTTTATTTTCCATTTTTGTTGTCTGTTATCTTACAAAGTGAAGCATCAAGTTTATTTCATTGGTGCATGAGACAAAGTGGATGTAGTCTGCGAGGAATCAGATTCCCTCCATAAAGCAGTTTAAAATGGCATTCAATGTTCAGTGCTCAGGTATGTAGTAAGTACTGTAGTCTATGGGGGCAAATGTGTAGAGATTTTTAAACATTTTGCCATAATTGCACAATTTTTTCATTTTTACCTGATGTCATTGTTTCTTATAATAAAACCTTTTCTGATGGAAAACTTCCATTGTGTAAACAGACCTCTGACTAATGATTTGTGCAGAATTAAATTTGACACATCTTGAAATACTTCATGGTGGAGTGGATTGAGATTTTGATCTGTTGAATATTTGTCCTCTGACACAGAATCAACTAGTTAATATCACCTTACATAATGTTCTGTGAATTCTAAAGAAAGCTCACTTACATTAACTCTTGTTAAATTTGCTGTGGCCTGAAACCTTATGGTTATCCTTGTTTCTTCTCATGCTTCATATTGTATAAATAGTATTTGAATATGTTTGTGTATTACAACATACTCAAACACAGTTGGCCTTACCTTCAGACTATGCCCAGACATTGACCAAGAACCGCTTCAACTACTATCACCCTAGTCTAAGCAACTGTATCTTGTCTGGATTATTGCATTTGCCACGGAACTTGTCTCACTCCTACCAGTCTTGACCCCCTGTAATCTCTTCTGTTCTCCATGCCACAGCCAGACTGATTCTGTTAAAACATAAAGTCAGTTTGTGTCAAAATCCTCAAAGACTTCTCATCTCCTTTCTTAGGAGAGCCAAAATTCTTGCTTAAATTATCTGCACCTTTCAGCCCCACCTCTTGGATTTCATTGCCAATCTTCAGCTCAGCTCTGTTCTAGCCACACAGATCTAGCTGTTCCTCACACATGCCAAGTACCTCTAACATCAGGGCCTTTCCCCCTGCTGTGCCTTCTGTTGGGGAGCCCCCAGAGAGGCCTTAAGTAGCATAATACTCCTTCCAGCTTTAACTCATATCTATTGTTTTTTCCTGCTTTATTTTTTCTAAGTCTTCCTCCACTGGCATGTAAGCTCCATGTAGAAATTTGTTTTGTTTTATTCACTGTTGTACCTCACATCAGTACCTGGCATATAGTAGACTCTCAGAACATGTTTGTAGGAAAGAATGGATTTTCAGTTAATTCTTAGAGCACCCTGATAAGTGATAGAACCAATACTATCATCCCTATTTTACCAAAAGAAGCAAGAAGACCAGTTGAATTGCTAAAAGTCATCTAAATAGCAGGAGCTCAACTGGGTTGAGAACAAAGATCGCCACTTTCACCTTAAAGATAATGCTACTCCAGTTTCAAACAAAACTAACAGAAAAGGTAGATGCTGTTTATTTTGTGTTTAATGATGGCCTTTTTAGAGACTCAGGTGGTACAGTAGTTAAAGCATTGGGCTGCTAACCAAAAGGTTGGTGGTTTGAACCCACCAATCATTCCATAGGAGAAAGAGAAGGCAGTCTGCTTCCATAAAGATTTACAGTCTTGGAAGCCCTATGGGGCAGTACTACTCTGTCCTATAAGGTCACTATGTGTCAGAATCAATTCGATGGCAGTGGGATTGTTGTTTTTCAAGAGTCCCACCTTCCAACATTATTATTTAAAGTATCTACTATATTTATAACTGATTGTCAGGAAGTAGATGAAGTAAGAAAGTACTTTTCCTTTGTCATGCCACCTGCTTCCCTGTCATTGTATCCTTATAGTACTGTGCCATTATTGCGAGTTCTTTCCATAATATAAATTGAAAGAAAAAGAAAAAGTTTGAGAAAAACTAATTTAGAGTAGTGTTATTTTGTTTTTTAGGTAAACTTAAAATGGCTTGCCATTTTGAAATCTTGGTTGTATACTTGTAGATTTGTTGGAAAATTATTTGTAAAACAAAAACATAATTGGTCTAGGATTTCTAACTCTACTATGTATTGAATTATGTGCCACCCAAAAATATGTGTTGTAAATCCTAACCTGTATGTTTGTGGTTATAATCCCATTTGAGAATGTCTTTGTTATGTTAATGACGCAGGGTTAGCATAGGGTATGTTTTAAGTTAATCTGTTTTGAGATGTCAAAGAAATTAGACAAGCACTCTAGAGAAGCAAAGGTGGAGGAAGAGAGATGCCAAGCCACATGAAGGTTGCCCAGGAGCAGAAGCTCAGAGATAAGGACCTTCCTCTAGAGCTGACAGAGGGAGGAAGCCTTTGCCTAAAGCAAGTGCTCTGGATTTGGACGTCTAGCTAAGCCACCCATTTGTGGTATTTCTCTTATAACAACACTAGATAATTAAGACAAACTCTTTATTTAAATGAATATAAATATCACCAGCTAGTTTTTGGAAGTGAAATTTGGAATTTTATATAATATATTTGAGTAGGGGAAAAAAGTCTTCGCCATTATTTTATGTTTCTGAGATATGCTCAAGTCCCTTGACTTGAACTTTGTTAGAGATTAAGTGGTTTTCACTAGTAAACATGAAAAGGTAACATTACTACAAGTACTAATAAATATTGAGTTGTGTCTGTAATTTTTCTCTCCACATTTCATTTTGTCTATTATCTCTTTGGTTAAAAAAAAAAAAAAAAAATCCCAGAACCTATCAAATTGGGCATTTGGTTCATGACCTACTCATTTTCCTCTTTTGGTAACTTCTTATAGCTCAGCTTACTTGAAGTATGCATAAGGAAGCTACTCTACGTGTTTGGACAGGTGTTATCAATATGGTTGCCATACCAAAGAAAGAAGTGAAGACTTTCCAGTCACAAAGTGAACACTTGGAGAATTAAATTGCTATGCCATAAGGCAAACATTTAATATATGAAAGTGTAACACATAACTGCCAAGGAGGACACAGCCTAGTATAACTTAGGTAACCACAGGCACAATACTTATTTCCACTTTTGAATGGTGTATTTTTAATATAACAAATAATATCCAATACAACAACCCCTACCTGGCTATCATGTCAACTTTTTAAACTCACCTGCTCAAGAACCCTGATATGTTTCTTTGATTGCACTGAGAGACCAATCCACTGACCCTGCTACCTTTTCCATTATCCATCAACCCCTGCCTAGGATCTTTGATGGACCTAAGTAAAAAATAAAAATGAATTATTGAGTTGATTCTGACTCATGGTAACCAGAGTACAACTGTGCTTCACAGGGTTTTTGATGCCTGTCAGAAGTAGATTACTAGGCCTGTCTTCTGAGGTGTTTCTTAGTGGACTTGAGCCTCCAACCTTTCAGTTAAGTAGCCAAGAGCATTAACCATTTGTACCCTCCAGGTACTCCTTTTGACCCTAACTAACTAAATTCCATGGTCCATTCGACGTTTTTACAGTTCTTCAGTTTTCTTTCTTTTTACTACTGTACTTGCCTGGCAATACTTCAGCCCTGAATGATCCCTGCTATGCACCTTTCTCTACACCTGTGCCTAAGGAGTGACATATTGCTGGAGAAATCATGTGGTCAAGCGGACTCTCTTAAAAATGATATACCTTCCATGGATTCTAGCCATGGTGTAGCAATTTTACCTTCTGAACCTGCCATACCTTTTGTTCCTCTTGGCTCTTAGCTCTTAACTGTTCTGTTGTACTGAGCGGGTAGAAGCCATCATATAAGTGCTCCTGCATGTCCACACCACAAATCTGAAGTATCTGCTCCCATTACTCACCATGAGAATATCATCAGATGAGTCCCAATAGAGAGACATTCTACAAAATGCTTAATAAGTATTCCTCAAAACTCAAGGTTTTCAAAAAAAGTTTGGGAAACTGTCTCGGAAAGAAGAACCTAAGGAGCCATAGTGACTAAATGTAATGTGCCATCCTGAAAGGCATTCTGGAACAGGAAAAGGGCACTAGCTAAAAACGATTTCTGAATAAATGCTCTTCCTCTTAAAATGAAAGGAGTTTAAGTGTGTTGCTTCTACCACAGTCACTGTCTGCTTGTTCTGAGCTCCCATTCACCCTTCCCTCAAGACCTTTGTACCTTTAAGTCATTTCTCCCCCCCGAAATATCTTAACATTCCCTCTTTGGATCATGTCTACTAGAACATAAAAATGCCCTGTATCTCATACTTAAAATACAAAAAAAAAAAAAAAACCAACCAAAACAAAACAAATCACCCCAAACTTCTTATGGTCCAGCATCCCTCTTTAGTTAATGTCCCTTTTCTTGGCTTTCCATGAAGGTCAGACTTTTCTAATGGGTTGTTTCTATGGACTGTTTATATTTTCTTCTCTTTTCTTCACTCTTTAACCCATCGGTGGCACAGTAGTTAAAGCATTCAACTGCTAACCACAAGGTCGGTGGTTCAAACCCACCAGTTGCTCCACAGGAGAAAGATGAAGTAGTCTGCTTCCATAAGGATTTACAGAAACCTTGGAAACCCTATGGGGAAGTTCTATTCTGACCTCTAGTGTCTCTATGAGTTGGAATCAACTGGAAGGCGATGGGTGGGGAGTCCATGTGCTCTCCTCGTAGCCAAAACTGCTTTTATCAAGATTCCAACAATTATGCTGTAAATTTATTCTTCATTTTTCTGTCCTCATCTTGACTTCTCAGAAGCATTTGACATAATTTACTGCTATCTCCTTCCTGTAGCCCTTCCTTTACTAGGGCCTCTGGGACACCGTGTTCTGATGATTCTCTTTTTGTGTGGCTTCTCCTTACCCTGCTTTACTGACACTCTTTTAGCGTTTTCAGTAGATGACATCTGTTACTCCTATGGCATTAAATATTATATACTGATGACTTCTGAATTTAAATTTTCAATTCCTCCGTTCCCATCTTGGGATCTTTGCATGTGCTATTCTCCATACCTGGAACGGTCTTCTCTTCACCTCTGTTCTTTGCATGCACATTTCATTTTCACCTTTGAGGTCAGAAAGTTATCTTCTCTGATAGTCTTAGTTAAAATAAGTGCCCTTCACCCCCATCATGGTAGATCTCACCCTCCCAAGTGTTGTTTTTTCCCATGAATTCTTTTTTTCCTAACTTCCCATTCAACAGTAAGCTCCATGAGCCAGGAACTAGGTCTGTTTTGTTTTTAATAAATGTTTAAAAAGGAGTTTTAATTTATAGAGAAGTTATGAAGATAGTACAGAGTTCTTATATACCCCACACCCAATTTAGTGCCCAAGGCACTTGACTGCTAATCAGAAGGCTGGCAGTTCAAGCCCACCTGCCACTCGTCGGAAGGAAGTTTGGACAATCTACTTCTATAGTGATACTGCCTCGGGAACCCAAGGAGGGGTCGCTATGGGTCAGTTACGACTCAATGGCAAATAACAACAACAACAACACAATGTGCTAATATGGTACTTTTGTCACAAGTAATGAACCAATACTGATAAATTGTTATTAACAGAATTCTATACTTTATTCGGGAGCTCTGGTGGTGTAGTACCTGAGGCATTTGACTGCTAACCAGAAGGCTGGTGGTTCAAACCCACTAGCCACTCCCTGGAAGGAAGGTTGGGCAATCTACTTTTGTAGAGATACCGCCTCGGACACCCAAGGAGGGTTCGCTATGAGTTAGATCCAACTTGATGGCAGTGAGTTTGGTTTTTTTGGTATACTTTATTCAGAAACCATTAGTTTTTAGCTAGTATACTTTTTCTGTTCCAGGATTCCTTCCAGTATAGCACATTACATTTAGTCATGTCTCATTAGGCTGTTTTTGTCTATGACAGTTTCTCAAACTTTCCTTGTTTTTTATAACCTTGACAGTTTGAGGAATACTGGTCAAATATTTTGTAGGATGTCTCTCTATTGAGATTTGTCTGATGTTAGTCTCACAATTAGACTGGGGTTAGGGTGCATACTATCAATGTGACTTATTGTTAATGTTGACCTTGATAATCTGGCTGAGGTAGTATCTCTCAGGTTTTTCTACTATAAAGTTACTCTCTCCACCCCCTTTTCATCCTGAACAATGGAAAAAAGTTAGTATGTGCAGACTACACTTAAGGAGTCTGGACTTATACCAAAACTCTTTGAAAGCAAAGTATTTACATAAATTTTGGAATTTTTCTGCATGGGAGATTTATTTATTTGTCTCCATTTCTTTATTTAATCATTTATATCAGTATGGACTCATGGATATTTATTTTTTCTTCTGGGTTATAATCCAATACTACTTCAGTTTTTCTGTTGCTCAAATTATTCCAACTTTGGCCATTAGGTGCTGTCTCAGCTGTGTCACTTTGATATACCTCCATCATTGTGGAGTTTTGTTTGGTTGAGCACTTCCTCACTTTCTGCCCCTATATGATTGCTCCATACTTATCTTGTTTATTTCCTACCCCAGTCCATGAATCAGTTATTTCTCCAAAGAGCTTATGTTCCTTTCATTGGACAATGGTATTAAAATCCAAGCTAGGCACAAGGCACAAGGTTGCTTGCTTACTGGGGTGTCACTGCTTCTGGGGTGTGTAGTGCAGTGAGTTGCTTACTATGGTCCTTCTAGCCATAGTCCTCCATTTTGTGATGGATTGTATATCCTAGCCTCTATGCCTGTGGTTATGATCCCATTTTGGGGTGAGTTATCTGTTGTGTTGATGAGGCAGGATTAGGGTGGGATGTATCTTGAGTCCCACTTTGCTGGATGGAGGGTGTGATTCAAGTTACCACTCTTAGTTTCCTTGAGGGTATATATGTGAATGTTCTGGCCAATTTCGCTCTTTTGCTCTGGATCCTGCATCTGGTTCATCATCATCTCACCCGCAGTTCTTGGGACCTGAGCCAGGAGCCAGTCATTTGACTTGCTAATTTGGGTTAGTCAGCCCCTGCAACTACATGAGTGAGGAGAATCCTCCAGTCTGACACCCAACCCACAGATTTGGGACTAGCCAGCCTCCACCACCATGGGAGCCATTTTCTTGGCAGTTTGTGAGTTCTGTGAGGCTTTACAGGGAAACACAAAACCCTAAGACAAGAGGGAGAGTACTGAGGGGAGGAGGAGAAGTTGATGTTAGAGATGATGGACTGCTACAGCAGTTTGGAAAAGTTGCCTCATAGGGACCAACTTTGTGCTGATCCTTCTAAAAGAATATATTCAAGCAGGGTGTCATTGTTTCTAACTGAATGGGCAAGGAAATATGTGTGTGTAATACATATACATATCTATAAACATTTCTCTGTGTAATCATCTGTGTCAATATTAAGCTAAATTTGAGTTTAATATCTCCTACTGTAATCTATTACCACATGGATCATTCTAGCCTCCTCTCCTTGCTTATCTGTAAGTTCCCACTCTAATGGTGAGAAACGTGGCTCCTACCCTCTGCCATCCATTTACCTAATTGTTCAGGTTCAGGACATATAAATAGTAGTATCAGGATTGTTGACCTGTACCCTCATGGGGAGAAACTATATCCATTATAGTGGAGTGCTTATGTATAATCCTTTGTGCCTTTTGTCTTACAGACGCCAGTCATTTTCAAAGTAACTTAAGTCAACTTCTTCTTTCTCCCACGTCTTTCAATAAAGTTGTTTCATTTTTGAGACAGTTAGATTGTTTTTTCATACCTTGTATTATTTTGTCACAATACATTTTTTGTCATATCTTGAATTCTACTATATGTCATATATTGAATTCATACCGAAATTCATCTCTACTCGTTTCAGGGTTACTATTTGTCCTTCAACCTAATTTCTCTGATATTTCCAAGAAAAACCACTGATTTTCAGTTTGTCTAGTTTTCTTATAGTGCAGTTGGAAGTGACGACTTCCTATATCTTTACATGTGAGTGCTCCATCTGGAGTCCCTAAAGGAAGTTTCTAATACATATTTATTGTGTAAATGAATGAATTGTTACTCTGTACATAAATAGTATATGCTCTCTTCTATATGTATATCTCACAATAAAAAAATAAGTAAAAGGGTTAATCTTTCTTATAAATCATATTCAGACACTTAATCATATTTTGTGATCTTTTGCTTGTAATTTACATGGTTATGCAATTATTTCACATATAGTTCAGTGAATATTGACTCTCAAGTAATTTAAAACCAGCTTTTAGGACTATATTAAAATGATATAATTTAATTAAATAATAACTTTGAGATATGTTTACCATACTGTTAAAATTAAACTGAAAATTATAATGTAATCATTTTACATTTCATCATATTTACACAGAACATTTTCTATTGGTTCATTTCTTATAAATAAACAGGATTTAATAGATCCTTTATTTCCTTTTTTTTCTCTCCCATAAATATATGTACAACTGTATGAATTGGTGAAAAAAACCACTATGCATTAATATTGACAAATAGAAAATGTATAATATAGTTTCTAAGTATTTTATTGTGGTCTTATGAATAGTGATTACTGTGTCTTTGGTAACTACAGGCAGATTACTTAACCTCTTTGAGCTTTAGTTTTCTCATTTATAAAATGGGGCTAATAATAATAATCTACCTTAGTGAATTTTTGTGAAGATTAAATAAGCATGTAATACACTTACGGCAGTGCCTGGCACATAAAAAGCACCCAATAATACTAACTTGTTGTCAGTATTATTAATAACTATAATTCTGTTTTAGATACACTCAAAATACGACCTTAGTAGATTAATATTTCCTTCATAGCTAACATAAGTTACATGCTAAAGAGAAGAGTAGCCATTTTAACTCTTATGAGATTGTGCCAAGTCATGCATGAAAATAATTTTCACAGTTTTACAGTCACACAGTTCTCACTTTCATTTCTGGATTGTGCATTTCTAGGTGATTGAATTAAAACAAATGGTATTGAAAGCAATTTATAAAAAGCTGTAACCTCTGCATGCAAAATGAAAATAAGGTAACAGGAGGATTTTTATTACTTTGTTTTTAAGAACTGAAAATGGACTGTCTTTAGAGTTTATCTTGTTCTTTGTTCTCATTTAGAGATAAGGATCTAACAGAGTTCAGGTCACATAGTTCAGTTCTTGAAATATATAACTCCAGATACCCTGAACAGTGGTTTCTATCTAACAAAGGAGTCGTTCTCTCCCTTATTTGAAGGATTGGCTTGAAGCTCAATTCTATAGTTTGTAGACTTTATAGAACCAATTCAGAACACAGATGATTTAAAATGCATTTTTACATTAAAGAACAGCAAAACAATCTAGAATCATCAGTGGAATCTAAATTAAAGAGGAAATTAGAAAGTTGAATTTCAAATTGTAAAATCCATCTTCACATTGTTAGAGAATATAGATTACACAGGATTCTCCCTCTCCCCCAAACCCATGTGGAACTGTAAAATATAACAGCATTTCTATGTGATTAACTTAGTTTATACCATGCTCTCTGCAACACCATTTAATAAGAATAATACCAACAGCATGGTAATGTAGCAGGTTGGTTTAGAATGTGAGCTTTGGAGTTGGTAGATTATGATCCATAATGCACTATGCAAGGAATTTAAAATGACCCAACTAGACTCTATTCCCCCGCCATGGTTGCAGTTGAAATGGCCAGGTGACCAAGATGTAACTGTTGAAATATGAGCATAAGTGATGAATACCATTTCCAGGGCTGTCTCATAGAAAGCTGTAACAAGTAATTTCCAATGGTCTTTCTCCTTCTGGCTTAATGCAGACCAGGTGACTCAGAAAGTCATGGTGGAGCCGTAAAATGGAAAGAAGCCTGGCTCCCTGAATCACTGCTTGAAAGAGAGTCACCTACTAACCAGGAACATACATTTGGGAGTTTATGTAAGTGGAAAAGAAATTTCTATCATGTTTAACCATTGGGATTTTGCTGTTTATCTCTTAAACAGCTAGAAGCACTGCTACCAGCACACTATGTGTGATGAAATCTGATCTTTCATTTTTTCTATTCTTTTTTTAAAAATTCTGTTCATTTTTTTCTGTAAGTGCTGGTAACAATCCACTAAATTGTTATTACAGCCCATTATTGATTGACAACCTAGGTGTGAATAAACAATACCTTAGAAGAAGCAGAAAATTTGATCCCTGTGTTGACTTGGACGTCATTTTGTACCTGTTGCTTTGATCATCTTCATTCTTTGATCTTCCAAACAAGTGAAGTTTTTCCAAAGTGATAGAAGACATCCTAAAGAATTAAATTAGTAATGTGTAAGACTAGTCCAAGAAAATACAATTTAGGAACATCCAATGGGGAACTGCATAAAATTTTCTTATGCGTTAACTAAGTAATAAATACAGTCACTCTTATCCAACTGAAAGTAGAATTAACAGTGATGAAAATTATTTTAGCAAAATTAAAATAAAAATGGAAAAATTAGAGATGGTTAGCTTTACTGTAGGGAAAAAGAATTGGAAACAAAATTGGCTTAGAAGTTTCACCACTATTTCCCATTAAAGATTTGTAAATAGTATTATATGTTATTCTTGCATTTATTAACACAGAGGCATGACATGTTTTAAGGATAGAAATATAAGATCAAAACACCTTATCCCAACACTTAGATTAGAATGTCTGAGATCTGTCCATCAGGCAGGTTTACGTTCATTCTTAAGGAGCATAGGCTAAAAGGAACCTGCACAACATAGGGTAGCATTTTCTGTAAACAGTGAACATAGTAGCTCTCTAGATGACAACCTAAAGCTCAAGAGTTAAGTCAAAGTTAGAAGTGGAATTTATGAAGTGGGCGGATGAGTTATCTCAAAGGGATAGTGTAAAATGAAAATGGAAGATAGCTAAGAACAAAATCTTGAGGAATTTGGATGCAGGGGCAGAAGAAAAGCAACTGAGAAGTTGTCAGAGGAGAGTCAGAAAGAAGTAACACTGTAAAACCAAAACCAAACTCATTGCTGTCAAGGAGATTCCAACTCATAACTACCCTATAGGACAGAGTAGAATTGCCCGATAAGGTTTCCCAAACTGTAAATCTTTATGGAAGCACACTGTCACATCTTTTTCTTGCAGAACAATTGGTGGGTTCAAAATACCAACTTTTCAGTTATCAGCTGAGTGCTTCACCACTGTGCCACCAGAAATCCTTGAGTAATACTGCAGGAGAGGAGGAAATCTCAAGAATGAAATCCAGAGCGTATGAAACGCCAGGATTTAGTGATTTAGAGTACAACTGGCAATGAGAGCACAGTTTCAGCACAATGCTAGGATGGAAATCAAATGTTCTGAATTAAGGTGGAGAGCGAAGGTGTGAATGGGCATGAGTGGGCGTGAGCAGGAAGGGAGGGTGCAGGCTCTCTACCCAGGAAGACTGGAGTTGGGAAATCCCAAACAAAGAGGTACAGGAGAAAGGGAGGGTTTTTTTTTTTTTTTAAATCAGAGCACTCAGGCCTTTTCAATAAAAATAGGAAATGAGAAATATCCATGCAAAACACGTTGTAATCCATTCCATTTCTATACTATTCACAGTTGAGAGTTTAGCAGCACCCTTCTTCCACCCCAAATAAATGAGAACTAAAGAGATATGGACACACAAAAACCCATAGGCAATGAGGAAGGACTGATGAAAGACAAGCCCCTAGGAACAGGAGCAGAATAAAAAAGAGAACAAGAAGAATACCAATTCAGGGAGAAACAGACACACTTTTGTAGCCTCTCACATTTCTGTAAGAGAATGCAAACGTTAACAGTTTTTGCAACTTCTTGTTCCTTTGCCCCACAGAGTAGATGAAATTCAGTTGAGAGCCAGATCTAGTTCCCACTCCTGACCCAAAACATCTGGTTTGTGATAAGTACACGAATATCCTGTGTTTTCTAACGTATGTGGTGGGTGTGGCGATGGCAGGAGTCACAGGCAGAAGAATGGATGAGCTAATCAGAGCATACATATGTAAAGGTGAGGAGGATGCGGTGTCCACTCCCCAGGTGTTTGTGTAGCTGCAGAGGCCAGGAGACAATACTCATCACCTGGGGACCAACTCCCAATGAGTGGGGAGCTTCATGGAGCTCGACTCCTGGTTGTACATGTATGTGGCTAGGGCATTTCATCCTGGGACAATTTTTGTGTACAGTTTATAAAATCATAGTAGAGCTATAGCTGAAGGTAGGAGAAAGAGGGGGGCAATTTTAGAGCCTGGATATATGCATTTATATACATAAATGTATATATGCATACATTCATAAATGTGACACACAGCAAAATCTATCAGTAGGTATATGTATGTATTTCTCGAGGGTTTCTAATTGATGGTATGGCTTTCTTAAATCTACATTTCACTGTTACAAAAGTAAAATATTATTCACACTTTACTGGGCACTGAGCTGTACAAGTTAGATTTGGCCGTTCAGCAAAACAAACTCTATTTTTAAGTCCACATATCCTATTTATCAAGGAGCTTTGGTGGTGTAGTGCCTAAGGTTAACTGCCTACCAGAAGGTTGGCAGTTCAAACCCACCAGTTACTCCACAGGAGGAAGACTGGGCAATCTACTTCCGTAAAGATTTACCACCTTGGAAACCCAAAGGGGGTTGCTATGAATTAAAATTGATTCAACAGCAGTGAGTTTGTTTTTTGTTTTTTTAAAATGCTACTTACCATATTTGTATAAAATAATAACCACCCATGTGAAAAGTATTTCAACACTGATGAGCCACTGGCTAATATCTTATTCTTGCATAACACTCTACAGTTTTTAAAATGCTTTTGTATACATTATCCTTGTGGATCATAATACTGTTCCTACCACCAAGGGTCACAGCCTCCATTTTATTGTTGAGGACATGAAGACACTGAAAGGGAAGTGTTTAACTTTTTGGATCAAACTTAGCTTTAAAGGGAAGCGGACATTTTATTAATTTCCTCTAGTGAATGGGGACCCAGAAGGATGGTCTGAATAGTTAGATTAAAAAAACCAAAACTGGAGGTGTAGAGCAGTGAAGCGAGGTGCTAGGTCTGCAGACAATTGGAAAGGGAGCAAACTTTGAATGGAGAATGAGTGAGTTCACTTTTGGAATTGCTGCTTTTCAAATGACAGTGGGATAACTATGTATACATTGCTGTACAGAGGAAAAGCCAGAATGGGTGTGGAAACAGGAAACTGAATGAAGGTGATAGGTCGGATGAAGATTTGGATTTGGCAGTGCTCCAAATACTGGCTAAAGCTAGAAGTGCTAGTGTGTGAGTGCTCATGGAGGGAATGTGCAAGAAGGGTGGGGTGAGGGTAGACGCCAAACCTTGAAGGGCCCACGTGAGGCCCCAGGAAAGGGAAGAGAGTTCTGCAAAGGAGCCAAGAACAGAGAGGTCCTGAGAGAAATAGGAAAATAGTATGATGATCGAGAAAGGAAAGAGGCAACCTTGCCAGGTGAAAATGACTCCTGAAACTCGCTAAAACATTTTGTTTGTTAAATCTTCACTGACAAGTGTAGGTTTCAAATTCTGACTCTGAAACAACTGTTTATTCACATAGAACAGCCAGGTAACTTAATTAACCAAAACATCTCATGCTCCAACCACTATGGCTCAGAGACTTCATCTTTTAAAGACTGTTCCCTAAATGTTCTCTTACATTTTGCACTGCCTTTACTCAGGACACTGGTCTTCAGATGTAGTTTAGGTTTGAAGCTCTCCCAAGGGCTGGGACCACATACAGTATATCCTGAGGATATACTGAACATTTAGCATGATTCCTGGCGGACAGGAGTCCCTCAACTATACCATGAATAAAAAAATAAAACAGTTGCTCTCAAGTTTATTCCAACTCATGGTGACCCCATGTGTACCCAAGTAGAACTGGGCTGCACAGGGTTTCCAGTGACTGATTCTTTACAAATAGATCAGTAGGTTTTTCTTTCAAGACATTTCTGGATGGACTCAAACCTTCAACCTTTTGGTTAGCAGCTATGTGTGTAACTATTTACACCACTCAGGAACACCACCTGCTGAATGTCATTGTTATATACCACTGAGTCAATTCTGACTCATAGTAACCCTCTATGACAGAATATAATTGCCCATAGTTTCCTACGCTGTAATCTTTATGATAGCAGGTGCCCTGGTATTTTTTTCCTGCAGAGCTCCTGCTGGTTTGGAACCACCCACTTTTTGGTTGACTTCTGAGCGCTTAACCACTGTGCTACGAGGGCTTCTCATCTGATGAATAATGGCATAAATATCCCTCTTCTACTTACCATGGGTTTATTTTTCATCTCTGGTAGAGGCCATGGCTGGTAGAATGGAAAAGTTCTGGCTCCACATCCCCATTGTTTGAAAATACACATTTTCAGGCTTATCAGTGACCACCAAATATTTTTATATGGGGCTTGGCATTTAACACCCTGAAAATTTGTGAAATCAATTTGTTGTGGATAAAGACGGACAGATGTAAGTATCTGGTGCTTTTCTACACATGTGCAACATACATAATCAGAACATAGTTTATGGGACTTCACTTGAACTTTGTTTTGGCAGATTCCAGGAAGAATATTGTCTTTTGTTTAGGAGCATGGGCACCTGGGTGGCAACACTGCCTCCTGGCTGGGTCATATGCATGGAATACTTATCTTGAATTTTTGCACATTTTTCCTAAAGGCTTATCAAATTCCTTTGGAGAATTTAGATTTCAATTTCATTCAAACAACGGTACAGTTGCACTGATCCCATCTATTTTATCATGTTGTATCTATGGTGCAGTAAAGAAAAGAAAAATAACATTAAGAGTGACAGGAGAAAAGAAAGGGAACTGACATTTTTTGATTACATGAAGCAGCCCATGTGGAAGTCTAAAGCAGCTATGAGCAGCATGAAGAAGTTTGTAAAACTTTGATCCCATTATAACTCAGATGTGTGGGGACCCATCCTTCTGGGACCCTAGTTACTAGGGAATGAGAGGAAATTAATAAAATATCTGCTTTCATTTAAAACAAAGTTTGATCGGGTGTCCAATAATTCTCTTTCAGGGGCACTCAATCTCTCTCAGATAAACATGGTCAGGTTCTCTAGTGCCCTCTCCTTGCCTCTGCTGACTCCTTAAACTGTTATCTATCTCAGGAAGTCAGGTTTTTGGGGTAGGTGCTGGCTTGGGTGACCCTATGGTACGTTATTATTATTAATAAATGATGATGATTATAGGCCTATGATTATTACTCTCTATCTATCTAACAACTCACTACCATCAAGTTGATTCTGACTCATAGTGACCTCCACTGGGTTTCCAAGGCTGTAAGTCTTTACAAAAGCATACTGTCTCATCTTCCTTCTGTGGAGTGGCTGGTGAATTCGAATAACCAACATTTTGGTCAGCAGCAAAACTGCCTTAGCCCTACACCACCAGAGCTCCTGATGATTATTAATTGGTGATTTTCTAATTCGACCATTCCTTCTACATTTATTAGTTGAGATTTTACTATGGGAAAGAGTTTTCAATTATTTATTTATTTGTATCAGCATGGACTCACACTGGGTTATTATCTGTTACTGTTACTATTTATTTACTTGCTCAAATCACCACACATTTGGCCAGTGGGAGTCTCTTCAATCAGCTACCTCAATCAAGCAGGGTCCTCAGATCCATGAAAGATTGTATACTATATTCTGGCCACTGGGTCACATTTCTATTCCATTTGAGAGTTTCCTGTGTCCTTGATATTTGTGATATAGGTTGTTTGTGGTGATATGTTGTGTAACCTCTTGGCCCTGGCTGACACGGTCTCACCTTGGCTCCTGTGGGCACCTCAGCCCTCTTGTAACCATGCTAGGACTCTCAAATGGTCTAACTCAGACTGTCTGTTCTACAGTCCTTGTCATGGAGCTACCTTGCTCCCCTATGATCCTCAGCAACTTCAATGACAACCACCACCCAACATTATTTTTGTCAAAAATTTTAGACTTACTGAAAAGTTGAAAAAATGGTCCATGGAATTGCCATATACTTCTCACCAGATTCCCCAAATCTTAATATTTTACCATGTTTACTTTATTACTTTGTCTCCTTCTTGATATTTTTTACCCTAAATCATTTGAGAGTAAACCACAGACCATACCGCTTCACCTACAAATTTGTCACATGTAGCTCCTAAAAATAAGAATATTATATTTTATAATGACTATATGATTATTAGGAGCTCTGGTAGCATAGTGGCTAAGTCACTTGCCTGCTAACCAGACGGCTGGAGGTTCAAACCCACCAGCCACTCCTCGGAAGGAAGGTTGGGCAATCCTACTTCCGTAGTGATACTGCCTCGAAAACCCAAGGAGGGGTCGCTATGAGTTGGGGCCGACTCGACGGCACATAACAACAACAACAATATGATTATTAAGATCAGGAAATTACATAGATGCACTGTATTGGCTAAACTACAGACCTTAATCAAATTTTTCCATTGTCTCAATAATATCTTTTATAGGAAAAGCATATCCTAGATCAGGAATTGCATTAGGTTATCGTGTTTCTCTAATTTCCTTTAATCTGGTATATTTCTTTAGTCTTTCCTTAATCTTTGTGGCTTTGACAATTTTGATAAGCACAAGCTAGCCTGTAAAATACTTGTCATCTTGGGTTTGTCTCATGTGTCCACGTCGCTGGAGTCAAGTCATGAGTTTGGGGAAGGAATATCACAGAACTGAGGCAGTGCTCTTTTCACAGCAAACTATCAAGAGGTGCATAGTCTTGAGTTGTTCCATTATTTGGTAATTTGACCATTTGGTTATTAATAAGTATTTTGTGGTTATTCTGAAGCTATGTAAATATTCTATCAGCATTCATGTGATATAAGCATTCATTTGATAATTCATTGATAATATTTGCCTGAATCAGTTATTACTATTAACATTGCCAAAGAGTAATTTTCTAATTTCACCATTCCTTCTACATTTATTAGTTGAAATTCTGCTGTAAGAAAGAGATTTCATATGTTATATATGCATATATTTTTTTCTATATTCTGTGCATATGCATATTTAGGAGCTCTGATGGCATAGTGCCTAAGGCATGTGACTGCTAACCAGAAGGCTGGCAGTTCAAACCCATCAGCTACTCCTTGGAAGGAAAGTTGGGCAATCTACTTCCTTAGTGATACTGCCTCAGAAACCCAAGGAGGGGTCGCTATGAGTTGGATCTGACTCGACGGCAGTGAGATTTTTTTTTAAATATATATATATATATATATATATATAAAAGAACCATTTTACCATCAATTTAGTGGAGTCTGAGGATGGAAAGGAGAAATATATTCATGGATGACATAACATTTTCATCAGAAACTTGTTTTTTTCTTTACTTGTTTTTTCTGTATCGTTTTGTGTTATATCAGAATATTGTCAAGTGATATGGTCATAAAGGGTATGCTGGTAGAATACCTTTTGAGTCCTTGTATGGGACAAAATATTTATATGTCTTTATTTTATCCTTACCTATTCACATGGAAGTTCACAATTCTTTATTCTTAGGACATTTTAGGTGTTTCTCCATTATCTTCCAGCATTTTGCATGACAGATAAGAAGCCTAATGCCAGCTTAATTCTTCTTTCATTGTCTTTTTTTTTTTTTTTTTTAAATAACCAGTTCTTTCTAAAACATATTGGATTTTAACTTTACTCTGGGAATTAAAAATCATAAGAAATGGCTTCTGTGAGGCTTGTGGTATGGGAAAGATGTGGCTCCCATTACCTCAGCATGAATCAGAAGTAGTAACAGGACTGGAGAAAATGTCCTCTCATCATGCACTGATGAGTGTTTATTTCAGGGTCTCAACTTCTCAGGAAAAGTGAGGCCTGAGAGGGAAATCTGGGAGTCTGCCAGTGTTTTAACTGAGGAGACAGCCTAGCAGAGAATATACAGAACAATGTACTTGTTGATCCATTTAATAAAAACCTGCTGGCTGTTATTCTAATCCAACTTTTCACTGAAATAGTGTGCTGACCCTCAAATTTGAGAAGTTCCCTTAGCACAGACATAAACAATACCCAATCTAGCAAAGCTGACTCTTAGAGCAAGGGATTCAACAAACTCAAATAGAAAGCATGGAGTAACCAAGATTACCAACCATGGTTTATATAGACCATGTCACTCCTCTTTCCCCTCATGACTAAACTAAGATAATGTACCATTAACATCCAGCTTTCACCTCAGGTTTAAAAGAAAAGATTTAAATAGTTCCAAGATAAATATGGAAATGTGGAATCAATGAAGTATCACATGCTATCTAGAGGCAAATTAAGACCAGTTGGATATAGCTATATTTTCTTCAAAAATAACTGAATGTAGTCTGAATGGAGCCTGAAAGATCCTTTAAATATATGGTGATATTTACAGATTAGAGTAGACCTTCAGAAAACCAGTGGGACCTCATTTCTGAGTAGAATGGGAGATTGGCATGAAGGATGAAATGCATAGGTTTATCATCTATATTCAGTCTGAATAGATGGCTTTCCTAGGAAAAATGCCTAAAAGTGTAAGAGCAGAGAGAAGGACAAAAGAGGCATTAATCCAACAGGATCTATGCATCACATCATACACAAAAATAAATTTGAAATGGATTAAGGACCTAAATGTGCAAAGAAAGACCATAAAATTCTTAGAAGAAAATGCAGCAGTGATTCTGTCAGGCCTAACTTTTAACCAGAGATTATCTAATATATTAACAAAAGCACAACAGTGAAAGACAAAATGCATAAATGGTACCTCATAAAAATTAGCAACTTTATCAAAAGACTTTACCAAAATAGTGAAAAGACAATCTATGACTGGGAGAATGTTTTTAGAAACCGTATATCTAGTAAGGAGCTCTGGTGGTGTAGTGCCTAAGGCATTTGACTGCTAACCAGAAATCTGGTGGTTCAAACCCACCAGCCACTCCTTGAAAGGAAGATTTAACAATCTACTTACATAGTGATACTGCCTCGGAAACCCAAGGAGGGGTTACTATGAGTCGGATCTGACTGGACAGCAGTGAGAATATATATCCAGTAAGAATCTAATAACCAAAAAATATATATAACTTTGACAATTTAAAGGACAAATATCAAACCTAAAAGGGCAAAGGACTTGAATAGACATCTCACCAAAGAGCACAAGAAAAGACACTTAATGTCATTATCCATCAGAGATAAACAAATCAAAACCACAATGAGATATCATTTCACTCCCACTAAAACCAAAAAACCCAAATTGACTGCCATCAAGTTGGTCCTGACTTAAAGCAACCCCTCTTTAGGTTTCCAAGGCAGTATCACTACGGAAGTAGATTGCCCAGTCTTCCTTTTGAGGAGTGGCTGGTGGGTTTGAACCACCAGCCTTCTGGTTAACAGTCAAATGCCTTAGGCACTACACCAACAGACCTCCTTCATTCCCACTAGGATGGATAATTTTTTTTATTTTTATTTATTTTTTTAAAGCAGAAAATAACAAATGTTGGTGAGGATGTGAGAAAATCAGAACTCTTATCTACTGCTGGTTGTTGCTGTTTTGTTGTTATTTGTCGTCGAGTTGGCCCCAACTCATAGCGACCCCTCCTTGGGTTTCCGAGGCAGTATCACTACGGAAGTAGGATTGCCCAACCTTCCCTCTGAGGAGTGGCTGGTGGGTTTGAACCACCAGCCTTCTGGTTAGCAGTCAAGTGCCTTAGGCACTATGCTACCAGAACTCCTATCTACTGCTGGTAGGAATGCAAAATGATACAGCCATTGTGGAAAACAGTGTGACAGTGCCTCCAAAACTAAAAAGAGAATTACCATATGACCCAGCAATTCCACTCTTAGGGATATACCCAAAAGACTTGAAATCAGAGGTTTGTACACCAATGATCGTTGCAGTATTATTCACAATAGCCAAATGGTAGAAACAGCCTAAATGTCCATCATCAGATGAATGGATAAACAAAATGTAGTACATACATACAATGAAACACTGTTCAGCCAGCAGGAGAAACGAAGTCTTGACACATGCCATGATATGGATGGAACTAAAAGACATTTAAAAAAAAAAAAAAAAAACCTCACTGCTGTCAAGTCAGTCCCGACTCATAGTGGACCCCTCCTTCCCTCCTTGGGTTTCTGAGGTGGTATCTCTACAGAAGTAGATTATGCTGAGTGAAATAAATCATTCAAAAAAAAAAAAAAAAAAGGATAAATACTGTTTATGACACCTCACTTATATAAAAAGAAAAAAAAGTAAATGTATAGAGACCAAAGTTTATTAGTGGTTGCCAGGGAATCACTAATGGATTCCCATTAGTGGGAAAGATGGGGGAAGGGGATGTTATTGTTTATGGAGTACTGAGTTTCAGTTTACAGTAATGGAAAAATCAGGGTGATTAAGGATAAGGTTTTGAAGATAATTAATGTCATTGCTGTCAATAAAGTGTACATTTGTTTAAAACTGAACTGGCAAAAGTTATGTAATAGATATATTTATGACAAAAACAACACTAAAGAGCAGCTGCTGAGCCTGCTATGTACAACCCAATATTTCATGAGATTTAGTTCCTTAGTTTTGAGGTTTAGGGCCATATTTTCACAGGATATCCCAGTTAAATGGCATAATAATATGCTTAGTTCTTCTGTTCTACCTCTTGGTTGAGTAGTGCCTGGGGTCTTATAAACTTTTAACTGGCCATCCAAGACACAATTTGTCTCCATTTACCTGGAACAATAGAAGAAGGAGAGTCAGGAATGTGTTGCTAATTACCTTGATGAAAAATTGCCGCCTTTGCCATGAGACAAGAACTGGATGGTGCCAAGCTACCATTACTGAACTGAGTGAGGGTTCCTTGCTTCTGTACCAAATTATCAATGATAGTTGGTGGTCAATACCAGTCCAACTCACCCTCAATTCCTCTTCATGAACAGTTGTGATAGTTGGAGCTGTATGTCACTATTACCCCTAGTGACTCACTCAAAAATTTTTGCTTCCTGTCCCTGCTACCCTATGTTCTGCGGGTCTGGAGATCTTAGTCTCAAAGGGAGACACATACTGATTTCATTGAACTGGAAATTAAGAATGCCACCCAGCCATTTTGGCTTCCTCATGCCTCTGGATCAACAAAGGAGGGCATTACTGTACTATCTGGTGTTATAGATCCTGATTACCAAGGGGAAATTGGATTGGCATTACATAATGGAGGTAAAGAAGAATATGTCTGGAATACAGGAAATTCTTTAGGATGTCTCTTAGTACTACTATGCCCTGTGATTAAAGTCAATGGAAAATTACAGCAACCCAATTCTCATATGACTACTAATAGCCCAAACCCTTCAGGAATGAAGGTTTGGGTCACCCCACCAGGCAAAGAACCACGACCAGCTGAGGTGTTTGCTGAGAGCAAGGGAAATACGGAATGGGTGGTGGAAAAGGTAGTTCTGAATATCAGCTATGACCATGTGACCAGTTGCAGAAACAAGGGCTGTGATTGTTATATTTCTGCGTTGTATATGTGCATCAGGTATTTTATTTTTGTTTCCTTCTGTTACGAACTGTGAAATGTAAATAAGGTTAATGCGTTTCGGTTGTACATGTGCTAGTGTATAATGTTAGGTGCAAATATGACTTTATACTTGTCCTTATTTAGAGATTATTATATATGGTTAAGAAGATGTGTAGAACTGCCAAGTTGACAAAGGGTGGACTGTGATAGTTGCAGCTGTGTGTCAACTTGGCTGGACCACAATTCTGTGTGGTTTAAGCAATTGTGATGTGGGTTGTTCCAATGATGGGATCAGATGTATATGTTTTGAGCAGCCAATCCATTTAAAGGGAGTTTCCCTAGGTGTGTGCCTTGCTTCCAGTATATTTATGGACATCCTGGGAAAAGAACACTTTTCTGTGGATCGGGATTCTGTTGTGCTGCCTACAACTGTCCATGAGTGAACAATCCACCATTCAGCCTGGAGATCTTGGATTCATCATTCGTTGGAGTCAACAGCCAATATACAGCCTGCTAGACTTTAGCTTGTCAGCCCCTGCAGGAGCATGAGTCAGGAAAAGCCTCCAGCTTGACGTTTGATCCAAGAACTTGGAACTTGCAAGCTTCTTTAAGTGTGTGAGCCATTTTCCTAAGATAAATTCCTCTTTCTCTCTCTCACTCTCTATATAAGCTTTACTGGTTTTGCTTCTCTAGAGAACCCAGTCTAACACAACAGCTAACAGAGATCTGTGCATACACTTTCATCCTCTATCACACCAACCAGGAGACAGGTGGTGAGTGCCTAAGTGCTGCCAACCTAGCGAAAAGAGTAGCATAATAGCTCTGCTTACTCAGATGTATCAAAACAAAATAAAATGAAACAAAAACAAAAACAGAAAAAAAACCTGGGTGAATAACACTAACATACAATCACCAAATTAAGTATAAATAAAATGACATCACAATGTCTTGATGGCACATGATCATCCCAGTTCACACAAAGAAGCAAGATATAGTAGTACGATTACGAGACCATGATAGAGATCCAGAGAATCTTTCTGAGGAAAAAGTGGCATTGGAACTGCCTGATAATGAATTCAAAGGAATTATATTTAGGTACTTTTGATGGATTGAGAGACAGATCAAGGAAAACACTGACAAAATCAAGGAAAACACCTACAAAATTAAGGAAAACACAGATAAAACTCTAGAACAATTAAAGAAAACAATACAAGAACAAACTGACAAAATAAATGAAAAATTAGAAACCATACAAAAGCAACAAATATAAATCCAAAAGATTAATAATAAGATCTCAAAAATAGATTAAAAAATTGGAAGTGCAAAGGAATACAATTAAATGAATGGAAAAGAGAATAAGTGAGATTGAAGACAAATTTGTCAATATTACTTTCTTAAGGGATCAATCAGAAAAAAGATCAAAACAATGAAAAAAATGAAGAAAGCCTAAGATTCACATGGAAGACAATCAAGAGGAATAACTTACATGTAACTGGAATTCCAGAACAGGAAGAGAAGAATAAAACAACAGAGAAAATTGTCAAAAATTTTTTGGAAGAGAACATCCCTAATATGATGAATGACAAGAAGATATCCATTCAAGAAGTTCAGTGAACACCAAATAGGATAGACCCCAAAAGAAAATCACCAAGACTTATCCCAGTCAAACTTACCAAAAGCAAAGACAAAGAAAAGATTCCTGAAAACAGCATGGAAAAAACAAAAAGTTCCTTACAAAGGGCAACCAATAAGTCTAAGCTCTGATTTCTCAGCAAACCATACAGGTAAGAAGGCAATAGGATGACATATATAAAACCCTGAAAGAAAAAAATATGCCAACCAAGAATTATATACCCAGATAAAGTGTCCTTAAAATATGGTGGTAAAAATAGGAATTTCCAGATTAATAGAAATTAAGGGAATTTGTTAAAACCAGAGCAGCTTTACAAAAGATGCTAAAGGGAATCCTTTCAAAAGAGAATCAACAATACCAGACAACAACCAATGTTGTTGTCACATGATGACATAACCAAGAAACTGACTCACACATAGAATTATCCAAAGTGAAAAAAACTTGCAAGACTGTAAACAGGGAACCAGAGATATCAATTGGTAAATGAGCACAACTACAAACCAAAAAGAAGGAATAAATAGTGTAGGTACAGACTTTCTCACAAGTGGTGAGGAAGTCAAGACAATTGTGAGATACAACATACTGTTCTAAACTTGGGAAGAAAATAATAAATCACAGTGTAACCTCAAAGAAAATTAATGAACTTTCATATCAAAATTAAAAAGAGGAGAGGCACAAATATTTAGCCAATACTAAAACAATAGCAATGAAAGAAATAATAACAAAATCCATAAACAAAGTGAGCTTAGCATAGAAAATTATATGAAACAAAGAAATCAGAAACACCACAAAAAGCACATAACAAAATGGAAGCAATAAATTCATACTTATCCATAACTACACTGAATGTAAATGGATTAAACGCACCACTTAAGAGGCGGAGAGTTGCAGACTGAGAAGAAAACGTGACCCATCAGACTCACCTTAGAAACAAACACAAAAATAGAATAAAAATCAAAGGGGAAAAAAGATATATCAAGCAAATGGCAATCAAAAAAGAGCAGAAGTGACAATATTAATTTCTGATAAAATAGATTTTAAGACAATAAGAGACCAAGAAGGGTATTATGTAATGATTAAATAATCAATTTAACAAGAGGACATAAACATAATAAATATTTATGCACCTAATGAAAGAGTGCTAAAATAAATCAGACTTTAAAAGAATTAAAAAGACAAATAGATGACTCCACAGTAACAGTAATTCACCACTTTCAATGAAATATAGAAGAACAAGAAAGAAACTAAACAAAGACACAGAAGAGCTAAAACATACAATAACCAACTTGACTTTATAGACATATAAAGAGCACTTCACCCAACAACAGTACAATACACATTCTTCTCTAGAACATATAGACTATTCTCTAGGAGAGATCTTATGTTAGGCCAAAAGCAAGCCTCAATAAATTGAACAACACTGAAATGCTGCAAAGCATCTTCTCAGATCACAATTCTGTAAAATCAGAAATCAGCAATAGGAAGATTGACAGAAAAACAGCAAACACATGGAAATTGAATAACACCCTCCTTAAAATGACTGGGTAATAGAAGAAATTTAAAAAAGGAAATAAAAAATTCCTTGAATCAAACAAGAATGAAAACATGACACACCAAATTTTGGGGACACAGCAAAGTAGTGATTGGAGGGTAATTTATAACAATAGATGCACACATCAAAAAAGAGCAAAGAGCCAAAATCAACACCTTAACCCCACATTTCCAACAATTAGAAAAAGAGGAGCAAAAAAGCCTACAGTCACCAGAAGAAAAGAAATAATAAAGAATCAAGCAGAAATAAATGGAACAGAAAATAGACAATAGAAAAAAATCAACAAGACTAGAAGTTGGTTCTTTGAAAAGGTTAATAAAATTGACAAACCACTAGCAAATCAACAAAGGAAAAGAAGGAGAAGATGCAAATAACACAAATAAAAAATGAAATGGGTGACATCAGAACAGAACCAACTGAAATAAAAAGGATAGTACCAGGATACCATGAAGAATTGTACTCCAACAAATTTCAACCTAAAAGAAATAGATAGATTTCTAGAAACACACTGATTGAGGTAGAAAATTTGAACAGACTCATAACAAAAGAAGAAATTGAACAGGTCTTTAAAAAACTACCAACAACAACAAAACAATCCTGGCCTATACAGCTTTACTCAAGAATTTTACCAAACATTCAGAGAAGGGCTGACATCAATCCTACTCAAACTATTCCAGAACATAGAAAAGGATGGAATCCTCCCAAATTCATTTTATGAAGCAAGCATAGCCCAGTGTCCAAATCAGGCAAAGACATACCAAAAAAGGAAAACTATAGACCAATATCACTCATGAATATAGATGCAAAAATCTTCAACAAAATCCTAGCCAACAGACTCCAACAATGTATCAAAAAAATAATACATCATGGCCAAGTGGGATTCATCCTAGGTTTCCAAGAATGGTTCAACATTAGAAAAACAATAAATGTAATCCATCATATAAGTAAAAGAAAGAAAAAGAATCACATGATCATGACCATATCAATCAATGAAAAAAAGGCATTTGATAAAATCCATCATCCATTTCTGATTAGAAAAAAAAAACAAAACAAACAAATCCTAGGAGTAGAAGGGCAATTCCTCAACATAATAAAGGGCATATATGCAAAACCAACAGCTAGCATTAATCTCAATGGAGAGAGACTGAAAGCATTTCCCTTGTTAATGGGAACCAAACAAGGATGCCCTCTAAAACAACTTCTATTCAACATTGTATTAGAAGTCCTAGCCAAAAAGGCAAGAAAGGGAAATAAAATCCAAATTGTCAAGGAAAAAGTAAAACTAGCCCCATATGCAGATAATATGACCCAACACATAGAAAACCCAAGAAACTCAGCAAGAGAACTTCTGGAACTAACTGAAAGATTTAGCATAGTGGCAGGATACAAAATTAATATACAAAAATAAGTTGGACTTCTCTATACCAGCAAACAGATTTCTGAAAAGGAAATAAGGAAATCAATACCATTTACAATAGCTACCAAAAAGATAAAGTACACAGGAGTAAATCTTCCCAGGGACACAAAGACCTGTACACAGAAAACTACAAAACACTACTACAAGAAACTATAAGAGATCCACACAGAACGCTCATGGAAAGGAAGACTGAACATTGTAAAAATGTCCTTAAAGAATGCTGATGGAATCTGGAGCAGAATTGCATTGAGTATATAGATTGCTTTAGGTAGTAAAAACATCAGTACTACCCAAAGCAATCTATACACTCAATGCAATTCTGATCCAGATTCCATCAGCATTCTTTAAGGACACAGAAAAATCAATCATCAATTTTACATGGAAAGGAAAGAGCCCTCAGATAAACAAAGCACTAATGAAGAAGAAGAACAAAGCAAGAGGTCTCAGATGCCCAGATCTCAAAACCTACTACACAGCCACAGCAGTCAAAACAGCCTAGTATTTGTACAATGTCAGACACAGAGACCAGTGGAACAGAATTGAGAGCCCAGAAATTGATCCATCAAGCTATGTCAGGCGATCTTTGACAAAGGGCCAAAATCCATTAATGGAGAATAGAAAGTCTGTTTAACAAATGACACTGGCAAAACTGGATATCCATTTGCCAAAAAATAAAACAAGATCCATACCTCACACCATACACAAAAATTAACTCCAGATGGGTCAAAGACTTAACTGTAAAACCTAAATATATAAGGTTCAAAGAAAAATAGGAGAAAACTTGGGGACCCTAATATATTACCTTAATAGATTACCAAACATAAATGCAAAAACATCAGAAGATAAACCAGATGACTGGGACATTTTAAAATTTAAATACTTACATGTATCAAAAGACTTCTCCAAAAGAGTAAACAGAGAACATACAGATTGGGAAAATACATTTGACAATGACATATCTGACAAAGGACTTACCTCTAAAATTTATAGAAAACCTCAACACATCAACATCAAAAAGACAAACAATCTAATTAAAAAATAGGCAGAAGACATGAACAGATATTTCACCAAAGAAGATATACAGGCACATGAAGAAATATTCATGATCATTAGCCATTAGAGAGATGCAAATCAAAACAACAATGAGATATCATCTCACCCCAGCACTAATAGCAAAGTTCAATAAGACAAAAAATAATAAATGCTGGCAAGGATGTGGAAAGATTGGGACTCTCAGACACTATTCGTCTGACTGTAAAATGATAAAACCACTGTGGAAAATGTATGGTGATTCTTTAAAAAGTTTGGAAATAGAAATACTGTTTGATCCAGCAATCCTAAAGAAGTGAGAAGCAGGACACAAACAGATATATGCACACCCATATTCATTGCAGCTCTTTTGGTTACCTCTTGTGCCGCTGTATTAGAAAATACCACAAACGCATGGTTTCAACATACAAGAGTTTATTCTCTTACAGTTCAGGAGGCTAGACATCTGAGTTGAAAGTGCCAGCTCTAGGGGCTGGGTGAAAGCCCCTTGACCCTGGGCTTCAGCTCTGCCTCTTGCTCCTGACCCACAGAGCTGGAGGCTTCTCTTAACTCAGGCAGCTGCTGGCTACTGAGGCTGACAAACCCAAGATCAACAAAATCACACAGTCCCCTAAATACCAAGTATGGGAGGTCCCTAGTTCAAGTCCAGAGACAGTTCCAAGATTGGAAGGAAACATGACAGGCTGCTGAATGATGACTCAGCCACATGCAGGCTCCAAGCATGCCAAAAAGCTCAGAGACCTTTTCCAAATCTTCTTCTGTACTGGAAGCAGACTGCATCCCTAAGGCAGCTACTCAACTGCTTACTGCAGATTCTACCATGGAGTTGATTACCATGGGGAATAACTACATCCAGCTACCCAGCTACTCAAAACCAGGCCCAGCCAAGTTGATACATAACCTTAACTACCACAGCAGCATTACTTACAATAGCAAGGAGATAGAAACAACTTAAGTGCCCATCAGTGGAAGAATGGGTAAGCAAACTATGGTACATATACACAATAGAATACTATGCAACATTAAAGAATAATGTAGAGTCCACAAAACCCCTCACAACGTGCATGAACTTGAGGACAGAAATAAGTCAATTATAGAAGAACAAATATTGTATGAGCCTACTATTACAAAAAAATTCAAGAAAAGGTTGACATATAGAAGGAAATTTTCTTTGTTACAAAGGATGGGAGAGGAGAGGTGGGGAAGGTAAATTGCTAGACAGGTAACAGACAAATACTGATTTGTGCAAAGGTAAAAGACATATCCTGAAAGTGAATGACCAGTACAATAACACTAAGGAAATGGAAGACACGGAGAGGTGCAGAAGAGGTATAGACAACAAAGGCAAACACTTTCATGTATATAATACTGTAGTAACAGTAATAACAAACCTTAATCCATGGGTGGATACACAAATATACAGGCTAAATGATCAGGTATGTCTAGGCAAAAGGGAATATACATGTGTTCATATATAAGTTTGGCAGATGATATTTCTTCATATGTATTTGTATGTGCTGTAAGAATGCCCATATATGTAATAGAGCTAATGAGGCAAAGTTATGATAACTTCTTAGTTACAACCAAATACCCTGAGGAAGTAAGTTGCAGGGCCTGTGGGTTCAGGATCACGGTCATGGGGAACATCAAACTCAGATGGTATAACATACTACACAAAAACATTGTTCTATATGCTACTCTGATGAGCAGCAACTGGGGTCTTAAAAGCTTGTGAGTGGCCATTTAGATGCAACAACTAGTCTCTCCTCATCCATAGCAAAGAAGAAAGAAGAAAGTCAAAGACACAAGGAAACAATTAGTCCAAGGGACTAGTGGACCATGTGAACCTCAGCCTACATAACCCTAAGACCAGAAGAACTGGATGGTGCCCAGCTACCCCTGTCAACCACTCCGTAACCAAAAACACCAAACTCACTGCCATTAAGTCTATTTTGACTCATAGTGACCCCCTTTGGGCTTCTGAGGTGGTAAATCTTTGAGGAAGAAGATTGTTCAGTCTTCCTTCTGCAGAGTGGCTAGTGGGTTTGAACCACCGACCTTCTGGTTATCAGTCAAATGCCTTAGGCACTATGCCACCAGAGCTCCTTCAACCACTTAGAAAGGATCAAAATAGGAGATTCTGCATAGACTGGGAGAAAAATGTGGAACAAAACTCAAAATCATAAAAAAAAGACCAGGCTTACTAGTCTGATAGAGACTGGTGAAACCCAAAGACTATGGCCTCTACTCATACAGAGAGCCTGGAATTGAACCCACTCCCGTGGCTTTTAGCCAGATAATGGACAGGCCTATAAGGTGAACATTTACATCAGGTAGGTACACTTCTTAGAACAATCAACCATGGGAGATCAGAAAGGCAGCATTTGCATAGAGAGATAGCTCAGAGGGTGGGAATGCATAAGAAAGGAACACAGGGGAAAGGAAAACACAGTGAGGAAGTGGGAAGAGAGCTGCTACATTATGGGGATGGTAATGTCATGAATGAAAATGTGTATGAACTGTTGAATGGAAAATGAATCGGCTTTGTAATCTTTCACCCAAATCACAACAAAAACTTCGAGTCAAACATACCAATGATCCTAAAGATGGCACAAAAGATGGCAACATTTTATTCTGTTGTATTTGGGGTCACCATGAGTTAGAACCAATTCCATGGCAACTAACTAACAACAACAACAACAAAGATTCTATAGCAGAATCCTGATCAAAAGGGGGGAAATGCAGAAGAGAATTTCAAATTTTCCTGGACTCTAGACTTTAAGGAGGTATGAAGTCTGCATTTACCACCAAAACTATTCCCCTGAGATCATCTTTAAACCTTAAAGCAAAAATGTCCCTTAACATCTTAAAATCAAACAATAGTTTAGCTGAACTAGTAAAGAATGTCTGCCTTCAGCATTGTGCTTTTCTTAGAATATCTATATGGGATGAAAGTGACAATAGTAACTCAAAGATTAGGTATGAAGCTGAGACAGCAGTGAGTTTATGTTAATGTGGCAGAAACAACTCAACAATGGAGGGTGACAATTCAGAACAGGAGGATGAAAATGGCTGCACAATTAGAAGAATATCATTAGTGTTACTAAATTATACATGTAGAAACTGTTGAATTGCTGAAAGTGTTGAATTGTACATGTTTTGCTATGTATATTCTTAAGGACAACAACAACAAAAGTAGGCAGTGATCAACTTTGCATATGCTGATTAAGTTAAATCTCCCCCAAAACCAAACCACTGCCATTGAGTCAACTCTGATTCATAGTGACCCTATAGGACAGAGTAGAACTACCCCATAGGGTTTCCAAGGCTGTAAATCTTTATGGCATCAGACTGTCATATCTTTCTCCCAAGGCTGACATTTTGGTTAGCAGCTGAGCTCTTTAACCACTGCACAAGCAGGAGCCCTGGGCAGAAATAAAGAAACAATCACTAGACAATCTGTGGCATTGGGAACTACTCCACCTTCCTGGTGACCCCAAATTGAGAAACATTAGAAACTGAGGAATGATATTGCCTCCAGGACAGAAGACAGCTGGTGTGATTAGAAAGTATTTAAAAACAAAATCTCAAAATTAGAGTGATTGGCAGATAACCACTCCCCTAATCTGTTCTTGAAGGAGCTCTGGTGATACAGTGGTTAAAGCAGTTGACTGCTAACCAGAAGGTCAGCAGTTTGAACCTACCAGCTGCTCCATGGAAAAAAGATTAGGAAGTCTACTTCTGTAAAGATTTATAGCCTTTGCAATCCAATGGGGATTGCTATGAATTGGAATTGACTTAATGGCAGTGAGTGAATTTGTTCTTGAGCAAACAGTTGGCCAAGATAAACTGTCCATATTTAAAGAAGACTGACATGCAGAAATAAACAAATTTGGTATCTGTACACTGATACTGCAAAGAAAAGAAAGGGAACAATAGGAAAGAAAAACAGAGAGAGCAAGAAGAGAGTGAGCGAGAGAAAGAAAAGAT
>NW_006921736.1:245762-249298 GCF_000298275.1 Orycteropus afer afer
AAAACAAAAGAAAATTTTAGACAAATGTTATTTATAATCTTACAATATTAATCTAAATTCTTACGTTAGTGAAAGAAAACATACAGCCTAGGAATAAAACAAATCAGAGAAATGATGACAAGACAAGAAAGAAGATGAAATACATGACAGAAGAATTTACTGAAGAAATGGGATCTAATGGAATCATGCAGAAAGCAGAATTAGAAGAAGCATAAGATAGGAAAGACTATTAAAAACATAACCAGAGATAGGCAGAAAAGATTTTTGAAAATCAGACAGGAGAAAAGCCATACTCTCACCCTGAGCAATGTAAAAATTAACCACCACTAACCATGAATAAAAATACTCAATAAACTAGGATTAAACCAAACACCAAACTCACTGCCATGGAGTTGATCCTGACTCATAGCGACCCCTCCTTGAGTTTATGAGGCAGTATCTCTACAGAAGATTACCAACGTTCCTTCTGAGGAGGGACTGGTGGGTTTGAACTGCCAACCTTCTGGTTAGCAGTCAAATGTGTTAGGTAGGCACTACACCACCAGGGCTCCCTAAACTAGGATTGGGAAAAAAAAAAAAATGCTTTACATGTTAAAAGATACCTTAGCAGAAACCCAAACCAAGTATATTTATTGGAGTAACTTTATAAACATTCCTAATGAACTCAAAAAAAAAAAAAAAAGGATGCTATTATTTATCTCCATTCTGCTAGCACTAACTAAAATTACCAGGGCTTCAGCTGGTTAATTCTTGTTCAACCCCCTGCTGAGGATTTGGCTCTCCACCACAGATGTACTGAATCAGAATCTACATTTTAACAAAATCCCCAGATGATGCCATAAATCCCCAGGTGATTCTTATGTATGTTATTACTGTTGTTAGGTGCTGTCAAATCGATTCCAACTCATACCCACCCTATGTACAACAGGACAAAACAATGCCTGTCCTGCAGCATTCTCATAGTCACTGTCATGCTTGACCCTATCATGGTAGTCATAGTGTCAACCCATCTTGTTGAGGATCTTCCTCTTTTTCACTGACGCTCTATTTTACCAGGCATGATATCTTTCTCCAGGGATGGTCTCTTCTGACAACATGACCAAAATTTAAGAGACAAAGCCTGTCCTTTCTTGCTTCTAAGGGACATTCCAGATATAACTCCCCCAAGATGGATATGTTCATTCTTCTGGCAGTCAATAATTCAATATTCTTTGCCAATATCATGATTCCAATGCATCAATTCTTCTACAGTCTTCCTTATTCACTGTTCAACTCACATGCATATGGGTCAGGCATACCTTACTCTTCAATGTATATGTTGTTGTTGTTATGTGCTGTCGAGTCAGACCCGACTCATAGTGACCTCTCCTTGGGTTTCCAAGGCAGTATCACTAAGGAAGTAGATTGCCCAACCTTCCTTCTGAGGAGTGGCTGGTGGGTTTGAACCGCCAGCCTTTTGGTTAGTAGTCAAGTGCTTTAGGCACTATGCTACCATACATCTTGTTAAAATGTAGATTCTAACTCAGTATATCTGAGGTGCAAAGCAAATTCTCAGCAGGGGGTCAAACCAGAATGAACCAGTAGAACCACTGAAAATTAGACAAGGGTGCCAGATTAAAATGGATTTTGCCACCAGAAAGAGGTAAGATTATTTATTTGTGAAAGACTGAATTGTTTACCTAGAAATCTAAGAGAATCAAACTGAAAGGAGTAGAACTAATTATATACCTCAGTGAGTTGGGCATAAAAGTAGATCATTGTTAATATAAGAATCAAAATACTGGAGCATTCAAATGAAAGACTTTTTCAAAATGATAATCTGATTTTAGAGTTACACTGAAGATGGGAATACAAATTAATTGAGGCTTTTTGAAGTTAATTTATCATTATCTGTCAATATTTTCTAAAGCACATATTCTTGTATCCAAGAAACCCACTCCTAGGAATTTCTCCTAAAAACAAAAACAAAACTCGAGATTTCAAAATGGAGACTCATCAGTAGTTACCATGCTAATTCCCTCTAGCATCTTAGTGCCTGAAAAACTAGGTACAGCAGTTTGAATTAGGGATTCTGGTGCTCTGAACAGCTCACTGAATCAGAGTGTATCAAACTCAGGGGAGTAGGATTAGAATGGAGAAAGGGACAGGGGAAAAAAATACCAAGAAGAGGAGATATACCTCAAGGAGCGCCAACAGGAAGGGAGAAAGGCCATCTGAGACCTCCCTGGGTTAAGGAAGAAGACATACCATACCGGCATACCTGCGACCATACCAGCATACCAGCAATCACCCCAAGGATCTAACTTTGGCACCTGATTTTATTGGTAACTTGGGTCAGCTGGGTGTGAGCAGGAACTTCCAGTGCTGATGAAACCCAAGCAGAGAGTCCATTGGTTCTGCAAGAGAGTGGGCCCCGGGAGGTATCCCAATAGAGGATCACTGAATGGGCTTGGGTCAGCTTTTTGGCACTGAAGGACCTGCTGGGTATAAGCAGGTGTGAGCAGGCAATGAGCATTACCCTGACTCCAGCGCCACTGAAACCGAGTGGACAGATCTTTGGCACCACAAGTGGGCAGGCTCAGAGAGGAAGTCCCACAGCAGATTGCAGTGTGGGCCAGTGATGCAAGTGCACAGGGCCTGGGAGGAACTCCTGCTGTGGTGTGGGCCAGCACCGCAAGTGGGCAGGCCCAAAGAGGAACTCCCACAGTGGATTTTGGAGCTGGGCAGTTGTCTTGGATTTTTGGCACTGAGGGACCTCAGGAGTGGGGTTTATGCATGTGTCTGGTGGAAAGTGACAACCCCTAACAACTGGAGTCTTTGCTGAACTTGAGCTGCAGGCCTGTGAATAATAGTACAACGTCATCATTAGCACCCCACTCAAAGCCCTAGAATACACCCCTAACAACGAGGAGCTTTTCTTCTTTCTCTCTTCTGCTGCCACCTTCTCTGCCAATACCCTCACTTGTCCAATAGAAAAAATCACATTCAGCCACCATAATACCTCCTGGCTTAAATTCTAAACCCTCTTTAAGACAAACAGAGACATATATCCACATCCCACACAGTGATTCCATCATCACAAAGAAAATTGCAGAGCAAGCCAGCATACCTGAATTAATAACCAAAATAATGGAATATACTAGCTCCACCTTTTCAAAATATTAAATCATAAAACCAAAACAAAACTAATCAATACATAACCAACAGTTAAAGACAACCTCAAAATGTCTAGGAAACAACAGGCAACCTCTAATCAAACAAACAACCAAACAAAACAGGATAAGACGTTAGAAGCAAAACCACAAACAAAAGTTTCATTAAACATGGAGGAAGAGGAGGCAATAGAATTATCTGAGAAGGAATTTACAAGATACATTTATAAAGCTTTACAAGAGCCTAAGGAAACCCCAAACAGAAACAAGGAGAACACAGACAGTTGCCTGGAAGAACTCAGGAAAATCATTCAAGAACAAAATAACAAGATTAATGCACAATCAGAACTCATACAAAACAGCAGTTAGAAATCCAGAAGATGA
>NW_006921736.1:249918-251510 GCF_000298275.1 Orycteropus afer afer
AAATCAAGGCATTCCCAGACAAACAGAAATTAAGGGATTTTGTGAAAACCAGAACAACCCTACAAGAATGCTTAAGGAAGTCCTTCCAATAGAGACCTCACAACAGAGATCAACAAAATCAGGATACGTGACATCAACACTAAAACCAAATCAGAAATAGAAGCTCAAAATAAGACCATAAAACACTGTACACTAAAAGCCAAGGAAGTCAATCATCGCACAACAACAGCAACTAACCTATTACAAGGAATAAAACTTCTAGGTACAAACTTCCAAATGGAGAGGAAACTAGGACAATGTCTTCACAGAACACACTGTTCTAAAAATGTAGAGACAAAAAATATACTCCAAGGTAACAACAAGAAAATGAACAATCCCCCTAAGCAAGAAGGAAGAAAAATTTATGGGTTTAATAAGCACAAAACCAACAATAAAGAAAAAAAGGGAGTAAGCATTAGGCAACAAACCAAACTCAGCACAGAGAAGTATATGGACTAAGGAAACACCAACAACATGACAAAAAAAATACAATAGAATGACAGCAATCAATTCATACCTATTACTAATTACACTCAATGTGAATGGACTAAATGCACCTATCAAGAGAAAGAGAGTGGCAGACATGATAAGGAAAGAAGACCCATTGATATCCTGCCTACAAGAGACCCACCTTAGACACAAAGATAAAAACAATAAGAGTTAAGGGATAGAAAAAAATATATCAAGCCCATGGTAATCAAGAAAGAGCAGGTGTGGCAATATTAATTTCTGATAAAATAGACATTAAGGTGAAAAACATCATAAGAGACAAGGATATTATATGATGCTGAAAGGGTCAAATGACAAAGAAAATGTTACGATAATAAATATTTATGCACCCAATGAAAGTTCTCCAAAATACATAAAGCAAATATTAACTGAATTAAAAGGGACAATAGACAACTCTACAATAGTAGTAGGAGACTTTAACACACCACTTTCAATGAGGGAAAGGTCAACTAGAAAAAAACTCAACAAAGATAGAGAAGAACTCAACAAGACAATCAACCAACTCGACCTCATAGACATATACAGAGCATTTCACCCAACAAAAGCACAATTCACATGCTTCTTCAGTGCACATGAATCCTTCTCCAGAACAGACCATATGTTAGGACATAAAACAAGCCTCAATAAATTCAAAAGCATTGAAATACTGCAAAGCATCTTCTCAGACCACAATCCTGTAAAATTAGAAATTAATAATAGGAATATGAAGGAAAAAATATCAAACATGGAAGCTGAACAATTCACTGCTGAAAAACTACTAGGTAATAGAACAAATAAAAACTGAAATTAAAAAATTCCTAGAAACAAATGAAAATGAAGATGCATCATACCCAAACCTACAGAAACAGAGAAAGTAGTACTCAGAGGACAGTTTATAGCAATAAATGCATGCATCAAAGAAGAGGAAAGAAACAAAATCAACATTCTAACTCATCAACTCCAACAACTAGAAATAGAACAAAAGAATCCTACAGTATCTAGAAGTAAGGAGATAGTAATGATTAGAGTAGAAATAAATGAAACAGAAAACAAAACAAAAAAAA
>NW_006921736.1:251830-254164 GCF_000298275.1 Orycteropus afer afer
ACTTCCCACAAGGAAAAGTCCTGGCCCTGATGGCTTCACTGGAGAATTTTATCAAATATTCAGAGAAGAGTTGACACCTATGCTACTCAAGCTATTCCAGAACATAGAAAAAGATGGAGTACTCCCAAACTCATTTTATGAAGCAAGCATAACATTAATACCCAAACGAGGGAAAGACAACACTAAAAAGGAAAACTACAGACCAATATCGCTCTGAACATAGATGCAAAAATCTTTAACAAATCCTAGCCAACAGAATCCAACAACATATCAAAAAATTAATACATCTAGACCAAGTGGGATTCATACCAGGTTTATAAAGGTGGTTCAACATCAGAAAAACAACCAATGTAATCCACCACATAAACAAAACAGAAGAAAAGAACCATATGATTATATCAGTCAATGTAGAAAAGACATTTGATAAAATCCAAAACCCATTTCTGTTCAGAACTCTCAGCAAAATAGAGATAGAAGGGAAATTCCTCAACACAATAAAGGGCATATACGCAAAGCCAATGGCCAACATCATTATTAATGGAGAAAGACTCAAGACATTCCTCTTATGAACGGGAACCAGACAGGGATACCCTCTATCACCACTTCAATTTAATATTGTATTGGAAGTCCTGGCCAGGGCAATAAGGCAAGAAAGAGAAATAAAAAGCATACAAATTGGCAAAGAGGAACTAAAACTATCTCTATTTGCAGATGATATAATCCTGTACATAGAAAACTCAAGGGACTCAATAAAAAAAAATTATTGGAACTAACAGAGAGGTTCAGCAAAGTGGCAGGATACAAGGTCAACATACAAAAATCAGTTGGATTCCTCTACACCAACAGAGTCCTCTGATAAAGAAATGAGGGAAACAATACCATTTACAATCTAAAAAGATAAAATATTTAGGAATAAACCTCACCAGAGACACAAAAGAGCTATACAAAGAAAACTATAAAACACTACTACAAAAGACAACAAGGGCACTACATAAATGGAAGAACCTACCTTGTTCATGGATAGGTAGACTGAATTGTTAAAATGTCAATCCAACTGTGATAGTTCAGTTTGTGTGTCAACTTGGCTGGGCCTGGTCGAGTGGCTGGGCAGCTGGATGTAGTATTACCCATGATGAGACTGGTAATCAACTCTATTGTGGAATCTACTGGGAGCAGCTGAGTAGCTGCCTTTGGGTATGTTGCCTGCTTTCTGTATAACCAGCAGCTTTGGAAATGGTCTCTAGCTTATGGCACACTTGGACCCTGCATGTAGCCATGTCTTTGTTCAGCAGCCTCCCATTATCTGCTGACCTTGGGACTTAAAATGGCCTTGAATTAATGGCCTGCCATGTGGTTAACATCAAGACTGTGCCATTTTATTTGTTAGCCTTGGGCTTGTTAGCCTCAGCAGCCAATAGCTGCCTGAGTGAAGAGATGCCTCTAGCTTCAGTGGGGCAGGAGCAAGAGGCAGAGCTAAACTCAAGGTCAAGGGGCTTTCATACAGCCGCTAGAGCCTGTTACTTTGAATTCGGACTTAAAGCCTCCAAACTGTGAGAGAATAAACTCCTGTTTGATAAAGCCATCTCATTTGTGGTATATTCTTGTCAGGGCAGCACTAGGTAACCAGAACAACTACCTAAAGCAATCTACATAGTTAACCCAATCCCGATCCAGATTCCAACAAAATTTTTTAAGGACATGGAAAAACCAATTACTAACTTCATATGGAAAAGAAAGATACCTCAGATAAGCAGAGCACTTCTGAAGAAGAATAAAGTGGGAGGTCTCACACTCCCAGATCTTAATAACTACTATACAGCACAGTAGTCAAAACAGCATGGTGTTGGTACAGTGATAGACAGATATACCAATGGAACAGCATTGAAAGTCCAGATATAGACCCATCCATCTATGGACAGTTATCTTTGACAAAGGTCCAACTTGGAAAACATTAAGTGGGGAAGAGACAGCCTCTTTAACAAGGTCCTGGCAAAACTGGATATCCACTTGAAGAAAAATGAAACAAGACCCATACCTCACCCCATACTCAAGCTGGATCAAAGACTTAAATGTAAAATGCAAAATTATAAAATTCATCAAAGATAAAATAGGGGCAAATCTCGAATAGACTATCTAGCATAACCCAGAATGTGCAGGAGGTAGAAGAGAAGATAGATGACTGGGACCTTTTAAAAACTAAATTGTTATGTGCATCGAAAGACTTCAACAAAAGGGTAAAAAGAGAACCTACAGATTGGGAGAAAATATTTGCCTATGACATATCTGATAAAGGACTTATCTCTAAAATCTATAGAAAACTTCAACACCTCAACA
>NW_006921736.1:254354-256632 GCF_000298275.1 Orycteropus afer afer
GAGGAGTGGCTGGTAGGTTTGAACCGCCAGCCTTCTGGTGAGCAGTCAAGTGCCTTAGGCACTATGCTACCAGAGCCTCATTAGTCATTAGAGAGATGCAAATCAAAACAAAGATGAGCTATCATCTCACCCCAGCAATAACAGTAAAGTTCAACAGGTCAGAAAATAACAAATGTTCGTGAGGTTGTGGAGAGATTGGAACTCTTGTGCACTGTTGGTGGGATTGTAAAATGGTACAACTATTGTGGCAAACGGTATGGTGTTTCCTTAAAAAACTGAAAATAGAAATACCATTTGACCCAGCAATTCCATTACTAGAAATATATCCTAAAGAGGTGAGAGATATCGCACAAACAAACATATGTACACCTACATTCATCACAGCACAATTCACTATAGCAAAGAGATGGAAGCAACCTAAATGCCCATCAATGGATGAGTGGATAACCCAATTATGATACATGCATACAATGGAATACTATCCTACATTAAAGAACAATGAGGGATACATGAATCATCTCACAATGTGGATGAACCTGGAGGACATTATGCTGAGTGAAATAAGTCAATTGCACAAAGAAAAGTACTGTATGAGCCCATTACTGTAAAAAGACAAAGAAGGGTTTGCTTGGGAAAGGGAACTCACTTTGTGGGTTACTGGGATGCGGAGGGAAGAGGGGAGATTAATTTCAGGCTAGTTGGGGCCCACACACTGATATGGGTAAGGGGAGGGATATAGTGAAAGGGTCTGTGACCACCATCATAACATTAGGAAATGGGAGGACAGTGAACTGTGCACATAAGAGATAGACGACAGATGCTAATACCAACCAATGTGTCCACAATCCTGCATTACCATTAACACCAAACACCAGGCTACAGATAAACACATAAACATCTGAGAAGACCAGATGAGGGTCAGTGAACAGGATTATACACTAGACCAAGGATAGATTCAGCTGAGGCTAATCTTCCACAGACACCAGTGATACAAAATGCCTGCAATCCTTACAGAAACAATAGAAGACATACACAGACTAATCCCTCACAGAACACCCAGACACTACGGGAGAGAGATCCAATAGATCTACCGTCTCAGGACCATAGTACTGGGGACAACAGACTCAACTGGCACAACAAAATACATAAAAGCTTTGTTCTGCATCCTACATTGGTGAGCAGCGACTGGGGTCTTAAAAGCTTTCAAGCAGCCATCTAAGATGCAGCTAACGTTCTCCTAGCATTGGAAGCAAAGAAGAGTCAAAAAACAAACAAACAAACAAACAAGGGCATTTGGAAGTAATCAGCCCTAGGACACTATGGTCCTTGAAACCAGAAGAACTAGATGGTGTCCAGCTACCACTGCCAAACACTCAGGAAAGGCTCAAAACTGGAGATTCTGGAAAAAGTGGGAGGAAAAGTATGGAACAAAACCCAAAAACTCAATAATGACCAGAATTACTGGTCAGATGGAGTCTGATGGCATCCCCAACACTATGGCTCTGAAATACATTCTGTGCCTGGAATAAAACTCACTCTGAGAGACTGGCTTTCAGCCCAATAGTTAAGATGTACATGCAGACCACTCAACCCAGGATGACACACCCACATACTCTATGGTAATACATCCCCTGGAGCAATAGACCACAGGGCACCAGAGGGGCAATATTCACATTGAAGAAATGAAGGACAAACAGGAGTACAGAAATATGAGGGGCCCAGGGGTAGGGTTACTGGGCAGGGAGGGGAGGAGACTGGGTTAAGGTTGGGCATGGTAAATGGGGAGTGAAATTAAATGTAAACATAATGTTGAATGTAAAGCAAGCTCTTAAAATAAAAAACAAAAATAAAACCCGAACTCACTGCCATCAAGTCGGATCTGACTCATAGCAATCCCTCCTTGGATTTCCAAGGCATTATCACTATGGAAGTAGCTTGCCCAATCTTCCTTTTGAGGCGTGGCTGACAGGTTTGAACAGGTTAGCAGTCAAATGCCTTAGGCACTATGCAACCAGAGCTCCTAGAGAAATTTAATTCATGTGAAAATATATGTATAAGAATATTGATTGTTTACTCTAAAGCAAAGACGAAAGGATAAGAGAACAGGAAAACCAAATAGCTGGAAATGAAACACCTAGAAGGGATTTAATAAGAATGTTGTGAAAGATGTAACCAATGTCTCTGAAAATTTGTGTGCTAATTGTGAAATGGGAACTGAATCTGCTGTGTAAACTTTCACCAAAAACACTATAAAATATTGTTTTATAAAATGATATTA
>NW_006921736.1:263698-282721 GCF_000298275.1 Orycteropus afer afer
CTTCCGAGGAGTGGCTGGTGGGTTTGAACCGCCAGCCGTCTGGTTAGCAGGCAAGTGTCTTAGCCTCTATGCTACCAGAGCTCCCCACAAAATGTTAGAGAGATTAATAAATTAATATAAAATCCCCTTCCCTGCAGTGGATTCTGACTCATATCAACCCTAGGACAGAGTAGAACTACTCCATAGGGTTTCCAAAGCTGTAATCTTTATGGAACAGACTGCCACATCTTTCTTCCATGGAAAGGCTGGTGGATTCCAACATCTGACCTTTTTGTTGGCAGGTAAGCACTTTTTCACTGTGCCACTAGCACAGGGCTCCTTATAAATTAACATAGCTAAAGCATTTTAAAAGTTCTTGGCACATAGTAACTACTCTGTAAGTTTACACAAATATAACACAACACACTGAGATGGAGTTGGATCTGACTCATAGTGACCCCTCGTTGGGTTTCACTACAGACTTCTTAGAAGGAAGGTTGGGCAGCCTATTTCCATAGTGATACTGCCTCGGAAACCCAAGGAGGGGTCGCTAGGAGTCGAGTCCAACTCCATGGCACAAAACAACAACAACAACATCACTACAGAAGTAGATTGCCCAACCTTCCTTCTGAGGAGTGGCTGGTGGGTTTTAATCGCCAGCCTTCTGGTTAGCGGTCAAATGCCCATTATTTAGTAATTGGCTCTGTGATGGCATAGTGCCTAAGGCATCTGACTGCTAACCAGAAGACTGGTGGTTCAAATCCACCAGCCACTCAATTGGAAAGAAGGTAGGGCAATCTACTTCTGTAAAGATTTACCACCTTGGAAATCTGATGCGGGTCACTACAAGTCAGAATTGACTCAATGGCAGTCCCCCCTCCCCCAATTTAATAATTGTGAATTATTTACCTAAATTACTGTTCTTAAGTTACTAGTTTACATAAAACATAGGTATATTTTTATATGTGATACCAATTTACATGTTTTATAAAATACTTCAAAGCTGGAGTCTCTGGGTGCTGGAATTAACATGCTCTTCTGCTAACCAAATGGTTGTAGGTTCAAGTACTTCCAAGCACCTCAGAAGAAAAATCTAGCAATATGCTTCTAGAAAAGAGCCACTGAAAACCCTATGAAGAACATCTGTGCAATAACACATATAGGGTCACCATGAGTTGGAATTGCTTGGATGGCAACTGGTATTGCCCAGGTGAGCAAATTGATTTTTACATCAATTTTCTTTTTTTTTCTTCAAATTTAATGAAGAACATATTGCACACTACTAAAGACATCTCACTGTCTTGACACAGCAATCTGATATTTCTAAAACATAAATATAACACAGAATTTTCAACTCTTTTACAATTTGATTTTTTTTTCAAGTTTCATTTTCATACAATTTGATTTTATCTAATGCTTCTCCCTGCTAACAGACTGCAGAACCTTGAATAAGTTCATAGTGCCTAAGGCACTTGACTGCTAACCAGAAGGCTGGCGGTTCAACCCACCAGCCACTCCTCAGAAGGAAGTTTGGGCAATCTACTTCCCTAGTGATATTGCCTTGGAAACCCAAGGAGGGGTCGCTATGAGTCAGGCCGACTCGATGGCACATAACAACAACAACAACATTGTGAGAAAAGGATCCATTTACCTTTTGTAAAAACAAAAATGACTCTGAACTTCTTATGCATATATTCTTATCCCTGTATCAAGAAGGGGTCGCTATGAGTTGGATCCGACTTGATGGCATTGAGTTTGGTTTCTTTATTTTCTTTATATCTAAGTAGACCAGTTGTTGTGAAGTCAAAGCCAACTCATGATCATCCCATGTCAGAAGAGAACTATGCTCTGTAAGGTTTTCAATGGCTGATTTTTCAGAAGTAAATCCCCAAGACTTTTTTCTGAGATACCCCTGAGTGGAGGCACACTGCTAACTTTCTGGTTAGCAGCCCAGTGTGTTAACAATTTGTACCACCCAGAGATTTCATATCTAAATAGAGAAGGAATAACAATTTTTATTTACTGTGGTAAAATATACATAACAAAAACATTTGCAGTTGCACTCATGTTCACCTGTATGATTCAGTGACATTAATGGCAGTTATCATGTTGTGCAACTATCACTACTATCTGTTCCCAAAGAGAAGGTAGTAAATATTTGGTACTAACAAAAAAAACAACCAAACTCACTGCAGTCCAGTTGTTTCCAACTCATAGTGACCCCTCCTTGGGTTTCTGAGGTGGTGTCACTATGGAAGCAAATTGCCCGACCTTCCTTCTGAGGAGTGGCTGGTGGGTTTGAACCACCAGCCTTCTGGTTAGCAGTCAAATGCCTTGGTGGCACTACACCACCAACATTAAATGGTACCTTTAAAAAAGTAAGCAGTTTCTCCTCTATCTCAGAAGAAGAGAAGGAAACAGTACAGGTTAAACTTGGGTCCTTCCTAGAGATACCACCTCAGAAACCGAGGAGGAGTCGCTATGAGTCAGGGCCCACTGGACAGCAGTGAGTTTGGTTTTTTGGTTTTCCTAGCATGGTGCTCTTGATCAAATTTAGAAAAGCTGATATATTTATGCCATATTCTGGGGTGAGCATTTTGAGAAGGGGGAAGTCAGTGAGAATGAATGCCTCAATAGTTCTAAGGTAGAGCTCATAGTAACATTTCATTCTTTTATTTGAAGAATTGTATTGAGAATCACAAGAGCACTTGACTTGTTTATTTTAATTAGGAAACAAACCTTAGTCAAAGCTTTCTTTTTTGCCCCTCTGGTGCCCCGTGGTCTATTGCTCCAAGGGATGCATCTCCATAGAGTATGTGGGTGCGTCACCCTGGGTTGAGTGGTCTGAATGTGTACACCTTGTTTACTGTTGGGCTGAGAGCCAGCCCCTGGGAGTGAGTTTTATTCCAGGCACAGAATGAGGGTCCCACTTGACTCTATCAGACCAGTAATTCTGGTCATTACTGTGTTTTTGGAGTTTGTTCCATGTTTTTCCTCCCACTCTATCCAGGATCTCCAGTTTTGATCTTTTCCTAAGTAGTTGGCATTGGGAGCCGGACACCATCTAGTTCTTCTGGTCTTGAGGTCCATCATGTCCTAGGGCTGGTTGCTTCTAAATGCCTTTGTTTTTTTGCACTCTTCTTTGCTTTTGACGATAGTAGATCATTAGATGCATCTTAGATGGCCACTTGAAAGCTTGTAAGACCCCAGTCGCTAGTGACCAATGTAGGTTGAGGAACAAGATTTTTTATGTATTTTTTTGCACCAACTGACTCTGGTCTCCCCAGTACTATGGTCCTGAGTTGGTAGATCCATTGGATCTCTCTCCCAGGGAGGGATTACTGTCTGTAAGGGATTGCTCTATTTCTGTCTTCTGTTGTTTAAGGATTATGGGTATTTTGTGTCACTGGTATCTGTGTTAGATTAGCCTCAGCTGAATCTATCCTTGGTCTACAGTGTAATCCTGTTCACTGACTCCCATCTCATCTTCTCAGATGTTTATGTGTTTACCTATAGCCAGGTGTTGGGTATTAATGGTAATGCAGGATTGTGGATACACTGGTTAGTATTAGCCCTGTCGTCTATATCGTATATACACAATTTGGTGTCCTCCTTTTCCTAATGTTATCATTGCTTTCTATATCATCCCCCCCCCAATCCACATCTGTGTATGGCCCCCAACTAGCTCAAAAGTAACCCCCCTCTCCTCACCCTGGTAACCTACAAATTGAGTTCCCTTTCTTAAGCAAATCCTTCTTTGCCTTTTTATAGCTTTGTTATTTTTTTCTTCCCATCTCAATTATTTTAGATCATTTGGGTTACTGCTCCCCTCTGTCAGGGGTTGATCATATTAAAATACTAAAAGTAGCTTTCTGGGCTGGATGTGACACCAGTGATCATATTTCATAATTAATTTGGTAGAAGATAGAAAGCTTATTAACAAATCAATCTTCTGTACTTCCCAAGATGTACCATATATCCTGAAGAACTTTTTTTTTAAATCTCCAGTATTCTCCTAAACTTCTTCTTTTTTTTTTTAACAGTATAATCAATGTTCTTTCAGTGCTGAGAGGTCAGACTAAATGAAGCCATTTTAACTGCAAGAATGAAAATTTTATTAAATATCTCCATTTAGAAACTGTCTAGTACAGAATGTCGTCTATTCCAACTGGAATTCTTAAGAATTTGCAAATGGAGCAAAACGTGAAAATTTCTGATGTTAATAGTTTCTCACCTTTTGTTTCCTGTGAGCATTGTTTCAAAGATGCATGCCGAAGTTTTTTTTACTGCTGTTATGTAGCAGTGAGTCTATATTCTTTTTAAAAGGGATGATAAAGCTTCTGGTGGCCTAGTGCCTAAGGCATTTGACTGCTAACCAGAAGGCTGGAGGTTCAAACCCACCAGCCACTCCTAGGATGGGCAATCTACTTCTGTAGTGATATCGCCTGGGAAACCCAAGGAGGGGTCGCTATGAGTCGGGTCTGACTCGATGGCAGTGAGGTTTTTTTTTGTTTGTTTGTTTACTTTTCCATATTTTACCTCAGTAGCAAAAGCATGATTTTGAGAATGCATTTTGGTCTTTGCTCATTGAATCATGACTCTCTTGCTGAGGGTACTTGAGAGAGCAGCTCAAAATCTTCAAGGTGAATGAAAATCTAATTATCCAAAAGAGGGCTGTTTTCTCTGAAATCTCTGGGGAAGAAGAATGTAGTCATTCCTTAGCTGTCCATTCCAAAGCCTCATCACCCAGAATCCAAGTTCTTCCTGAGTGCACTACATCATCATCTCCTTAACAAGGAGCCCTTTTCTTTTCACCACCGACTTCGTGCACTCAGAGAATATCTAATCAGCACCACTTCTCCATGAACTCTTCACATAACTGAAAAGGAGAACCATGCCCCTTCTTTACCCTTTTCCTGTATTTGACCGCTCTGAATATTTTTCTAAATCTGGACCCTCTCCAAATTACATTAGAAGTGTTCTGATCTGACACTAAGAGTTTGACTAGTGTGGGATATAACAGGGGTTCTCTTCAACATTTTTATTCCTTTCAATAAAACCCAGCATTCTTTTGGTCTTTCTTACATGTCAAGATTACTTTCTGGATTTGTATTCAGTTAAAATCTAATTTTCCTCCTCTACTTTCTACTTCCGTTATGTTATTTCCCCCTAAAAGTACTATTTTACACTCATTTCTGTTGAATTAAATTTTATAGGACAATCTTGTCCTTTAGTAATTTCTAGCTCCTCTGTCACCAAGTCTAACCAAGCACTCTAAGTCCCAGCCACACAAAATTACTTGCATTCCTGTGACACAACCATGCTTTTACATTCCTGAACATCTCAGCATCACCACCCTCCTTCCTCTTCTCTGCCTGGCTACTTTTGCTTGTCATTTAAGGCAAACTTTGAGCATCACCATCCCAAGTATGAGTTAAATGCCACTGCTTTGTTTCTAGGAGCTCTGGTAGCATAGTGCCTAAGGCACTTGACTGCTAACCAGAAGGCTGGTGGTTCAAGCCCACCAGCCACTCCTCGGAAGGAAGGTTGGGCAATCCTACTTCCGTAGTGATACTGCCTCGGAAACCCAAGGGGGGGTCGCTATGAGTCGGGGCTGACTTGACGGCAAATAACAACAACAACAACAGTTTTGTTTCTACAGAGCACCCTATGAATTCTCTATCATATGGCTTGTTGGATTGTATGTCAATCTCTGTGACCTTTTTGAAGACAGTGACTAAAATCTCTTTGTGGGGAGTGGTGATGATTTCATCACTTACTATTTACTCATATTTCCATTCCCAACCCTTAGCACAGTACCTATTTATTTAGTTGGATGTTCAGAAATATTTGTGGAAGAATATTAAGAGAATTTTGAAATTTGTTATTGCAGCTCAGAAGACTGCAATCTAAGATAATTGATGTCCTTTACAAATTATATATTTTGAGTTCCTTCCCTTAATTGCTTCCAGAAATATATAATAAGAAATAATATCTAATATTTATGGAATATTAACGATATGCCAAACATTATTTTAAGACCTTAAAACATTAATTCATTTAAGCCTTACAACAACTCTATGGAGTAGGTACTACCATTATTCTCATTAAAGATGAGGATACAGACTTTCAGAAAGATTATGATACTTGCCAAAGATCACACAGGGAATGAGTGGAGTGGCAGAATTTGAACTCAGGGCATCTGTCTCCACATTTACCACACTGCCTCTTCTGTGTCATTGTGGCTGTTTGATAATGAAGTTCAACTCAGTTCAGTTCTAGTATCAGTATTTTTTTTTTTAATGTCTAAATTCCAGCTGGATGTTAAGCAATGAGACACACAGCAATTACTACTTGAAGGAAATGATAGTCTTGAAGGGAGATGATTATATAAAATGCAATGTGGTAAGTGGAAAACAGAGAGATAGTAGAGACAAAATAGGAGTCTACAGTTATTGATTGCTGTGAAAAAATTACTCCAAACTGAGTGGCTTAAAATAATATTACCTTATAGTTTCTGAGGGTCAGGAATATGGAAGTGGCTTAGATAGGTGTCTCTGAAGTTTGCTCACAAAGCTACAATCAAATATCAGCCAGACTGTAGTCTCATCTGAAGGTTCAAATGGGGGAGTATCATGTGGTTGTTGCCAAGATGCAAATTTCTCATGGACTACTGGACTGAAGGGAGCTCTGGTAGCATAGTGGCTAAGGCAGGTGACTGCTAACCAGAAGGCTGGTGGTTCAAACCCACCAGCCACTCCTCAGAAGGAAGATGGGCAATCTACTTCCATAGTGATCCTGCCTCGGAAACCCAAAGAGGGGTCGCTATGAGTCAGCACATAACAACAACAACAACAACATTGGACTGAAGTCCTCAGTTTCTTGCTGGTTGCTGGTTCTAGGCCTCCCTTAGTTATTTTGCCATGTAATCTTCTCTGTAGGTCAGATCATAACATGGTAGTTGGTGTCCATCAAAGTGAGCATGCAAGAGAGTGAGAGAAGGTGAACAAGATGAAATCACAGTCTTTTTGTAGCCAAATCTCAGAAGTGATATACCATAATTTTTGTTATATTGTATTTATTATAAGTGAGTCTCTAAGTCCATCCCACACTCAAGGGGAGAGAATTATATAAGGGCCAGGGTACAAAGAGGCAGAGATAACTGGGGGCCTTCTTAGGGGCTGCCCACCACAAGAGTAAAGGGGTATTTGTGTGGTCAAGGACATCTTCCAAGAGAAACTGAAATCTGATTCTGGTTTTGAAGAATAAACAGCATTTTACTAGGTATAAGCCACAGTGCTGGGGAAGGAAGATGGTGGGAAGAGAAGAGGGTTCAGTATATGTAGAGGCTAAGGATCATGACACAGTATGGCATTCTATGCAGGGCTGCTGCTAGCATATAAGTAGTGCCTTTGTGCCAATAGAAATGGTCCCCTGACTGAGTTAATGAAGCCCCAAATCATTGTTCTGTTCATGACTCAGCAACCAGAACATAGACTGTATTTCAGCTCTACTTACTTACACCTTTCACCAAGTGTCCCTGTGTAGGCAAAAGCCTGGGATCCAAGAACTTTGCAGAGTGTACAGTGAAAGTGGTGTGAGGAATACTGGGAGATAAGGCTGGAGGGGCATGTAGAAAGTGAATCAAGAAGGCTCTTGTACATGGGCAGGGGCTTGGACATTTTCCTCTAAAGTCATGGAAGTGAAGTTTTCTTTTGTCATAGTATAGAAAGTGGACTGATCACAGTATGGAAGTAGGGGTATGGGTAACCATGATATAGTAGGAGATGATGACTTTTGAATTAGAGCAATGTCTTTGGTAATGAAGTGTAGGGGAGAGAGAGAGGAGAGATATTTAGGGGGTGGATGGACAGATGTTGTGAGTGGATATAGAGGGTGAGAGGAAAGAAAAGATCAAAATATCTAGCGTAGCAGACTGAATAGACAGTCCTGGGGTACAAAAATAAAGGCAGAATCATAGGTTTTGTGAATATTAAGTCTCAGATGCTTATGACACATGCACATATCCAGTAAGTTGCTGGGTCTAACACTCAAAGGATGAGCTCTGAACTGATAATTTAATGCCTAGAGTTAATAAACACTGCATTTGACCTTCAAGCCAATTAGTAAGTCAATGAAAAATAACACTGCCAAGGGCACATTTTATTTTTGTAACCAGTCTAATAAATATTTAGCCTTGATTTTAATTAAAATTATTTTATTAATTACCTAGTTTTAAACTTTTAACAAATGATATTCTAATTAATTCTATTCTATTCTTAGTAAATGAAAGAATGATTGCCAAAAAGCCATTATTCTTTTTTTTTTTTTTTTAACACATTGAAGCTTTAAATACTGTTATTAAGACTATATTTGAAGGATGACTCACAATCATCAGGATTATTGCTCACAATTGTTTGAGGGCAAACAGAGCCAGCCTGGTATTTAGCTCAATTTCAGGAGCTGTTTGATTGCTCCTGATATACTCAGATATCACATGAGAGTCCAAGTATAATGCCATGTAACATTGAAGGAAGGCAGGCTTTATATTTTTAAATGTGTCATTCATAAAACAAGTATTTTTTGCCAGTGGAGAAATTTAGCTGAACAAACCACTACTAGCTGCTGAAGCATGGTGATGTTTTCAAATATAAACATGAAAAATAGTTAAAGAACAGAAAAAAATGTCATTTTTATGATGGTAAAGCAGACAATTGGATAGTGAGTCAAATATAATTTGAAGGAAATGAAAAATGACACTCTCTTTATAAGCAAAATAAAATAAATGAAAAAAATTAAAACAAAAAAATCTTAAAATTTAAAATAGTTATTGACCACAGGAAGCTGGAAAAAAATACCAAAATCTCCTTTATTCTTCACCCAGTGTCTCCCATAGCAACATCTTATGTAGCTATAAAGCAATATCAAAACTAGTGAATTGATATTGACAAATGGCTGCTAGCTAGCTTACAGACCTTACTCAGTTTTTACCATTTTTCTCCTGCATTCATGGAAATGTGTGTGTATCTATTACCCACTGCCACTGAGTTGATTCCAATTCATAGAGACCCTGTAGGACCAAGTAGAAATGCCCCACAGGGTTTCCAAAGCTGTAAATCTTTATGGAAGTAGGCTGCCTTATCTTTTTCTCACGGAGTGGCTAATGGGTTCGAACCTCTGACCTTCTGGTTAGCAGCCAAATGCTTTAACCACTGTGCCACTACAGCTCCTTATGAGTCTATAGTTTTATACAATTTTATTCCATTTATAGATTCCTATAACTACCACAACAATCTAGATATGGAACTGCTGCCTCTTTTTATTTGCAATCATCTCTACTGTGGTGCAGTGAATTGCTTAATGTGGCTCTTTTAGCATAGTCTTTGTGACTCGTTGTTGTTGTTATGTGCCGTCAAGTTGGACCTGACTCATAGTGACCCCTCCTTGGGTTTCCGAGGCAGTATCACTACGGAAGTAGGATTGCCCAACCTTCCTTCCGAGGAGTGGCTGGTGGGTTTGAACCGCCAGCCTTCTGGTTAGCAGTCAAGTGCTTTTAGCCACTATGCTACCAGAGCTCCAGAGATCACTGGGTAGAACTATGCAATGTGAGGTGCTTGTGGCACACCTAGGGGATTGGATAGGTTGTTAATAACGTGAATAAGGTACATGAACCCTTGTGGGACTGGGACTGTGCAAACAAGTGTTTGAAACCCTAACATGGGGATTGGTCAGTTTTGCTGTTCTGCTAGGCTTGAAACGAGCCATCCCAGAGGCAGAAAAGGGAGATCTTACCAACATCAACAGAGAAGAGGAGGGAATGGACCTGAGATCCCTACACAGAGGTGTCAGAGAGATAGTAGCAGCAGAGGCACAGCTAAAAGAGCTTTGTAACACTTGCCCTAGCAGGGCTGAGGCCAGGCCATGGGGGTCTGAGGGCCAGAGAAAGACCTGCTTTCGAAAGCATGGCTGAAGGGGGTACTGTCCTGATCAAAGAACTGTATCCTGAATCATTCATGTTCCTGAATTGTAACCTGTTACTTTCCTAATAAACCCCATAATCATAAGTATTGTTTGTGAGTTCTGCGTGGTCAACGAATAATCAAATCCAGCAGAGAAGTAGAGAATACTGTGGGAGGGACAGTTGGTATCAGAACTGGTTAAAAGTTTAGAGAGTAATAGCATGTCTGACTGACCTCACAGCAATCTACCTTGAGCTGTTGATGTTGTTCTGAATCTTCCTTTCCTCTTGAGAAGTTAGATGAGGTCAGAAGACACTGCTCCCACGCCCCTTTTGCACCTACCTCATCCTCCACTTCTGGCAACCACGAATCTGGTCTCCATCTCTATAATATCATCTTTTTGAGAAAGCTATATAACAGGTATAATAACCTTTGGAGATTGACTTTTTTTCCTTAAGCATAAGTCTTGGAAGTTCATCTGCATTGCTGAATATATTATCAATTCATTCCCATTTATTTCTGAATAGTATTATATTGTAAAGATGTACAACCATTTGTGTGTTAACCATTCATTCATTGAAGGGCATTTGGTTGCTTCCACTATTTTGCTGTTACAGATAAAACTGCTGTGAACATTCATGTGTAGATTTTTGTAGGAACATCAGTTTTAATTTCTCTGGAATAAATGCTCAAAAGTGTGACTGCTGGGTCACATAGTAAGTATAATGTTTAGTTTTGTAAGAAACTGTCAAACTATTTTCCAAAATGACAACATATGAGAGAGCCAGTTTCTCCACATCCTTGCTAGAATTTGCTATTATCAATATTTTTAATTTTATCTGTTCCAATAGGTATACAGTAATATCTCATTGTGGTTTTAATTTATATCTCTAGATACAAGGTCTTTATTAGACATATGATTGACAAATTTTTTCTCCAATTTGTAGGTTGTCCTTTCATAATCTTAACAGGGTCATTTGCAGAACAAAAATTTTGAATTTTGATGAAGTACAATTTATTAATTTTTTCCTTTTGTGGATCATATTTTGGTATTACATCTAAAAATTCTTTGTGATGCCCTAGGTCCTAGTGCTGCTCTCCTATATTTTTTGTCTAAAATGTTTATAGTTTTATGTTTTACATTTAAATCGTGGTTTATTTTCAATTAATTTTGTATATGGTGTGAAGTTTCCATCAAGTCTCATTTTCTCAACAATGTCTAAATTGTTCTTCCATCATATGTTGAAAAGACGATCCTTTCCCTAATTGTTTTTCTGCCTTTGTCACAAATCAATTGGTTGTATTTGTGTGGGTATATTTCTAGGTTCTGTACTTACTGATTTATGTGCCTGTTTCTCTGCCAGTACCACACTGTCTTTATTTTTATAGCTGTACAGTAACATCAGGTAGAGTAATTCCTCTCACTTTATCTTTCTTTCTCCAAACTGTTTTACCTATTTGTATTAAACAAGCAACACCAATGAAGCATACACATAGAGAGAGAAAGAGAGAGAGAAACAGAGAGATTTATCTCAAGGAAATGGCTTACATGGTTGTGGAGGCTGGCAAATCCCAAATTCATGGGTCAGACATTAGGCTGGAGGCTTCTCTGGAATCACAGGGTTGCAGAGGCTGATGAACCCACAATCAGCAGATCAGATAACAGGCTAGTGGCTCACAGGGCTGCAGAATCTGGCAAATCCTAGGATCAGCAGGCCAGATGATGACAAACTGGATGAAGGATCCAGACTAAATGAGAGCCTGAGTACAGCATCCATATATATATATATATATATATATTGGATACAGGTCATACCCCTAAGGAAACTCCTCTTACATCAGAGTAGTAGTGTGACTTGGGTAAGGGTAGGATTGAATAAGGGTGTGACTTTGTAAGGGTGGGATTGAGTAAGGGTGTGATGTGAGTCACACTCTCTTGTAGGGCTGTAACTTAAGATACATCCCACACATTATCCTGTCTCATTAAAATACGCTGTGGGGTAGACTTCGGTAAAATGGTGGAATAGGCAGACAAGCTACACAGACCCTCTCCAACAAAGAAAAGAGGGGAGGGGAGGAAACACTGCAAAAATAAAAAATATTAAAAATAAAATATGTTGTTGTTACTAGGTAGCCCCTAGAAACTGGAAAATATGAGTCAAGTTCTTCTTGCTTGACCCTAATTCAGTAACATCTCACATCCTAGAAATCTTTCCTATAAAATATTTATCTTCTCATTCTCTTTTTGTTATCTACAGATTTCTAAAATTTGCTGTTGAGTTGATTGTGACTCATAATGACCCCTCCTTGGGCTTCTGGTGAGGTATCTCTACTGAAGTAGATTGCCCAGTCTTCCTTCCAAAGAGTGGCTGGTGGATTTGAACCACCAGCCTTCTGGTTAGCAGTCAAGTGCCTTAGGCACTACACCACCAGAGCTCCTATCTACAGAGTTAGAACATCATATTCTCTTATCTAGGTGACTGTAGTTCATGAACTTGTTACATGTTTCTTTATTTCCCGGTCTATTCTATGCCTACTAGATGAGTTATTCAGTCTAGCTAAAGTTATATTATTCTGATGCAAAAATATCTATGCTTCTTATTAGCATATATCTTCCCTCTTTCTTTTCTTCCTTCCTCTCTCCCTCTCTAATCCTTCTGTCCTTACACACACACTTACGTATATACACTCCATCACCACCAGCAACAACATTAATTATTGACTGACAGGCATTTTACTTAATACTGGTAAGTAGAGAGAAAAATTATTAAAATGTAGTTCCTGTCAACCAAGGTGAACACATATTCTTCATTGTGATGTGTAAGGTTCTAAACATTCTTGACCTTACCTCCAAATACTTCTATTTTCTGTTCACTGTTACCAAAATATATCATATAAATACTGCCTTTAAACACATTATTTAATCTAGAATGCTCTGTTACTGCTCCACTGCAAACACACACAGTACAAATATACATTAAAATTAATACAATCCCTTTGTTCTTTTAATTATTTTTGTATATCTTTAACGTCTAAGCTTTCTTTACTGAAGTATACTGCTCTGTGTACTTGTCTTTTATCCCTTACAAACTGGTAGTTCCTTGAGGCACATGCTGTGTTTTAGTCATCTTCTTAAAGTGCTTACATAGTTCGGACACTCAGTAAATCACTTTGACAGGTTATTTTACTTTGTATTATAGTGAAAAGTCCTTGAAATGAGAAACAATGCCATTTAATCACAATGAATATTCCTTCATGTCCCTTATAACATTACCAAGAAAGGCCTGTAGTTTGTGTCCAACTGGGTACACATGAAATAATCATCTGGCTGATACATAAGTATTATCTAAAATTATTCTTTTTAATAATTACAAAAAATGTTAATGATAAGAACCAAAGTGAAACAGATAGCCCAGGGAGTCGGTACCTAACTTAAGTAGCTTTCATTTAATGGTTCTTTAAATCCTCTTGTCTTGCCAAGATATCTTAAGCACATTTCACTGTTTAAGTGTGTAAAATAAGTATGGTTTTAGAGTTGTACTTTTAAGTAATTTTTCTATTTTGTGTACTTTCCAGCATTCATTTTCGATATAATTTTCAATTTTGAATAATAACATTTAGAATCAACCCCAAGGTAAAAGTTGTACAACATAAAAAATGAAGCCACTTTTAGTGTGTTTCCCATTGGTAAATTACTGTGTGGTTTCTGCCACCAGGCTTCATCTAATGATGTGACCTTTACTGTACTAATAGGAAGCAAACAAAAACCTGCCATATTGTGATAAAATATAGGTTTTAAATATAAAATGAATTAAGCTAAGAAAATTTATAAAGGTCAAAAACATGGGAAAAATTAAGTTGGAACCATTGGAACCATGATTTGTGTGTGACACATATTGTATTAGGTCTTTTCCAAGGTTATATTTTGAAATCATAATGCTTAATAACCAGATGAGGGATTTTTTTTTTTTTTTATAACACTGTACTAATGTTATGGTCTATGATATGCTTGACCTAAGACATAGCATTTTTAAATCACTGGACAATGAGTAAGGAAGACTGAAGAAAAACTGATACATTCAAATAACAGTGATGGTGAAGAATATTGAATATACCATGGATTGTAGAATAAATCTGTCCTGGAAGAAGTATAGCCAGAATGCTCCTTAGAAGCAAAGATGGAGAGACTTTGTCTCTTGTACTTTGGACATTTTCAGCAGGGATGGGACTAGACCCTGGAGAAGCAAATCATGCTGGGCAAAGTAGAGGGTCAGCAGAAAAGAGGAAGACCTTCAACAAGATGGATTGACACCATGGCTGCAACAATGGTCTCAAACATAGTGATGATTGTGAGGAAGGCACAGGTCTGGGCAGCTTTCTTTCTATTGTACATAGGATCACTATGAGTTGAAACTGACATAACAGCACCAAATAACAACAACATACTAGTATTGGCTAATTTTGTTTGGTTCTAAATGTTAATTTACTCAACAACTGTTTATTGTGCACGTGTTATGTGTCAGGCAATGAGGATATACTGATGAAGTTCTCAGTAATGATCTCTGCCCTCTTGGAACTTAGGGTTTAATAGGAGATGGGAGCTCTGGTGGCATAGTGTCTAAGGCATCTAACCAGAAGGCTGGCAGTTCAAACCCACCAGCCACCCCTTGGAAGGAAGACTGGGCAATCTACTTCCACAGAGATACGACCTTGGAAATCCAAGGAGGGGTTGCTATGAGTCACAATCAACTCAACCACACTGAGGAGGAGATAAGCAAACAATCAACTACTCGCTACAGCAGGGTCATGCTGTGCAAGTGAAGATGCAGGTGGAAGCAAATTTAATTCAGACTTCTAAGTTGAAGTTTGAAGATCAGATGGAGCTTCCCATATTTGGAGGACTGGGGAGAGTGCTGACACATAGGACATAGAAGGTGCAAAAGCACAGAGGAGAAACGAGAGCTTACACTCTGAAACCAAAAAAAGTTCTTAATGGTGGGAGTGTGAAGACTGAGGAAGTAAAAGACTACAAATCAGTGATTCTCAACCAGGGGAGACTGATTGCTCTTCAGGGGACATCTGTCAATGTCTGGAGACATTGCTAGTTGCCACAACTGGAGGGTGGGGTGCTACTGGCATCAGGTGGATAGAGGCCAGGGATGCTGCTAAACATCCTACAATGCACAGATAAGTCCCTCACAACAGAGAATGATCCAGCCCAAAATGTCGGTGGTGCTGAGGTTGAGAAGCTCTGTTATAAAAAAGCTTGTAGACTTAAGCTGGGTTTAGATCATAGAGGCAACTTAAGGGATTCTGAATTCATCTTGGGAGTCATGAGGCATTGCTGAAGGATTTAAGGATGAGTTATTTGTTACTCTGGGAGCCACTCTATTACTATGGCTGAAATTAGGAATTAGGTATTTATTTATATCGACGGAGCCAAGATCACTGAGTTTCACTCACATGATCTCACAATCATGCTTACTACAAATCACATCTACTTGTCTTAAAAAGGTAGAAAGAGTATCATTCTGGAAAATTTGCTAAAAATCATATATATAAAAAACGAGCTGAACATTTACATTAGGTAGATACACTCCTTGGAGAGAACAATCATGGGAGAATAGAAGGGCTGTGTATGCAGAGAGAGACAGCTCAGGGAGCAGGAGTGCTTGGGAGGGAAGGACACAGAGAAAAAGTAACAACAGGGAGGAAGTGGGAGGGGAGCTGTTGCATTATGGGAAATTTCAGTCAATGTCATGAGACAAAGTGTATGGGAGCTGCTGTATGGAAAGTGAATTTGCTCTGTAAACTTGCACCCAAATCACAATAATAATAATAATTATTATTATACAAAAAGAAGAGATGACTGAATTCTTTGGTGTTCATCAAGCATGATCACCATCTTTCCTAAATCTGTATATTTATTTTATTGGAGTCTCTCATGTCACACATGAGACACAAGTATATTTTTATCTGTAACCAACCCTGTGATGCTGTCAAGCATGAACGTACACTCATGAATCTAAAGCACTGCTGGAGATTGATGGAAGATTCACTATCATGGTGTGGTTTCAACTGGAAATGAAAAAAGTTTGCACATTTGAAGCAAAGAGGTATTAAAAAAATATTTCTGGGCTCTCTTGAACATCTGGTGACTCTTAAGGCCTCTCTTCTCAGAAATTTGGACTATACCCTCAACTTTTACATTTAATTTCAGGGATCCACAGACCCTTTAGATTCAGTGATATCTCAAAAGGAAGCTTATGTTCCCAGAAATGCCTAATTTCCAGATCGATATCAACAAAATCAGAATCATGTAGAGAATGATTTGCAATTTTTAATCAGAGACACTATTCCAAAAAAAAGTTCACCAAGATACCGTGTGTATTGTCTTGCAAAATAAAAGTAATATTGCATCACAGCAAATAAGTCTCTTGAAATGAACAATTTTTCTTATGATCCATAATGAAGACAATATGCTACTCTGGTTAAAATAACCTTTGCATGAACAATTCAGTAAACCATGCACTTTCTGCTGATTTCTTTCTCTTTAATCATTTCCCTCTCTAAAAATAGTGATCACAGGCTCATTGTCTTGTAAATGAGAAAAATGGTTGGATTCATCTGTGCGTGAGTTCCAACACAGTTCTTTTCTTCTACAAAGCCAAACCAAATCCACTACCATGGAGTCAAATCTAACTAATAGTGATGTTTTGGGACAGAGTAGAACTGCCCCCATAGGGTTCTTAATAAGGCTGTAAATCTTTCCAGAAGGAAAATGCCTCATTTTCCTCCTGTGGAGCCACTGATGGGTTTGAAACAAAGTGTTTTTTAACCAAACTTTGTTTAAGCTTCTCTCCTTGCTCTAAGTTTCTGGAGTTTGGACCACTCTCAGCTTCAGCTAATGTTCTTGTTGTTATGTGCTGTAACCATAAGACTCTACATCTTCATGGAGACAGACTGCCACATCTTTCTCCTGTAGAGGGGCTGGTGTGTTTGAACCACTGACCTTTCAGTTAGTAGCTGAGATCTTAACCATTGAGCTACCAGGGCTCCTTTTCCTTCTACAATCAGGTACCAAACTTTTAATTCCCTTTGTCTCTTTTTCACCACAGATGTCTCAATTATCTTAATCAATACAGAACTGTCCCAGAATACCTATACCATCTTGTACACATAAACTCACATACACACACCTTTTCAGTCCTTTGGAGGACATTAATAATGCTTATTTAAGGATTTCTATACTAAGACAGAGGAGACTTGGTGGCTCAGTAGTTGACATCTTGGCTTCTAACCAAAAGGTCAGCGATTTGAACCCACTAGCCATTCCAGAGAGAAAAGCATAACAGTCTGCTTCCATTAAGACTTAAAGCCTTGGAAACCCTATGAGGCAGTCCTCCTCTATCCTATAAGGTTGTTATCATCATAATTGACTCAATGGCAGTGGGTAGGTTTGGATTTATACTAAGACAAAGGAGCTCTAGTGGTACAGTCATTAAAGCTCATCTGCTAACTCAAAGTTTGGCAGCCAGCAGCTGTTCTGCAGGAGAAAGATGTGACAGTTTGCCTCCATAAAGATTTACAGCCTATGAAACCCTATGGGGCAGTTCTCCCCTGTCCTATAGGGTCATTATGAGTCAGAATCGATTCAACCACAGTGGGGCTGGTTTTACAGTTTTATACTAGGCCAAAAGAGTCCCTGAGTGGCACAAATCATTAAGTGCTCAATGACTAACCAAAAGGTTGGTTGTATCAACCTACCCAGAGGAGGCTCAGAAAACAGGACTAGCGATCTGCTTCTGAAAGTTCACAGCCTTGAATACCCTGTGGAGCAGTCCTATTCTATACCCATGGGGTCACTATGTGTTGTTGTTGTTGTTATGTGCCGTCGAGTTAGACCCGACTCATAGCAACCCCTTCTGGGTTTCCGAGGCGGTATCACTACAGAATTAGATTGCCCAACCTTCCTTCCAAGGAGTGGCTGGTGGGTTTGAACCGCCAGCCTTCTGGTTAGCAGTCAAGTGCCTTAGACACTTTGCTACCAGAGCTAATCTACTCAATAGCCATGAACAACAACAACAACAATAGTGCTGGAAGATGAGTCCCTGAGTTTGGAAGGCACTCAAAATCCACAATGGCTGTGACACTGGACACAAGCACATCAACAAGTATCTTCCCTAAGCTTTTTCCCTAGTAGGGAAGCTCTACTGAAACCTGTCAGCATAGGTCACCCTGCTGGTATCTGAAATACCAATGGCATAGCTTCCAGTATCATAGCAACACCCAAGCCACCACAGTGTGACTAGGAAGAAAAGCCCAGTGATGTACGTCCAAAGATTCCACCAGAATAATGCCCAGTATAGTGCAGGAAGATGAGCCTCTTAGGTCTGAAGGATCATGAAATGATAGTTGGAGTTGGAGCTAACTCTACAGTAGCTGACAACGACACAGTATCTTCCCAAAGTGTTTTTTTTTTTTTTCTCTAAACTGTACGTCTTGTTTAAAGATAGTATTTCTTCATACTCCTTCACATTAAATACTATGACTGACTTCATCATCCCTGTGGGAAAGCTAGCTATTCAAACTTTGAAGCCATAACTTAGTTGTCATTATGAATATGATGCAAGTTTATTCAAACAGTGGGCAGAATGTCAAGAGAAATTTAAAAGCCACTGAAGGTCAAACTGGAACATGTTGTTGTTAAATGCTGCTGAGTTAGTTCCAATTCATAGTGACCCTATGCACAACAGAAGGAAATACTGTCTGGTCCTCCATTGCCTCACAATTGTTGCTGTTTTTCAGCCCACTAGTGCAGCCACTGTGTCAATGTATCTTGTTGAGGGTCTTTCTATTTTTTGCTGATACCCTACTTTACCAAGCATGATGTCAGTCTCCAGGGACTGGTCCCTCCTGAGCGTACAAACCTATAAAATAACCTTGGCAAATAGCATGTTGTTGTTGTTGTTGTTATGAGCCGTTGAGTTGGACCCGACTCATAGCGACCCCTCCTTGGGTTTCTGAGGCAGTGTCACTATGGAAGTAGATTGCCCCATCTTCCTTCCAAGGAGTGGCTGGTGGG
>NW_006921736.1:282821-295835 GCF_000298275.1 Orycteropus afer afer
CCCCCGGCAAATAGCATACACAGTAAAAATACATTTTTATATTTCTTGCATAGAGGACAGCACTGAAATTGACTATCAAGATAGTTGTAACTTTCAAATGGAGAATTGGAGCCTGAAAAAAAAAAAAAGCAAACAAAACTGAGAGATGAATGTTGGCATATATTTAATGCTTACTTGCACAATTTTGGGAGCTTTGGTGGCGTAGTGCCTAAGGCATTTGACTGCTAACCAGAAGGCAGGCGGTTCAAACCAACCAGCCACTCCTTGGAAGGACTGTTGGGCAATCTACTTCCGTAGTGATACTGCCTCGGAAACCCAAGGAGGGGTTGCTATGAGTTGTAATTGACCCAAAGGCAGTGAGTTTATTTTTTTGTGTGTGTGCAATTGTAAAAGCTACTAATTTTGCTTTATATATTTTATTGCAGTAACTTGGAAAAGTTTTAAAGAATGACAGAACTTATTTTCAAATGGAACAGTTTATGAAATTTGAATATATAAAAAAAGAAAGCTCACATTTATAATAGTTTTGTTTATGTATTTATAAAATCAGAGAAAATAGACTTCTGACAAACTGATAATTTGAAAATAAGAATTATCGTTATCATCGAACTTATGACAGTTGCAATCTTTTAGCAGCTTCAACATTCAAATAAATTTGTTTATACAATAGGAACAACATTCCAATTCATTAAGTAGGAGCAAACAGAAGCTCTCTAAACCACACATTTTGTGGTCTCAGGATTCTGGACAATTGAGCTCTGGTGGCATAGTGCCTAAGGCAATTAACAGCTAACCAGAAGGTTGCCAGTTCAAACCCACCAGCCACTCTGCAGAAGGAACACTGGACAATCTACTTCTGTAAAAATTTACTGCCTTGGAAACCCAAAGGGGATTGCTATGAGTCGGAATCTACTTGATGACAGTGAATTTTGTTTTAACCACGCCTAAAATGGTAGATTTCTATCCTACATATAATCATTAATGATATGTAACTATGCTCATATAATTAAATGGGTAAGTGTTCAAATTTCAGAAAAGTTGATTAAAAAATTTGATCTATTTTTGGTAGGAAGTACTTTAAAAATGTACTTGGTAATATAATGTGATGTTTGGTGTAACTATTAAAAAAAATCTACTATGTACTTTAATGCTAACTCTATCAAATACAGTCCTAAAATAGTAAAATGAAGTTTTAAAACATAGTGGTAAATATATATATAACGCAATATTTGCCATTTCAACATTTTCCACATGTATAATTCAGTGACATTTTTTTCTTCATGTAGTGCAACCATGACCAATATTCATTTCCAGACTTTTCCATCACCGTTAACAGAAGCTCAGTGCCCTTTAAGCAAAGGCTCCCTCTTACCCTTCCCTCACAGCTCTGGTACCCACTGAAATATTATGGTCTCTATACTTTGGCCGGGAGCTCTGGTAGCATAGTGACTAAGGCACTTGACTGCTAACCAGAAGGCTGGCGGTTCAAACCCACCAGCCACTCCTCGGAAGGAAGGTTGGGCAATCCTACTTCCGTAGTGATACTGCCTCGGAAACCCAAGGAGGGGTCGCTATGAGTCGGGTCCGACTCGACGGCACATAACAACAACAACAACAATACTTTGGCCTATGTTGGATCCTTCATATAAGTTTGTTGTTGTTGTTGTTGTTGTTGTTGTCCATAAGCCGGATCATACAATATTATTTATCCTTTTATGACTGACTTATTTCACTCAGAATGACATTTTCAAGGTTCATGCATGTTGTAAGATGTGTCAGAACTTCATTTCTTTTTTATGGCTGAGTAATATTTCAAAGTCCCTGGGCAGCCCAGACTGTTAATGCACTCAGCTGTTAACTGAAACGTTGTGGGGCTGGAGTCCATCCAGAGGCTCCTTGGAAGAAAGTCTTGGAGATGCACTTCTGAGAAATCAGCTACTGAAGACTCTCCGGAGCACAGTTCTACTCTGACTCGGATGGGGTTGCTGTGAGTCAGAATCAAGTTCATGGCAACTGCTTTGCTTACTGGTTCCACATGCCATTTACATCAGCTAAAATGTGAAACAACCTAAATATCCATTAACAGATGAATGAATAAACAAAATCTAAATCCAAGACTTGGCTTTATTGCTAATACTCTCTGCAGCTGTATGGATGGTACCACTGCAACCTGATTAGCCTAATTAATCTTGTTCATATTGGAAAATTACTGGCAAGACACAAAGGCTGATGCAAAATGTGTAATTTAATGTGAGGGATGTGCCCAAGCCTGAATAAATAATAAAAGAAAGATCAGTGCAAAGCCACATAAACCTTTTTACAAATTAATATAACATTTATAAGAAGTTCAACTACATGTTTGCAAAAACATATTGGAGAAAATATTATTTTGGAAAATTTTCCCTTAATAATTTCACCTGACAGCATAAGGTCTAGTGTTAATATTCTCTAATGTGTAATGTTCTCTAATGTGTTAAAAAAGGAGCTCGTGGCACAGTGCCTAAGGCATTTGACTACTAATCAGAAGGTTGGCAAGTCAAACCCACCAGCCACTCTGCAGTTGGAAGACGGGACAATCTACTTCCCTAAAGATTTACTGCCTTGGGAACACAATGTGGGTCACTATGAGTCAGAATCAAGTTGATGGCAGTGATTTTTAATGTGTTAAAAGTTGATATTTAACATCTTCAGACAAGTGGGTTTGTGATTGTGTGTGTCTGTATGTACATGTATGTTACTTTTAAATAAGTTTTTAAATATGTGAGATAATGCTTGAATTGAACAATTGTGGACCTACTGAAGCACATTTTGAAATATCTTTTAAAATATCTCAATAATGGAGTCAGAGTTTTGGGACCTAGGGTTGGAAACAATTAGTACAAGCCTCAAATCCTGAGCTTTCAAGTTGGAGTATAAATCTCATAAATCTCTTAATCAAGCCTAGAGTAAGCTTTCATCTAATTTTCCCAAGAGAGAGAGTTCTCAAAGCAATTCTTCCAGTTGAATTAGGGTCTCTTGGAGCTCTTCAGAGGATAGGTTTCATACACTTCTAATAAATCAAACTTGTGTAATATAATGATTTAGTTACATTCATTTCTTCAGAATGCTGTGTTATGACATTATATCTTGATATTGTTATCACAGAAAGACTGAATTTCCTTTCGGAAAAATGCAAAATTCAACCTCTGTAAGTAAATAATAGAGAACCTTTTATAAAGTTAGCTCATAGTAAGTTTTTCTGTTTTGGTATTTAGCTAATTTTATCTTCTGTCTAGATCACCTGGAGGTATTTTGCTTCAGAAGTCAAGAAGTGTAATGCTGTAATAAATATTGATGAAGCTGCAACACCTTAATTTTTTTGGTGGGATGGAAGCATAATAAGCTTAGTAAGAATAATGCCAGTATCTTCTTAATTCTTCATTTGACTTAAAGAGGCAAGTTACCAGGTCTATGCTTATAGCCTGATTGCAGCTTTCATTTTCTATGTCAATTAGATAATGTGAAATAAAATCCATTTAAAAATACACTGTCCTCACATCTTTATTTTCCTCCTTGTTATTCTATTTCAAAGGAGTAATAAACTCTGTGGCATCTCTTCTTCTTTAGAAGACAATGTACACTTAGTCCCTGTCATGGATTGAATTTTATACCCCCAAAATAAATGTCAGTTTGGCTGGGACATAATTCTCAGTGGCTGGGCACGGGGTGGATTTTGGCGGTTATGTAATGGTGTACTCATCTTCCGTGATGTGATCTGATGAGATCAGCCAATCAGTTACAAAGGAATAAGGGTGAGATGCAACACCTCCACCCAGGTCATAGCTCTTATTCAGTGTAAGGGGATTTTCCCTAGGATATGGCCTGCATCACTTTTTACCTTACAGGAGCTAAAAGGAGATAGAATCGAGCAGAGAAGGAGGAACTTGACTACCACCTGGGAAGAAGAGCCAGGAGCAGAGTATGTCCTTTGGACCCAGGGTCCCTGTGCCAAGAATCTCCTAGACTCAATGGAAGACTGATGCCAAGACACATGGAGATCCCCAAAGGACATCAGGTAATGAAATGAAACAATGACCTTCCTACAGAGTCAACAGAGAGAAAAATCTTCCCTTAGTGCTGGTTCCCTGAATTCAGACTTCTAGCCTCCTAAACTGTGAGAGGGTAAATTTCTGTTTATCAAAGCCTTCCAATTGTGTTATTTCTTTAGTACCAAGCATAACTAAGAAGTCAATTTCTGATAAATCATTTGTATTAATTATTTTTTTCTTTTTACAGTGAATCATTCTTGAGTCTTAAGCTTTACTCCCATTTTTTTCTCATTCTTATGTGTCTTCAAGCAATCTATTTTGCCTTATACAATAATTCTGACTTCCCCTAATTATATGCTTGTTGTGAGGACTGTGGGAAAGCCTGAGTGATGCAAAGGGTTAACACACTAGGCTGCTAACCAAAAAGTTAGAGGTTAGAGTCTACACAAATTTGCCTCAGAAGAAAGTTCTGGTAATCTACTTCCAAAAAATCAGGCATTGAAAATCCTGTGGAGCACAGTTCTATTCTGATACACACGAGATCACCACGAGTCAGAATCAACTCAGTGGCAACTGGTATATGTGAAAGGTATATTTCTACTCTCCTTGTTCAGAATATTCTTGTACTAAAGGACATATAGGAGCTCTGGTAGCGTAGTGCCTAAGGCACCTGACTGCTAACCAGAAGGCTCGCAGTTCAAACCCACCAGCCACTCCTCAGAAGGAAGGTTGGGCAATCTACTTCTGTAGTGATACTGCCTTGGAAACCCAAGGAGGGGGTTGCTATGAGTTGGGTCTGACTCCATGGCAAATAACAACAACAAGGGAGTATATTCTTTTTGTCTTTGTCTTTGAGTGGCCACACAAAGCTCCTGAAAATGTATGACATTATCTGGCATGATGGGTAGCACCATGGGAAGGCAAAAAGGAATTTCAGAAGGAAAGTACCAAAGGACTCCCTGGCTTAAGTGTGGGAAGGATGCACTATTATATGAGAGTTGAATGCAAGCTTAAGGGTTCTATGGACAGCCAAATTTGGTCAGCCAAGTTCAGTCTTCTTGCTCAGATATATTTTAGCTTGATAGAAAAAGCTTATGAAATATCTACTAAGTTAATCCATCCACATACTCAGATATGGGAAAAAGTTATGTGAGCAAATTCCCGGTACTGAAGAAACTTGTTTTTCACCACAGCACAATAAAAAAAAGCTTAAAAAGACTCTCTATCATATAACTAAGATTTTTTAGTGCTGACCTGGTAGAAGATTAGAATAAGATATATTTATTCAAGTAGAGAAAATCTAAGTAATTATTTATTCTTGTTTTAGGAATGGATTTACATTTATATATATATAATATATTTAAATGAGATCTTCATTCTCAAAATTCTTTAAAAAATAATAAAGCCACATTAAAATGGAGTTAAATAAAAGTCAAATTCTGATTATCTGACTCAAGAGATAACAAACTATCCAAGCTCCTGTTCTTTCTTGGCTGAACAGTTCTACTTCCAATTAATCTCATGTTGATTGAAGCAAAGGAGCAGCCACAGAGTTGCTTTTTTTCTTTCCATATAATAATACCATATAAACTCTTATGAAGGAAAAAATGATCTATTTTGCCATATTGTTCAAGTTAGAGAAAAAACAATTTATGTACATTAGAAAGCACTTAAATAAGTGGAGCAGGTAATATTGTCAATAAAATTTTGAAGGAATGAGTTAATATGGTTCATTAGATAGTCCATCTAAAGGTAAGGCACATAGGCTCTGCCTTATTTATCTCATCTCTGACAGCTATGATAGAAGTGTAATGATTTCATCTGTTCTTTCTCCCTCATTTTTACAAATAATATTTTAGGTGCATTAAATACCTAAATGTGAAAAGCAAAACTTCTTCTTCTTCTTTTTTTTTTTTTTTTTTTAGAAAATAGGAAATTATTTTTATGTTGAAGCAAAAAGGGAACTCTCACTGATGTCAAGTCAGATCTGACTCATAGCGAGCCCTCCTTGGGTTCCCAAGGTGGTATCACTATGGAAGCCGATTGCCTAACCTTCCTTCTCAGGAGTGGCTGGTGGCTTTGAACTGCCAGCCTTCTGGTTAGCAGTCATATGCCTTAGGCTACCAGAGCTCCTAAAAAGGGAACAGATTATAAACAATATTGATGTTTAACAATGTAAAAATTAAAAACTTGTGTATAAAAAAAGACATGATAAACGTTAAAAGACATATGGGGAGAAGAGATTCCCAAAATGTTTAACAGAAAAGGCATTGCTATCTGGAACCTGAAACTAATTTCTACAAATGAGAAAACCCAAATAAATATGTGAAAAGAAAAACGTTTGCTTAGAGCTGATGCTGTGAATTCAGACTTCTAGCCTCCTAAACTATGAAAGAATGAATTTGTTTGTGAAAGCCTTCCACTTGCACTATTTCTATTATAGAAGCACTAAATAACTAAGACAGTCACTTTCTGATAAATCATTTGCGTTAGTTATTTTTTTTCTTATTAATGTTTGTCATGCTTGAGTCTTAGTTATTCTCAACATCACTAGGAATTTGAGGAACGAAAACTAAAGCTATAATGACAACATCTCACTTTACAAAAGGAAAATTTAAAGCATAGTGCCCAAAGCATTTGACTGCCAACCAGAAGGCTGGCGGTTCCAACCCACCAGCCACTCCTTGGAAGGAAGGCTGGGCAGTCTACTTCCATAGTGATATTGCCTCAGAAACCTAAGGAGGGGTTGCTATGAGTCGAATCCGACTCAACAGCAGTGAGTTTGGTTTTTTTATTGAATATTGTTGTTGTTAAGTGCCGTCGAGTCGTTTCCGACTCATAGCGACCCCATGCACAGCAGAACGAAACACTGCCCGATCCTGCACCAGCCCCACAATCCCTGCTATATATGAATATTAGGTGCTACTAAATGTGTAGGAAAACAGTTAACTTTCACAAACTTCTGGCATGAGTGTAAACTGGGAAAGTATTTGATAATACTTGGTAGAATTGAAGATAAACATATCCACTCCGAGACATATACTTCAACTCTTGCACACATAAGCAGGCACTATAAAGATATTCATTACCACGGAAACAACTAAGGGAATGGACATACAAATGATAGAATTCCATATAACAGCTTAAACGAATAAATTTGCCCCAAATGTATCTAAATATAATATTGGATCAAAGGCAAGTTGTAGAATGTTCAAAACACCATTTATATAAAAATATTTATATACAATTTATGTAGCAAATATATACAAATATGGAAAGAAAAGATACACATCACCATTAAGATACAGGTTGCCTCTGGGGACATAAACATGGAGGGAAGCACAAATGGGACATCAAACTTATCTGTAATATTTTATTCTTTTAAGCACAAATACTACAGCAAGCATGAAAAAGAGTTAATATTTATCAATTCTAGGCCATGGTCACATGAATATAGCATACTATGCTCTGTACTTTTCATTATATTTTAATCATTTCACAACTAAAGAAGAAAATGGCAAAGGTAAGTTAATAACAGTAGTTCAAAATAAAAAATTCTAACTACTTAAAAATTATTGAATGATCTCCCAGAATACTTTGTTTACTATTGGTAAAAGAAGATATATATATATAAAATATCTTTAATTTTTATTAAAATTTAAATAACTGACTTAAAAATGATAAAAACTGAACATTACCTAGCAGGACTTATGGAATATGACCAAAATATTCTTTAGACAACAACTGATCACCTTGAATGTCTTGAATTTAATTCAGGAGTTAATCCAGAACAACTACTATAAAACCTGAACTAAGTAGCTTAAGAGAATAGTGAAGATAATTGTAGAAATTTATGATTTTAAAATTGGGCCTTTAGATAAAAATGAACAGAAAGACTTCTAGAAAATCTAGTAAAATAAGAAATAAACCTAGTAAGTGAAATTAGAAAGAAAGAAAATACAACTAAAGAGATAATAAAGATGTAAAAGTGAAAAAAATAGTATGCACACTGGTATGATAAAACATTTGAACACATGATAAAATAATTTTTCTGAAAATAATCTGTATGTATGTGTGTGTCTCAAAAGAGAAAGAAAGATAGAGGTATCATTAACAGTAACAACAAAAGCAGTGTCTTGGGATAAGCCTAAATGGTGATACTAATGAAATATACAGGGAAAGTACCCTATTGATCAAAGTAATGAATACTTGTATACAAGAAGACACAGAACATATGTTAGGTTTTTATGTAAGAGAAATAAATATTACAAAGATATTCATGATTCCAAAATTATTATAGCAACACATTGCATTTTTTTTTCATTCGATGAAGTGATTCTAAAATTGATCCAGAAAATTAAATAAGTGAGCATACAGTACAGTGTCCAGTACACAGTAATTGCTCAGTGTTGACCACATAGAATAGCTTGTAAGGAGAAAACTAAACAAGAGGAAGAGAAGAACTAGTGTAAAGTGTGATAGCTATAGAAGCACAAGTTCAAGGAGAGGCAGAAGTCAATAATATTAAAAGATAAAGAGATAAAAATGTTGTAATTAGGATGTTGATGTTGTGGTTTAAAAAGAGGGAAAAAATGTATTTCACCATCTAATTGAACAAATTGAGAAATCCATCAAAAAATTTAGGCAAATGGAGGCTAAATATTACTGTTATTACTCATAAAATTGATCTTGAAGAATGTGACTGCCATGATACAGGCCAGTGGCTTTCCTAACATGTTAGGTACCATTAGGTTGACTCTAATTCATGGCAACCTATGCACTACAGAAGAAGCTCTGGTGGTATAGTGGTTAAGGTATTTGGCTGCTACCCAAAAGATTGGTAATTTGAACCCATCAACTACTCCACAGAAGAAAGATGAGGCAGTCTGCTTCCATGAAGATACACAGCCTTAGAAACTCAATGGTTGTCGCTATGAGTTGGAACTGACTCAATGGCAGTGAGTTTGGATTGATTTTTTGATATGCACTACAGAATGATATGTTGATTACACCATTTCCACAATCACCTGCATGTTTGAATCTGTCACTGAAGATACTGTGCCAATCTATCTCACCAATGGTCTCCCTCACCCTTGCTGGCCCTCTACTTCACTGAACAAACTTCCGCTTCTAGTGACTGGTCTTTCCTAATGACATGTCCAAAGCAAGCAAGTCAGATAATGTTCTGTTGTGAGCCATAAGATTTTCACTGGCAAATTTTTGGAAGTAGATGACTAAGCTTTTCTTCTAGGCTGTCTTAATCTGGAAGCACTGCTGAAACTTGTCGACCATGGGTGACCCTTCTGGTATTTGAAATACTGTAGCATAGTTTCCAGCATCATAGCAAGATGCAAGCCACCACAGTTCCTCAAACTTTGACAGATGGGTAGTCATTTCCAACATAGCAGCCCAGAATTCAAGAGAATCAGCTACCTAGTTTCAGTGAGACCTGGAAGTGGCTGAGAATAACTGAGAACACATTGTCTTTGGTTACAGTAGCTCCTAATAAGAAAAGGGAAAAGAGGGTGCCTAAAGTCCATCAAAGGAGCTCTGGTGGCATTGTGCCTAAGACATTTGACTGCTAACCAGAAGGTTGGTAGATCAAGCTCACTACCCACTCTGTAGAAGGAAGACTGGGCAATCTACTTTTGTAAAGATTTACCACTTCAGAAACCCAAAGCAGGTCGCTATGAGTCAGAATTGACTCGATAGCAGTGAGTTTGGTTTGCTTTGGAAAGTTCATCAGCAGTAGAACAGAAAACTCAATTGTTGTAATCTCATACACAGAACATTATTAAGCACTGAAAAGGAATGGATTACAGCCACACTCAATGAGAATAAACTTAAAAATAAAACAGTAACAGATGAATTAACTCACAGAAGAATCCATGTAGTATACTTTCATTTTTATAAGGCTCAAAACAGACAAAGCTACACAATATATTGTTTAGAGATACACATATAGAAGGCAAACTTCTAAAGCAAGACAATGATGATCATAAATATCAAGAGTGGTTAACTCCATTTACCTGAGGTGGATACACTTCTTGGAGAGAGCAATCATGGGAGAAAGAAGGGCTGTTTATGCACAGAGAGATAGTGCAGGGGCCAGGAGTGCATGGAGGGATGGACACAGGGAAGAGGTAACTATTGGGAGGAAATGGGAGTGGAGCTGTTGCATTGGGGTAAATTGTAGTCAATGTCATGAAACAAAGTGTATGTAAACTGCTGTATGGAAAGTGAATTTGCTCTGTAAATTTTCATGCAAATCACAATAAAAATAAACAAACAAATAAATAAATGAAAAAGAGTGGTTAACTCTTGGGACAAAGCAGAACTTAATAACAGTCACTAAGGGCCTTCCAAGGTATTGTTTATGTTCAATTTCCTTAGGAATCTATAAATACACATTTTATATATTCTTTGTATGCACGAGACACTTTGATATTGAAAAAAAATGGAGTAAAAGTATGAAAAATAAGAACTAGGAAGCCCTTCTCTGTACAATACCTACATCCTGATTTCCTAAACAGAGGAAGACAATTAAGTTTTAGTTGTCCCTTTTGGAAAGGTATCAGTTGACCCCTCCTACTTTTTGCCATAAATTATATTTTTTAACTTTTTATTTTGATATAATTATAGATTCATAGGAAGTACAAGGAGCCCTGATAGTACAACAATTAAGCACTTGGCGGTTAACTGACAGGTTGCTGGTTCAACCCACCCAGCAGCTCTGTAGGAGAAACACCTGGTGATCTGCTTCCTTAAGATTAACCTCCCCATCTCCCTCTCAAAAAAAATCACAAAAACTCAAAGTCATTGCCATGGCATTGATTCTGACTCTTAGTGACCCTGTATGATAGAGTACAACTGCCTCTTAGAAACCCTCTAAGACAGAGGGCAACTGCCGTATAGAGTTTCCAAGTTGTAACCTTTATGAAAGCAGACTGCCAGATCTTTGAAAGATTACAACAAGAAAATCCTATGTTGTTGTTGTTGTTGTTATGTGCCGTCGAGTAGGCCCCGACTCATAGCGACCCCTCCTTCGGTTTCCGAGGCAGTATCACTACGGGAGTAGGATTGCCCAATCTTAGGGCAGTTCTACTCTTTCACATGTGATACCGCCTTGGAAACCCAAGGAGGGGTCGCTGTGAGTCAGATCCGACTCCATGGCAGTGAGTATAATGACCTTGAGCTCCATTCACATTGTTGACTATATTAACAATACATTCCTTTTTATTGCTAAGCATTTCATGTTGTTGTTGTTATGTGCTGTCGAGTCAGACCTGATTCATAGCGACCCCTCCTTGGGTTTCCGAGGCAGTATCCCTACAGAAGTAGATTGTCCCATCGTCCTTCCAAGGAGTGGCTGGTGGGTTTGAACCGCCAGCCTTCTGGTTAGCAGGCAAGTGCCTTAGGCACTATGCTACCAGAGCTCCTAAGCATTTCATAGCAAACTTTAAACCAAAAAAAACCCCAAACTCATTGCAGTTGAGTCGTTTCTGACTCATAGCGACCCCTCCTTGGGTTTCCAAGGTGGCTGGCGGTTCAAACCCACCAGCCACTCCTCGGAAGGAAGGTTGGGCAATCCTACTTCTGTAGTGATACTGCCTCGGAAACCCAAGGAGGGGTCGCTATGAGTCAGGGCTGACTTGATGGCAAATAACAACAACAACAACAACAATTTCTACAGAAGTAGATTGCCCAAACTTCCTTCTCAGGAGTGACTGGTGGCTTTGAACCACCAGCCTTCTGGTTAGCAGTCACACACCTTAGGCATTACACCATCAGAGCTCCTATAGCAACCTATGGGACAGAGTATTACTGCCCCATAAGGTTTCCTAGGCTGAAATCTTTGTGGGAGCAAATCATCAGATCTTCCCTTTCAGTTAGCAGTTGAGCACTTAACCACTGTATCACAAGGGTTCCTTGGCATGTACTTTTACCACAGTTTATCTAACTATTCATCTACTGAGGGATATTTCAGTTATTTCTAGTTTTTGACTATTACAAATAAAGCTGTTATGGATAACTCTGTACAGATTTTTGTGTGGACAGAAGCTTTCATTCCTCTGGGATAAATGCCCAGGAGTGCATTTGCTGGTTCAGATGGAAAATGTGTATTCAGTTTTTTAACAAAATGTATAAAACAATTTTGGGGAGGGCCTGTCTCATTTTACATTTTCACAAGCAATATACAAGATATCCAGTGTCTCTGCATCCTTTCCAGCATTTAGTACTGTCAATATTTTTTATTTCAGCTGCTCTAATAGGTGTGTAGTGATATCTCCTGGTGGGCTTAATATGCATTTCTCTAATGGCTAGTTGTATTAATTTCCTGTTGCTGCTGTAACAAATTACCATAAACTCAATGACTTAAAATAACACAGATTTATTCTCTCACAGTTCTGGAGAAGATATTCCACATCATTAGTTGGTAGAATAATGGCCTCCTAAAGATGTCCACAAAGTAATCCCCAAAAAACTGTGAATACATTATCTTACATGCAAAAGGACCTTTGCAGAGTTCATTAAATTAAGGATTTCAAGATAAGGTGGTTATTCTAGCTTATCCAGATGAGCCTGAGGTAATCAAAAGGGCCCTTATAAGAGGGAGGCAGGAGGTCAGAGAGGAGAGAAGATGCTATGATGCTGACTTGGAGGATGGAGGAAAGGGGCCATGAACGTTAGCTTTCTCTAGAAGTTGGAAAAGGCAAGGAAACAGATTTTCCACTAAAGCCCATCTTCTCATATGCTTATTTAGTCATATACACTCTTCAATGATGGGCAAAAACATAATTGGATTTTTTTAATTGAGTATGAAAGTTCTTTATATAGTCTAAATATGAGTTCTTTGTCAGGTATGTTGTTGTTGTTAAGTGCCGTCAAGTCGTTTCCGACTCATAGCGACCCCATGCACAGCAGAACGAAACACTGCCCGATCCCACGCCAGCCCCACAATCCCTGCTTTACTTGAGCCCATCAT
>NW_006921736.1:298540-300347 GCF_000298275.1 Orycteropus afer afer
ATCCCCTTTCTCCTGCTCTTCTGGCCTGCTTCTTTGGGCGTCCCTGAGTTTCCCCTCCTCACCTAATCCCTTCGGCTGATTGCTCTTCTCTTTGGCTTCCTGGGTTTTACCCCCCTTCTCCTGCTCTTCCAGGTATGTGATTTGAAAATATTTCCTCTGAGTCTATAGTTTTTCATCTTAAGAGAGGCTTCTATAGAGCAAAAGTTTTTAATTTTGATTAAGTCCAATTTAGTAATTGCTTTCATTTATGGATTGTGCTTTTGGTGTCAACTCTAAGAAGATTGTCTCCTATATATTTTTTTCTTAATGCTTATAGTTTTACACTGAAATTTTAGGTCCACGGTACATTTTGAGTTAATTGTTGTAAGATGTACAGTTTCAATAATTTTTTCATTTGCTAAGACTTTTTATTTATTTGCTGAGACTTTCCTTTGTTCCATGTCTTCCAAGATGTGGTCATAATTTCTCATTGAAACATTTTTATGATGAGCGCTTTAAAAACCTTCTCTGATAATTCTAACATCTCTGTCATCTTGGTGTTCATATGTGTTGGTTGTTTCATGTTTGAGATCTTGGTCCTCTGTATGAATGATTTTTCATTTGAAACCCATGGCATTGTTCCTCAGGTCCTGAGGTCCCTAGCATTTTTATCTCTACCTTCATACTTTTCTTACATTTGCTTTATATACAATGTCCAGAGTTTTCAGATGTACTTCCAAACCAAAATAGCATTCACAGCAACCCTACAGGACAGAATAGAACTGCTCCATGGGGTTAATATCATGTTCAAGTAAAATTTTGATGAATATAATTTAAGAAATGGTTACAGCAGTACATCATAGGGAACTGTCAGAAATTCAAGCTGGATTCAGAAGAGGGTGTGGAATGAAGGACATCACTGCTGATGTCAGGTAGATCTTGGCTCAATGCAAAAAATACTAGAAAGATATTTACCTGTCGACTGTGTGGATCATAGCAAAAAAAAGGATAACATTGTGAAGAATGGGCATTCCAGACATTTAATTACATTCATGATGAATCTATATGTAGACCAAGAAGAAGGCATCATTTGAGCAGAACAAGGGGATAATGAATGGTTTAAAATCAGGAAAGGTGTGCGTCACGGATGTATCCTTTCACCATATTTATTCAATCTGTGTGATGAGCAAATAATCTGACAAAAAGGACTGTATGAAGAAGAATGCAACATAGGGTTGAAGAAAGACTCATTAACAACCTGCAATATGCAGACAACACAACTTTGCTTGCTGAAAGTGAACATGACTCAAAGCACTTACTGATGAAGATAAAAGACTACAATCTGCTGTATAGATTACACTCCAAGATAAAGAAAACAAAAATCCTCACAACTGGACCAATAAGCAACATCACAATAAAAGGAGAAAAGACTGACATTGTCAGGGATTTTATTTTACCTATATCCATAGTAAGTGCCCAGGGAAGCAGCAGTCAAAAAATCAAACGTTGTATTACACTGGGTAAATCTGCTCCAAAAGACCTCTTTAAAGTGTTAAAGAGCAAAGACGTCACTTGGTAGACTAAGGTGTGCCTGGCTCAAGCACAGGTATTTTCAATAGCCTTATATGCATGTGAAAGTTGGACAATTAATAAGGAAAACTGAAGAAGAGTTGATGCTTTTGAATTGTGATGTTGGTGAAGAGCACTGCAAATATCATGGGCTGCCAGAAGAATACCAGAAAGATGTTTACTTGTGTTTTATTGACTATGCAAAAGCATTTGATTGTGTGGATCATGACAAATTATGGATAACATTGAGAAGAATGGG
>NW_006921736.1:300867-302982 GCF_000298275.1 Orycteropus afer afer
GGAAGCAGCAGCCAGGACATTAGACGATGTGTAGCATTGGGAAAATCAACTGCGAAGGAACTGTTTCAAGTGCTGAGGAGCAAGGATATCTCATTGAGGACTAAGGTGCACCTGACCTCACCAAGCTGTGATATTTCCCATTGCCTCATATGTATGTGAGAGCTGGACAATGAATAAGGAAGACCGAAAAAGAGTTGATGCTTTTGAGTTGTGGTGCTGGTGAAGAATGTTGAAAAGTACCATGGACTGCTAAAAGAACTAACAGATCTGTCCTGGAGGAAGTGCACCTGAAATGTTCCTTGGAAGCGAGAATGGCCAGACTTCGTTTCACCTATTTTGGTCATGTTGTCAGAAGGGACCATTCCTTGGAGAAGGATGTCGTGCTTGGTAAGGTGGAGGGTCAATGAAAGAGGGGGAGGCCTTCAACGAGATGGATTGACATGGTGGCTGCAATGATGAACTCAAGTATATCAGGGATCGTGAAGCTGGTGCAGGATCAGGCAGTGTTTTTTTCTGCTGTGTATGGGGTCGCTATGAGTCAGAAACAACTCGATGGCACCTAACAACAACAGCCAGAAGAACAAACAAATCTGTCTTGAAGAAGTACAGCCACAATGCTCCTCAGAAGTGAGAATTGCCAGACTTCATCTCATGTACTTTCATCATGTTGCCAGAAGGGACCAGTTACTGGGGAAGGATATCAATTTGGTAAAGTAGGGGGTCAGTGAAAAGGGTGCTGACCCTCAATGAGTTGGATTGACACAGTGGCTGAGATTATGGGCTCAAATATTGCAAATATTATGAGTATGGTACAGGACCAGGCATTGTTTTGTTCTGTTGTACATAGGTTCACTACGAGTCAGAGCTGACTTGACTGCACCTACCAACAACATGTCTGTTCTAAAGGAGCCCTGGTGGTGCAATGATTAGAAGCTTGGCTGCTTATTGCAAAGTTTGAACCCACAAGCAGCTGCATGGAAGAAAGACCTGAAAATTTGTTCCTGTAAAGATAACCTCCAACAAAACTCTATAGAGCAGTTCTTCTCAGTATCACGTGGGGTTGCCAAGAGTCAGAATTGACTCTATGGTAACAGGGTTGTTATTGTATTTTGGTTTAAGAGAAAGTAATTACCATTCTCATCTCTAGACTCTCCATATATCCCCATGGGTTGGAGGTTGACTCTATACTCCTGGTTTGTGTCTCAGAGGAGGAGACACAGAGAAGAAAAAAATGAGATGAGAGTCAGCAGCACAAAGGAAGGATGAATATTTTTCTCTACTCATCTGATCAAGTGGTAGATAAGCATGGAGATACATATGTGGACGTAGGTCTTTCATTTTCATCCTTTTTTTTGTGTGTGTAATAACATAAGGTTCAAATCATAGGAATAACATTGTTATTTTAAGGTAGGATACATAAGTACTTGGGAAGAGAACTTTTAATTTTCATCCTAAAATATGTAAGTACCCAGAGAAGATGAAGTAGGTGGATAATAACCATTTAGTGTGTTGAATGTATTTATCATGAAAGGGTGTTTTATTTGGTCAAATGTTTTTCTGCATCTATTGAGATGATCATGTGGCTTTTATCCTTTATTAAGATGGTGTACTACATTGGTTGATTTTTGTTTATCAAACCAATCTTGTATTCCTGGCATAATACCAGTTTAGCACGGTGTATAATCCTTTTCAACACTATTGGATTCATATTACTAGTATTTTGTTGAGAATTGTTATTTCTGATTCATAAGGAATATACAATAAAGTTTTATTTTCTTGTGATGTCTTTACCTTGTTTTGGTATCAGAGTCCCACAGAATGGGAACTGTCACCTCCTCTTTTATTTTTTTGGAAGACTTTATGAAGGATTGGTGCTATTTTTCTTTTTTTAAACATTTGCTAGAATTCATCAGTGAAGCCATCTGGTCTGGGGCTTTTCTTTGTGGAAAGTTCTTTGATTATGAATTCAATCTCTTTGTTATAAGTCTGTTCAGATTTTCCATTTTTTTTTAAAGTTAATTTTGGTAGTTTGTATTTGCTAGGAATTTTTCCATTGCGTGTAGGTTGTTGTTGTTGTTGTTGTTATGTGCCGTCGAGTCAAACCTGACTCATAGC
>NW_006921736.1:304037-305828 GCF_000298275.1 Orycteropus afer afer
AGGTTGGGCAATCCTACTTCCGTAGTGATACTGCCTCCGAAACCCAAGGAGGGGTTGCTATGAGTCGGGGCCGACTCGACGGCACATAACAACAATAACAACAATCCATCTTTGATCTTCATCAGTAAGTGCTTCAAATTTTCCTCACTTTCAGTGAGTAAAATTGTGTCATCTGCATATAGCAAGTTGTTAATGAGTCTTCCTCCTATCCTGATGCCACGTTCTTCTTCATATAGTCCAGTTTCTCAGATTATTTGCTCATCATACAGACTGAATAATACGGTGAAGAATACAACCCTGACACACACCCTTCCTGATTTTAAACCATGCACTATTCACTTGTTCTGTTCTATCAACAGCTTCTTGGTCTATAGGTCCCTTATAAGTACACAAATAATTCCTATTTCTTCCAATGTTATCCATAATTTGTTAGGATCCACACAGTCAAATGACTTTGCATAGTCAATAAAACACAGGTAAACAATCTTCTGGGACTCTTTCCTTTCAGTCAAGATCCATCTGACATCAGCAATGATATTCCTCATTCCATGTCCTGTTCTGAATCCAGGTTGCATTTCTGGAAGTTCCCTGTCAATATACTGCTGCAACAATTTTTTAATTCTCTTCAGCAAAATTTTATTTGGGTGTGATATTAATGATACTGTTCCATAATTTCAACATTATGGAGGATCATCTTTCTTTGGACTGGGTATAAATACGGATCTCTTCCAGGCAGTTGGCCTGGTAGCTGTCTTCCAAATTTCTTAGCATAAATGACTAAGTGCCTCCAGTGCTGCCTCCATTGGTTGAAACGTTTGGAGCCTTGTTTTTCAACAATTCCTTCAGTGCAGGGTAAGTTTAGGTTACTGATTTGAGGCCTTTCTTCTTTTGTATATAAGTGTTTACAGCTATAAATTTCCCTCTATGCACTGTTTTGGGTGCTTCTTAAAAGTATTGATATGTTTTCATTTTCATTCATCTCAAATATTTTGTAATCGTTCTGCAATTTCTTCTTTGGCTCATATGCCATGCTGTACAAGAATAATTATTTTTTAATTCATTTTCCTTTTAAATATTAGAGGGTTCTTTTAACCAAAATTACATTTATAGTTTTTAAATAGTTGCCTATGTAGTTACCTTTACCAAGACTCTTAATTTCTTCATGTGGATTTGAGTTATTGTGTAGCATCCTTTCATATTAGCCTGGAGAAAGTCTGTTAGTATTCCTTGAACAGCAGGTCTGATAGTGACAAATTCTCAGTTTTTATTTAACTGGGAATGTGTTAATATCACCTTATTTTTCAAGGAATGCTTTGGTGCATATAAAATTCTGGGTTGACAGTCTTTTCCTTTCAGAATTTGCATATGCCATGCAACTGTCTTTTGGCCTCCATGATTTTTGATGAAAAGTCAGCTGTTAATCTTGTTGACAATCCCTTAGATGTCATAAATTGATTTCCTCTTGCTATTTTCAAGATTCTCTCTTTGTCTTTTGACTGTTTACCCATGATATGTCTACATGTGAATCCTTTTGTACTTGTCCTACCTGGAATATGTTGTACTTCTTGGATATGTAAATTAATGTTTTTTCATCAAATTTGAGATGTTCTTAGCTATTGTTGTTGTTATGTGTCATCGAGTAGGACCCGACTCAGCAGCCCCTCCTTGGATTTCCGAGGCAGTATCACTATGGAAGTAGATTGTCCCATCTTCCTTTCGAGGAGTGGCTGGTGGGTTTGAACCACCAGCCTTCTGGTTAGCAGTCAAGTGCCTTAGGCACTATGCTATCAG
>NW_006921736.1:305993-317818 GCF_000298275.1 Orycteropus afer afer
CACTATGCTATCAGAGCTCCTTCAAATATTATTTCTGCCCTTCTCTTTCCGTTCTCTACTTTGAGGAGTCTCATATGTGTGTGTGTCATGCTTGACGGTGTCCCGTGGTCCCTGAGGCCCTGTTCATTGTTTTCTTTCTTTCATTATTTCTGTTCCCTAGACTGCATATTCTCAATTTACTATGCTGAAGTTTTCTAATTGTTTCTTTTGCCATTTCAAATTTTCTGTTGATCATTTCTAGTGAATTTTCATTTCAGTTATTGTACTACTCAACTCTAGAATTGCGTTTTTTCTTTTGTATAAATTCTCTTTATTGATATTCTCTGTTTGGTGACAGATGTTTCTCATACTTTCCTTTAATCTTTAGACATTGTTTCCTTTATTTCTTTGAACACATTTTTAATCAAAGATTTAAAGTTTCATTTTGTAAGTCTAACACATGGGCTTCTTCCAATGTAATTTTGTTTTCTTTTTCCTGTGCAAAGGTCACACTTTCCTCTTTTTTTGTATTTTTCATATATATATATTTGTTGCAGTTGTTGAAAATTGGACATTTTAAAACATAATGTGACCTCTCTGGATATCAGATTCTCTCTCCTATCCTCCTTTAAAGATTTTTGTTTGTTATCATTACTGTTCGTTTGTGATTTTCCTGGTCAATTATGTAAAGTCTGTTTTTACTTCAATGTAAAACCACTCAAGTCTCTGCTTGGTTAGTTTAATAGTAAGCTCATTATTAGACACTTTCTTAAATGCTGTGAACCAGTAAGTCTCCCACCCTTTCCCAAAGGGCTCTTAGTATGTGTTAGAACATACATTCAATGCAGGAAGTTTAAATTTCTGACTTAATGTTAACTTTCTGTTTATGTGGAATCAGTAGTTCAGCCAGTGGGGAAAGAATAGGGCCTCCATAGGTCTTTCCTGGGCATGTTCACAGCCCTATGCATATGTGTGGCCTTTGAGATTTCTAAAACTATGTCCAAAATTTCGAAGTCCCTTATGGACAGCTCATATCCCAGTTGTTCTTTTAAGTAGCTTTTAGTTAGTCTCTGGTTACCTTGTATTTGTATCCCTGCTTCAGGGAACCATGATGTTAAAGAATTACTACTGTTTTGACCTAGGGATGGAATTTTTATCAGATTGAGTTCTGAGTCAGGTCAAATAAAGAGAAGCCCTGAGAATGAAGCTTCTCTGGGGAACCTTTTAGACAAGTAAAATTGCAAGAGTTCTCTGGGGCTTTCTGAGGAGCTGCAAACCTTTTCTGTCTCCCTGTAGAGGCTCTTCCATTGCTCGTTTTCATAGCTATCATGGTTATGAGATGTTAGTACATCCAAGGAGAGGGGAATAAGAATAGACCAAGTTTAAAAAAAAAAAAAAAATCCTATGAAGACTTTCAGTTCTTAATGAGCTTTGGCTATTTTTCTTGAAAATGGATTGTTAAAAGCTCACTAGATTGTTTTAAGTCTTTGGTTAATTTTCACAGTTCTAAAAAATCTGATTTTAAAAATGTATCATTTTAAAAATGCTTTTATGAAGGAGAGGATTCTCTGAGGTCTGTATTTTGCCATTCCTGCTCTGCTTCTCCTGTATTATGCTCATGGCATTGGAGTCAGTGTGACTGATTCACTACTATTTGAAACTCCTAGTCTAGTGAGAACTACCTGATATGTAAGGACTGCTGGGAACCATTTTATTTGAAACTTCTGCTATCCTACATTGATACTCTATTTCTCTTTATGTCACTTTTCTTAAATGTAGCTACAAATGGAGAATAAATTAAGGAAGTTCTGCTAGGAAAAAAGAGAATGAATGCTAAATCATTTGATCAGAAACTCCCAAAGGATAAAACTCTTCAGTCCTTTAGGTGCAAACAATGAAAAGATTCCATTGTTACCACTTTCAGGCAGCTAGATTGTGCTTCAAAAAGCTTTTGCAGTGAAAACAGTGTGTTACTTTTGAAAAATAGAGGTAACTTCAAGATTATATGTCAGCTTGAGAGCAAAGTAACTAATTGCTTTTGCCTATTCCTTATTGAGACACTCAGTAAATCTGGGTTTTTCTTAAAATAACAAGATATTAAGATAAGGTTTTGGTTTTAGGTCTTCTATTTTGATGCTAGCTTACAGAATATAATTAAATAAACATTATTTAAAGACCAAGCTGGACTTAAGGAATTTCATTATATTAAATATGGTAATAATAAATTGGCAATGTGTGTTTTAATATGAAAATTATTTGGTAACATTACTATATATATAGTAAAAACACATATCAACATTAATTCAAATTATTGTTTATCTTTTCAAGCATTTCATAAAGGTTTTCCATTTAGGAACATTTTAATAATAAAAATATTTACGTGGTCATTCATCTGGTCAATAAATGCTTATTTAATGTCAACCTTGTGCAAAAAACAAATTCACTGCTGTCAAGTTGATTCTGACTCACAGCAACCCCTCCTTGGGTTTCTGAAGTTGTATCTCTACGGAAGTAGATTGTCAGTCTTCTTTTCGAGGAGTGGCTGGTGAGTTTGAACTGCCAGCCTTTTAGTTAGCAGTCAAATGCCTTAGCCACTATGCCACCAGCACTTCTTGTGCTAGACACTTGTGCTAGACGATGCCAATATAGAAGGCAGACACAGAAGTTGGTAGAAGACCCAATTCTCCTTCCCAGTCCTCCCTAAAGTTATCAGAAATAATGTGAAAGTAAATTGATGAGGTAAGTAATATAAAGGAATCAAGAGTCTGCAACATTAAAAAAAATAAATAAATAATAATAACAAGACAGTTAATAATCAAAACACCCTGATACTGGTATAACAATAGACTCATAGACCAATGGAATAGAATTGGGAGTCTAGAAATTAACCCACATGTATACAGTCCACTGATCCTTCCTTCAGTGTTTCAGCTTGGGAAGTGAGAAAAGGACTCAACAGTTTATTTGATTGGTTCACTGAAGTGTGGATTAGGAAGTGGCCAACACCAAATCAAGTTGAAATACCAGGACTTCCTTGGTATACTATAGCAGAAGGTATGCAAAGACTTTGGGAAATTGATATGATAGAGTGAATTTATCAGGTTGGACCCACAGATCCACCCAAGGGGTACCCAGAGGTAATACCTTCATACCTTTCACAGCAATTGTGAGGAACAAATATGTGAAGGGAGCCCCAGTATCCTTGAAGTCTGCTGTGATTGCCATTTTATGAAGGTCAGATCTTACCATGGGAAATTCTTTAACTGAATTAAGCTATGTATATGTATCTGTGGTAGCTCAGAGGACTTTCAGGTCAGACTGTCATGGCCCAAGATGTCTCAGATAGCATTCATAATGAGATGAGACAGTTTTAGGCTAAAAAGCAAGAATAGTCTTAAGGTCACAATTAATAATAATAACAATGAAAAAGAAAAAAAAAAACCTTCACTGCCGTCGAGTTGGATCCGATTCTTAGCAACCCCTCCTTGGGTTTCCAAGGCGGAATCACTATGGAAGTAGATTACCCAACCTTCTTTCCAAGGAGTGGCTGGTGGGTTGAACTATCAGACTTCTGGTTAGCAGTCAAACGCCTTAGGCACTACACTACCAGCGCTCCTATAACAAACGATAGTTAACATTTATTGAATACTCATATATGCCAAGCTTTGTTATCAGTACTGTATGTGAGTTAAATAATTTCATTTCCATAACCCTCTGTAACTACTATTATTAACTCTACACATATGGAAACCACAGCCCTAACACATAAGTCACTTGTCTATGGCCATGTAGTTGTAAAGTGGAAATGGGATTTGAAGTCAGGTAGTCTGATACCAGAAGTCATGCTTTATCTCCTATACCTCACTATCTAATTCTAGGATAATTCTCTGTACCTTAAGATTTGGTCCAGCCAAACCTGTAAACCTAAGTCTGTAATCTCTATCAGCTGATGAAGGGGAGGCTTGAATGCCCATACCAATAAAAGACTGACTTGTGTCAGCTAGGTGGGTTCACTGTTATAATGAGGATAAAAAGGAAATCTTTGGTTGGAGAGTCAAAGAATATTAAATAATTGCCTGAAACTTAGGTTAAATTTGAGTGAGAAAAGTATTTATGAGGAAAGAGATGGTTGTGGAAGGCATCCAGTCTTAGAAAGCTGCTTCTCTTCCACCTATCTCCTAAAACAACCTGGGGTGATTCAGGAAGGAGGTAGCTGCAGAGTAATAAGCTTGCAGCTCAGTGCTTAACAAAATTTCCTACAGAAGAATGGAATGATGTTTGACATGAGACCTTGCTTGATAATAATTCTGAAATTTTGATTTTTTCAAATATGTTGATTGAAAACATATTACATCTATATTTACATCTGTCTAAAAATAGTTCAAAGTGGTGAATTTGTAGGAGTGATATTTTCTTGCAAAACAACACACAAGAGACATATATCTAGTATCTATCAAACAGTGACACTGGTGAGGATGGCACAGGACTGGGCAGTATTTCATTCCGTCATAAATAGGACCATCATGAATCAAAACTGAGTCGAGAGCTTCTAACAACAATGACAATGTCAAAACTTTATTATCTTTTAAACTCCTAAAATTACTTTTACATATCTTTGAAAAACTACATGTAGGGTAGCATATTCTATCAATGCGTTTTATAGTTCAAAATGCATATGTTAAAATACAATCCACTAAAGGAAAACACTAATTTCCCATATCTTTTGCATGTCATATGCTGATGATCTAATGGAGAGAACGTGAAACCACAGTATGTGAAAAAGAAACAAAAAAGACTTTAGAAAAAGATATGTAGCACTCTCATGTTTTCTCTTGGAATAACATTTTCTATCTTCTAAATTTAAACTCTATTTTGTAACTTATAGATGTTGTTATAGATTGTTATGGATCTTACAGATACCTATTTGTTTATCCTGGCATAGTTGAATTATATTCTGTAATTTTCTACTGTATCATGATAGCCTATAACAACAGAATAATTGAAAAAAGAGAGAAAAGAGGGATAATTGTAAATCAATGACCAAACAAAAAAGGAAGACAAAAATATAAATCAAAAGGATAAATGTGAATAGTGGAGAAAGTAGATAAAAGTCAGCTATTGTCTAAGAGAAACTTAAAAGTATTTTAATTACTTGATGTGTATAATATTAACAAAAAATTGAACTTAATTTATTTCTGAACACTTTAAATGCAGATCCATTTCCATACTGCTCTAAAATATTTCCTTCTTACATCCTATATCCATAATTATTATTTTATAGTTAACCATGACTTTACTATTGTCTTATTTACTATTGGTGCTTAAAAGTGTGCTAACATATTCAAAGTACTGACATTTATATGAAAAAGATGACATTTTACCAGTACTAGAAATACAGTGAATTCACTGTGGATTAAGTAGTTTGTCAATAATTTCATAGTTTCACATTATCAGACATTAAACTGCAACATTACAAGTATATTGCTAGAAATATGTTGAATTGAGGCATATAATATGAACATAAAATTAATACTGAAATTACATGGAGTTAATAGCCATTCACTGGACCTGCATTATCAGCCACCAGATAGTCCTAATGTATCAGAGTTGCCTTGGAGTTGAAACCATATTAGTTCAGTTGGATAGACCCTAACAGTTGAACCCAGTGCTCTAAAACATTCACTATGAAATATTTTGGAGCTATGGTGGCATAGTGCCTAAGGCATTTGACTGCCAACCAGAAGTTTGGCGGTTCAAACCCACCAGCCACTCCTTGGAAGGAAGACAAGGCAATCTACTTCTGTAGAGATACTGCCTCAGAAAGCCAAGATTCTAGACATTTTCAGTCAGTATAGACATTTTCAGTCAGTATAGAAATCCTTGAATCTTTGCTAGTTTAGACCTTATTTTGTTGTCCACTCTTCTATCGAGTCATCAATTTTAAGTAGACACTGTTTTCTATTCCAAGTTATATATTCTCATTCTTTTTCAAATACATACTTGATCAGTTGCTTAGAAAGATTTATCATGTGAAATTTATGTATACTTTCTCATCTGACATATAATTTTTCTGTTGAGTCTATATTAAATAACAATATGAAGAAAAAACTATCATGTTTTCCACAATCATCTCCTCTACTCTGTAAATTGTGAAACTACAACCTAAAACCAATTTAAAGTTGTTCTTTAGAATAGAAATTGTTCAGAGACTATTTTGCTAATTTTAGATTGTCAGCTAAACATGAAGCCAGAGATACAAAAGGTTCTAATTAATTTTATTTCTTGTAGAGGTAATCTTCACTGCTTTTGAAACTGTGATGATTTTTTCAAGAAAAGTTAATATATTAGTATTTGCATTTTTTTCCATTTATTATTTCAAAGTGAGTTAAGAATCTACTATAATGATTTTAGGTCTTAAAACATCAGCCCTAACTTATTACAATAAACATGATAAAGTACACCATTTTTGGAGTTGATTTGTAAGTAAAGGTAGTAAGCATACCTGTGCAATACAAAGTAAAAATTTCTGTAAAATTTTCAATTTTAAGTCTTTTGTTGCATAATATAGGATTCAATGGTTTCCCACAGAAAAACTTCAATCACAAAGCAGAATATTCATTCATAATCCATAGAACAGAAGCAGGTAGAACAAAGATGCCTGAAGCATAAAATATTATAAGGATGCAAAAATATGCTGAGGATTCTCCACGAAAAGAACACAAAACCACAAACAGTTATAGAAAAACCAAAAGTATTCTTTTAGAAAAAGCTAGTAACAGCTAATGGTAGATAAAGATAATAGGTACAATTCTTGAAGAAGCACATTCCAAAACATATTCTTCAAGCTCCAGAATGGTATCATGTGTTGGAAAGAATTTACTGGTCAAATATGTTTAACACATGTTCCGCTAGATACCAGTAAAATGGCCCCTTCACTGCACTCTTCACTGAGAGCCTACAATATATGTGTACATTGTAAATTACATTAAAAAGAAAAACAAAAAAACTCAGTGCCATGGAGTCATTTGCGACTCATAGTGACCCCTCCTTGGTTTCCAAGGCACTATCACTACAGAAGTAGATTGCCCAGTCCCCTAGCAAGGAGTGGTTGGTGGGTTTGAACCACCAACCTTCTGGTTTTAGCAGTCAAATGCCTTAGGCACTATGCCACCAGAGCTCTTTGTTAATTACACAGAGGACATATATAGTACTAGGTAGCATTTTTTAACAGCTTTGAGGTTTTTTTTTTTTTTTTTTTTTTTAAAGTGTTACTCCTCTTAGAGGATCTATTGAAAAACTCTGGGTAATACTGTGGTAGACTATAAAGGGATAACAAATAAATACATAAAAGGATGCTTAATATCATTAGTCACTAGGAAAATGCAAATTAAAATCATAATGAGATATGATTACACATCTATTGCAATTGTTAAAATAACAAAGAATACCAAAAACAACAACAGATATACTGACAACACTCAAGTGCTGGCCAGGATCCAGAACAAATGGAGCTGTCATGCATTTCTGGGAATATAAAATGGTACAGCTACTTTGGAAAATAGTTTTTTTATAAAGTTAAACATCTACTTACCAGCAATTCCACTCCTAGCTATTTACCCAGAAAAAATGAAAACAGGATCACACAAAAATCTGTTCACAAATGCTTATGGCAGCTCTATTCATAATCATAAATCTGAAAACAACCTAAACTCAAATGCTGTTCAATGGGTGAATGGATAATTTGTGGTGCATCTACACAATGGAATACTATTGAATAAAAGGAGCAATATTCATATTTGAATGCATTCCAAATGCATTATGTTATGTGAAAAAAAGGTCAGACTCAAATGACTATATAATTCCATTTACACGACATTCTCACAAAGGCAAAATTATAGGGATGAAGTGGTTACCATGGGTTAAGGGTCAAGGGTCTTGTTTCTGGCAGTGATGATATGACTTGATGCATTTGTCAATATTCATAGAACTGTATTCCAAAAAGAGTGAATTTTACCAGATGTAAATCTGACAATAAATTTTAAAAATTTGCCAATAATGAAAGGACAGAGTAGAAGAAGGGAATTTAATTCCCTGTATAGAAAACTATTTGGCATAGAGGTTCAGTTTTACTCACAGTTATATTTTAACTAGGGAAATCAAATCACTAAAGTGGACATTTGAGAATGAAAGAAAGTCTATAATTAATTACAATGGGACAGTAAACAAGGACTGGTCCAGATAGAGGAAGGCCTGGTGGCACAGTGGTTAAGTGGTTGGCTGCTAACCAAAAGGTTGGTTGTTCCAACCCACCAGCCACTCCTCAGAAGAATATGTGGCAATCTGCTTCCATAAAGACTACAGCCTAGGAAACCCTACAGAGCAATGCAGTACTACACTGTCCTATAGGGTCACTATTAGTCAGAATTTACTTGATGCAACAGCTTTGTTTTTGTGTTGATACAGTATAGTCATCTTAATCTTAAAAGCCAGAAAAACACACCAAAGAAGCCACTCACATCAATAGAAAGAAATGTCATTTTTCTGCCAACATTCAGAGAGGTTGCAATAATGTATACAGAATTCTGAAAGCAACACTCAGGAAAGATTTTAGAGTCTCAAGTCATACAGAAGGAGAAATCTGAATTATGGAAACTTCCTATCAGTTACTAACTGATAGGAGTACTTGTGTTTTCCTGAAGTTATTAAAGAGTTGCATTGAGGTATAGAATTAATTACTCAAATGGACATATAATATAAAGTAGGGTGAACTCCAAAAAAGTAGAACATTTCAATTGATTCAGTCAGTTCCTACTATGTGTAAGCCACTGGTCTAGGTACTAAGGATATAGCAATGAGCAAAGCAGATAAAATCCCTAGCTTCATGTGGTCTAATTATAGTAAGGAAAAGAAACAATCTATAAGATGTATTTGTGTGTGTGTGTGTGTGTGTGTGTGAGCATGCATGTGTATGCATTTGTGTGTTCAGAAAGTTTGATAAGTTACATAATAGTAGGGAAGTGGGATAAGAAATATAGAGCATGACTCAGATTTTCTATAGAAAGACCAGGAAAGGCTTCTCTGAGGACATGACCAGTTTGGGAGTTAGCCAAGTGCATGACTGAAGGAAAAGTCTTCATGACTAAAGCACTACAAGTACAAAGGCCCTATAAGGAAGTTGCCTGAAAAATTCCATGACCACCAGTGAGGCCCCTGTGGGTACAGCAGTTAGTGAAGGAGAGAGCAGTGGGCAATTTGGCCAAAAAGATAGCAGGGGTGCAGATCATGTAGGGTGCTTAGATCATAGGATGCCTTTGGAGGGTTCAGAGCAGAGGAGTGACATGATCTGACCTATATTTAAAGGGTCACTCTGGCTGCCTTGTTGAAAATATTCTGCAGCTGGAAAGGAGAGGATAGGGGGTGAATTAGCAGGCTATCACATTAACCCAGCTAAATCATGAAGATGGCTCAGACTGGCGTGGTAGCAGTGGAGGTGATGGGAGGTGGTATGACTCTGGATATATTTTGAAGGTACAGCTGATTAGATTTGCAAACAAATCAGATATAGAGTACAAGAAAAAGGAGTCACATATAAAACCACTGTATGTGGCCAAAGCAAACAGAATAAAGGAATTTCCCTTAACTGAAAAGAGGTGGGCTCCAGGTGGAGTGGGCTTTTGGACGAAAGTCAGGATCTTAGGTATAGACTGAGTTAGACATACATGTGAAGATTCACAATGAATATACAAGGGCACAAGCAGAGGATAAGAGACAAAAATTTGAGTTATCAGAATATTAACAAAACAAAAACAGTTGCCATTGAGTTGATACTGACTCATAGTGAACCCATGGGTGTCAGAATAAAACTATACTCCACAGGGTTTTCAATTGCTAATTTTTTTGGAAGTAGGCGTACTGTTAGTTTACAAGCCAGGATCTTCCATCTCCCTCCACATCTTTTCTGTTGTTGTTAGGTGCCGTCAAGTTGGCCTTTTTCATTGACCCTCCACTTTACCAAGCATGACATCCTTCTCCAGAAAATGATCCCTTGTAACACAACATGACCAAAGTAGGAGAGATGAAATCTGGCCATTCTTGCTTCCAAGGAGCATTCTGGTGACACATCTTCCAGGACAGATGTGTTCATTCTTCTGGCAGTCCATGGTACTTTCAGTATTCTTCCTCAACATCACAACTCAAAATCATCAACTCCTCTTCAGTCTTCCTTGTTCATTGTCGAGCTCTCACGTGCACATGAGGCAAATGAAAATACTACAACTTGGGTCAGGTGCATCTTAGTCTTCAAGAAGGCATCTTTGCTCTTCAGCATTTGAAAGAGGTCTTTTGCAGTAGATTTGCCCAATGCAATATGTCATCTGATGTCTTGACTGCTGCTTCCATTAGTGTTGATTGTGGAACCAAGTAATATGAAACCTTAAACAAACTTCAATCTTTTCTCCATTTAATGTGATGCCGCTTATCAGTCCAGTTGTGAGGATTTTCATTTTATTTATGTTGAGATGTAATTCATACTGCAGACTGAAGTCTATAGTCTTCATCAGTAAACACTTCAAGTCATCCTCCCTTTCAGCAAGCAAAGTTTTGTCGTCTGCATATCACAGGTTGTTAACAATTCTTCCTCAAATCCTGATCCCAGGTTCCTCTTCATATAGTCCAGCTTCTTGAATTATTTGTTCAGCATACAGATTGAATAAGTATGGCGAAAGGATGCAACTCTGACACACTCCCTTCCTGATTTTAAACTATGCAGTATCCCCTTGTTCTGTTCACATGAGAGTCTCCCGGTCTATGTACAGGTTCCTGTTAAGCACAATCAAGTGTTCTGGAATTTCCATTCTGCTCAATGTTATCTACAATTTCTTATGATCTACATGATCAAATGTTTCTGCATAGTCAATAAAACACAAGTAAACATCTTTGTGGTATTCTTTGCTTTAAGCTCAGATCCATCTGACATCAGCAAATATCCCTCATTCCATGTCCTCTTCTAGACTAGTGGAAATCTCTATGAAAGCAGAGGTTACATGTGAACCCTAGTCCATGGAATCCCCAGTGTCTCGCACAGAGTGCAAGAGAGCAAAAATACAGATGTAAGATTAATACATACAAAGTGCTGCTGGTCAAATGACAGGATTGCTGTGGACACTTAATATGATGAAATAAGAAATAAATGAATGATGGGGGTATGCTAAGGCATAAACTATTCAGTCAGATTTCCTTTACAAAAGGCAAAAGTCTCAGAGTTTTAGGATGGAAGGTAGGAATGGTTCTAAACCAATGTCAAAATTTCAATTGGTAAGGGATAGGAAAGAGACAGAAGTGAGGAGGTTTGTACTATTACAGTGTAAGTATCATAAGAAGGACTTTGATTCTAAGACTGGCATTAATGGAGCCCTGGTGGCACAATGGTTAAGCCTTTGGCTGCTAACTGAAAGGTGGGTGGTTCAAACTCATCCAACTTCTCTGAGGGAAAAGGACTTGGTGATCTATTCTGTCAAGATTACAGCCAAGAAAACCCTATCATGTAATTCTACTCTGTCACATGGGGTCACTATGAATTGGAATTAGCATAACAGCACACAACATAGGGCCTACACAACCGTTTTGTTTGCTCGTTTTGTTATGGGTCACCTAGCTTAAAAGGCAATATAATGAAGCAAGAATAACAAAAACAAAAAAGAAACAAACAAAAAACCCCAAAACCAAACTCACTGTCGCCAAGTCAGATCCGATTCATAGCATCCCCTCTTTGGATTTTCTGAGGCAATATCACTATGGAAGTAGACTGCCCAGTCTTCCTTCTGAGGAGTGGCTGGTGGATTTGAACC
>NW_006921736.1:323677-327026 GCF_000298275.1 Orycteropus afer afer
CAAAGTTCAACAAGACAGAAAATAACAAATGCTGGCGAGGTTGTGGAGAGATTGGGACTCTCATACACTGCTGGTGGGACTTTAAAATGGTACAACCATTGTGGAAAGCAGTATGGCAATTCCTTCAAAAGTTGGAATTGTTGTTGTTGTTGTTGTTATGTGCCTTCGAGTCGGCCCCGACTCATAGCGACCCCTCCTTGGTTTTCCGAGGCAGTATCACTACGGAAGTAGGATTGCCCAACCTTCCTTCTGAGGAGTAGCTGGTAGGTTTGAACCGCCAGCTGTCTGGTTAGCAGTCAAGTGGTTTAGCCACTATGCTACCAGAGCTCCTAAGTTGGAATTAGAAGCACCATTTGACCCAGCCATTCCATTACTAGGTATATACCCTAAAGAAGTGAGAGCCATGACAAGAACAGATATATGCACTCCCATGTTCATCACAGCACTATTTACAATAGCCAAAAGATGGAAACAACCTAGATGTCCATCAGCTGAGGAATGGATAACCAAACTATGGTACATACACACATGGAATACTATGCCAACTTGACAGATAACCTTAACTACCACAAGCAGTACCAGGTAACTAAGAGAGAGATAAAAGGCATACTATATCTATGAAGCTTATAAACACAACATTCAAAGCATGTAATATCTAAGTATAAAGAAGAAAAGATTTTTAGCAGATTCCTTTATGACGGTGTTGGGCAACAGCACAACTACAGTAATGCACAATAAGGTAGTACTATTATATGTACGTGTGCTATATTGGATGAAACCACTGAAATGGAAAATATGAATCTCCATTGTGCACACATACCTACTGCACATATGATGAAGAAAAGCTTAATTACTTTTCTCTGATTTCCACCTATCAGTTACGCCATGTAACAGGAATTTTTTCATTTAGCTAATGTTTATTTTGTTTACCAGGATATAGACTGGAATACGTACCTTGTGGTTACCACTGATGGAACAGTAGCAAAGTAAGAGCCAGAAAGGGCACTGCTCTGGGAACAGAGGCATAGCTTCTGCTTGTCAAACTGTGTACTACTGCATTCATAGGGAATAAATGGCATTCCATAATGTGCCTGCTGTTCTTGATTCAGTACTGATGGGTATTATAACGATTGTGAAAATTATTAAATCATGGCTACTGAATAAATACATATTCAATGTATGAAGAAATGGGCAACACACTTAAGACTGTTTGTCTACATTTATTCACTTAGGTTATCAATGACAAAGGTCTTATGTGAATTTTTTAAAGTCAGGTTTGTTGTGGTTGCTGTCTGGTGCCATCTAGTCAGTTTCAATCCACAGCCACCCCATGTATGACAAAATGACACACTGCCTGGTCCTCTGCCATCATCACAGTTGTTATTATGCTTCAGTCCATTGTGGCAGCCACTGTGTCAATCCATCCTATTGAAGGTCTTCCTCTTTTTCACTGACCTTCTACTGTACCAAACAGGATTTTCTTCTCCAGGGACTCATCCCTCTTGATCACATGTTCAAGGTATATGAAATGATGTCTTGTCATCTTCCCAATCTAAGAAGCATTCTGGCTGTACTTCATCTAAGACAGATTTGTTTGTCCTTCTGACGGTCCGTGATATAGTCAATATACTTTAAAAAAAAAAAAAAAACTCACTGCCGTTGAGTCAGATCCGACTCATAGCAACTCCACCTTGGGTTTCCAAGGCAGTATCACTACGGAAGTAGATTGCCTAACCCTCCTTCTGAGGAGTGGCTGGTGAGTTTGAACTGCCAGCCTTCTGGTTACCAGTCAAATGCCATAATTCAAAGACATCAAATCTTCTTTGGCCTTCCTTATTCATTATCCAGCTTTTGTATGCATGGGTTGACTGATAATACCCTGGCTTGGGTAAGGCACACGTTAGCCCTCAAAGTTATATATTCACTTTTTAAAACACTTTCAAAAGGCCTTTTGCAGCAGATTTTCTCAATGTAAAAAAAATCATTTGCTTCCTTGACTGCTGCTTCCACTGATGTTGATTGTGGATCCAAGTAAAATGAAATCCTTTACAACTTCAATCTTTTCTCCGCTTACCATGATGTTGCTTATTGGGCCTGTTGTAAGGATTTTTGTTTTGTTTACATTGAGGTGTAATCCATACTGAAGGCTGGAGTCTCATCTTTATCAGTAAGTACTCCAAACCTTCCTTGTTTTTAGCTACCATGGTTGTGTCTTCTGCAAATCACAGGTTGTTAATAAGTCTTCCTCTAGTTGTGATGTCACGTTCTTCCTCATATAGTCCAGCTTCTTAGATTACTGATATACAGTTTACAATGTCATGTAACTTCCTACACAACAATAATATAGAACATTTCCTCCATCCTCCAAAGTTCCCTGTGCCCCATTACAGTCAACTCTTTTCCTCTATCCCTAACCCCTGGCAATCACTGATCTCTTTTCTGACCCTAAATTTTTGCCTTTTCTCAAGTGTCCTATATTATATACTTTGGGAGTTTGGCTTCTTCTCAAATGTATGTGAATTTTTCAGCAAAGAATTACATAAAATAATGTTTTAAAGCCATAGGGGTTTATTTCTTTGATTTTGTATGGCATCGCAGGAGCAGACTCTCAGCAGTACACTTACAGCTCAAATACCTAAACCCATTGCTTCACAAACAAAACACTAGGAGTTATTAAGAAGATCAAACTGTGGAGCAAATGCCTTGATTGACAAAAATCTGATTCCCACAGATTCGTTCTTTTCCTCATTTATCCAAGAAAGAACTCAGTGATACCTTTGGCTATTAAATACACACAAAAGTATATATACACACACACACACCCAAATATCAGGAGCCTAAAACAAGCAAAGAGCTAATTGAGAATTTGTTAGTCATCATCTTTCAGGTTGCTCTGGTGGCATAGTGCCTAAGGCATTTGATTGCTAACCAGAAGGCTGGTGGTTCAAACCCCCCAACCACTCCTTGGAAGCAACTAGGCAATCTACTTCTGTAGAGATATTGCCTCGGAAAACCAAGGAGGGGTCGCTATGAGTCAGATTTCACTTGATGGCAGTGAGTTTGTTTTTGTTGTTGTTGTTGTGTTGTTGTTCAACCTTACAGCTTTTGGGTTGGTGCAATGTATATGGTCTTTAGTGAGAATCCTGTACTTAATTTCTTCATGTATCTACATTCAACAAGGATATTTTAAACTGTTTGAGCCAAACAACCACTTGCTACCATTTTTACCTTAATTAAGATTCATATTCTCATTCATAGGAGCTCTGGTAGCATAGTGGCTAAGGCACTTGACTGCTAACCAGAAGGCTGGCGGTTCAAACCCACCAGCCACTCCTCGGAAGGAAGATGG
>NW_006921736.1:327126-350343 GCF_000298275.1 Orycteropus afer afer
CTTTTGACTATTGTGAATCATCACTTAGGTACTTAAAGGTATCTAAAGAGTTTTTAGGTACTTAAAGGTACCTAAAGAGAAATGAAGGCGCTCTGGTAGCTCCTAAGGCACTTGACTGCTAACCAGAAGGCTGGCGGTTCAAACCCACCAGCCACTCCTCGGAAGGAAGATGGGGCAATCTACTTCCATAGTTATACTGCCTCAGAAACCCAAGGAAGGGTCACTATGAGTAGGGTCTGACTGAACGGCACATAACAACAACAACATTTTCATTCATAGTTGATAAAGTTTGCTCATCATCTGTTAATTTAGTCCTTAGTCGACATTTGTAGCATCATGGTTACTTTTATGATAAGTGGCACAAAGATTTTCGTGTAATTACCAGGGCCCACCAAATCAAAAAACAAACTCACTGCTGACAAGTCAATTCTGACTTATTGCGACCCTACAGGACAGAGTAGAATCGCCTTACAGGGTTTCCAAGGCTGTAATCTTTACGGAAGCAGAATCTCACATCTTTCTCCCATGGAGCAGCTAGTGGGTTCAAACCACCAACCTGTTGGTTAGCAACTGGGTGCTTTAACCACTGTGCCACCAGGGATCCCCAGGCTTTTCCCACTGCCTTTCAAAGAAAACAAGGATAGTTTTACAGTTTGAAGCATCATTCATGTTCCTCTGTGTTTTCCACATGGACCCAGGGCAGGATACTTTTTAAAGAAATGAAATTCTCAGTTCAGAGTTTCAGGAAAGCACCTGACGATTGGCTCAGTCCATGAGCTGCCAGGAGAAATTGAAGATGCAAATCATTTTTACATGCACGTTTACACCTGCACATCTGGAACCGTGGTGGTCCCTGTTGATTAATATGCATATAACACAGAACTGCCCATTGCTGGGTAATAAGAATTTTAAATGTACTTGGCTTATTTTCAGTAAATCCCTGGGACTTCAGTACTGCAATTAAATGTGCCAGGTTAGATGCTCATTTTATATTAAATCTACTTCCAATCCTATAAAGGCAGCCCCACTTTTGTGTTTAATACGTATTTTTTCTATACTTTGGAGGAAAAAAAAATGACTCTAGTTAACAGCAAACAATGGGCTTTACAATGTAAAGAAAACCATCTGGTAAACTAGAATGCTTCACAGGGGTTTTATTCCCTTAAAAAAAGGCGGGGGGGGGGGTGATGGCTCCTACCAAGCAACAGCTGAAAGTCCAAATATAACTAAAAAACCAACACCAGTTGGCCAGGTTGCCATCACTGAATGGCAACTCCTTTTTTGAGGAGTACTGACCCAATTCAAATTGCACTTTTATTATGCACATTTATTATTTCACTTGGCCATCCACAAGCCTAGGAGGTAGGTAGCAACAAGTAGTTTACTTTCTGAGGTAGACAAAGTGAGGCTCAGCATCCCAGTGACCCATTCAAGATTTTCAAATTAGGTGGCAGTCAACATGTAATGGATTCAACTGCATCCCCGAAAATATGTGTTGAAATCCTAACTTCTGAACTTGTAAATAGGATCCCATTTGGAAATGAGGTTGTCTTTTGTTAAGTCAAAGAGGCCATACCACTATAGGGTGGATCCTAAACCTAATCACTTCTGAGTTATAGAAATACTAGAATACACACACACACACACACACACACACACACGGGGAAGACAGACACCATGTATGGATCTTCTGCCAAGACAAGGAATGCCAATGAGCCAAGGAATGCCTGGGGCTATCAACAAAGAAGGAATCAACAGGGCTAATTTAGAATTTTAGTCTCCAGAACTGTGAGAAAGTAAATTTCTATTCTTTAAAGCCACCCACTTGTGGCATTTGTGTTAGAGCAGCACTATGTGCCTAAGATACAAAGTTAGAAGTAGTATTCATTATCATTCTTTCCCGCACTCATGTCTCTATCCCTTTGCCTCACCACTCTTCGGTAATGCTCAGTGGTGGGTCTGAAGATCAATTATTCTGTTGTCACTAGAATGAAAGCTTTAAACTATATTGTTGATAGGTGTCGCCGAGTCAGTTTTGACTCATGGCAACCCTACGTACAACAAAACATAACACTGCCCAGTTCTGCACCATCCTCACAACCCTTGCTATGCTTGAGCTCATCATTGCAGCCACTGAGTCAAACCAACTCATTGAGGATCTTCCCTTTTTTCACTGACCCTCTACTCTACCAAGCATGACATTCTTTTCCAGGGACTAGTCCCTTCTGACAACTTAACCAAAGTAGGTGAAATGAAGTCTGGCCATTCTAGCTTCTGACAAGCATTCTGGCTGCACTTCTTCTGGGAAAGATTGTTTGTTAAAACTATAAGCTTTTAATTTAAATAACATCATTTGCACTTTGAAGTTTTAGGAATCTCCAGATAGAGCATCTCCAGACTTTCCATACCAGACTCAGAAGTATGAACTTCAAATTAGTTGATGTTACTTGTAGACCAACAACAACAAAAACAAACAAACAAAACCAAATCTCTGGTGCTGAGTCAATTCCAACCCATGATGACCTCAGGTGTTAAAAAGTAGAACTGCTCCACAGGATTTTCTGGGCTGTAGTCTTTATAGAAGCAGACTGGCAGGTCTTTTTAACATCTGGGTGGGTTCAAACCACTAACCTTTAGATTAGCAGCCATTCACAAATCACTTGTGCCATCCAGACCTTACTTGCAGATAGGGGTTACTAAGTAAAACAGTCTAAGAATTATTTAACAACTAAGTCTGACACATCTTATTGCCAGCTAAGTCTGACACATGTTTATCAGTTCCACCAGAAACATGGCTATTGTGATAATTTTATTTTGGAAAAGATCATTGTTTTTTTTTTACCCCAGTATTAAAAATAACAGCTTGTGATATAGCTCATCATATAGGCCAAAATTAATGGAACTTGCTTTAAATCCACTTAAAGGTTTATATAAATTCTTTCCGTATGAAAAAACTCTATATACTTAATTTCATTTGCTTAATGTAATCTTCAAAACAACCTTGTGAGATGAGCAGTATTGTTATGTTCATTTTACGTATGAGGCAAGTGAAATTTAGAGAGGGTGAGGAACTCTGTTGGCTTTACTCAACTTTTACTTGCCCCCCTTTGCAAACCTGTCAAAAAAAGGTGTTAATTCCTCTGTCTCTTCTTCCACAAATTTCATCTTCTACCAGTCACTCCTCGGAAGGAAGATGGAGCAATCTACTTCCGTAGTGATACTGCCTCGGAAACCCAAGGAGGGGTCGCTATGAGTCGGGCCGACTCGACGGCACATAACAACAACAACAACAACAATTTATTTAAATATACGTTTCTTCTTCTGAACTTAAGCTAATGTTTATTATTTAGTTAAGACAAATTCACGTAGACAGTCAATATTTACTCTGAAAAATAAGCAGTCTAGTTAAAGAACATGGAAAGAGATTAAGATCAATAAAATGTTCCAAAGAATTTGTTCTAGATTTTTAGTTTTTGTTTTACATCCCCCCAAAACTTTTAATTTTTGGCTTTACACCACTCCAGCCACCCATTTATAACAACACTCTTAATCTTGTCAGTGAAAATATCCTACTCCTGACACTGTAAACAGAGATGTTTGACTCTCATATCACAACCTCCTCTTCCAATTCTCTCCATGCTTCAGTTCTTTGACCACACTGACACCTACAGTATTTTCTGATTTCCATCATCATGTTTTATTTCTTTCACTGCCCAGCTTAGAACTTTTCTCCCTTCTCTACACCCAGACTTCTGTGAGTGTTGGATAGAGCGGTGGAAACTGGGACCAATATATGTCTGTGGTCACTGACCTCAAGCAGCTTGTACATTTTCTCATTAACCTTTTTTTTTTTTTTCTTAGTTCATGTCCATTCCCCACAGAATTGACTGCATATATTCTCCATTCTTATCAAGCTTTCAATTACCTATCATTCCACCATCTTCACAAAAAAATAAAAGCCATTACAGGAGAACTGCTTCAACTTCTTTTCCCCAAACCCAGACACTTTCTTGCATGGCACTCTTAGTGGGATCCCTTAAACATAAAGCCTGAGGCAAGACTTAAGTGCTAATGATTTACAGAAAGTGCACTCACAGTGTGAATAGGAAAAAAAGAAAGTGAGGCAGGGAAGGATGTGAAGCAAACACAAGGAGTCTACTACTTCACAGAAGGCAAAGAGATACTATCCAAGGGGGCTATTTCTTGAAAGACTGTACAAAGTATCTGTATTCTAGAATAGTTCAATAGAACGCAAAATATAGAATGGTCCCTGCTCATTCCTTGTCTTTCATTGTTTAAAATTTGCCTCATAGGTAATTAACTAGTCCATAATTCTCTGTTAATGCTCTTGGTCCCTTCTCAAAAATTTTCAAATATTTGTTTCTGTCATCTCATTTTTATCTTCTCCTTAGGGGACTCCATTTATATAATATTTGGTTGCTTGAAATTTCGTGGAGTTCACTGATGCCCTTTTAAATTTTTATAGCTGTTTAACTCTCTGTGTTGTATTTTGGATAGTTTCTATTGCTAGTTCTTCAACTTCAGTAATCTTTTCTCCGGCAGTGTCTAATCTGTGATTATTTTTCTATCCAATGTATTTTTCATGTCAGAAATTGTGGATATAGAATCTACAGTGTAATCTAGAAGTATGATTAGGTCTTTCTTTATATCTTCATGTCTCTACTCCATGTCTCTACTTCATGTCTCTACTCCATGTTCATTCTCTCATATCTCCTGGAATATATGGGCTCAAACATAACTCTTTCAATGTCCTTATCCAGAGTAATTATATCATTTGTATCATTCTAGATGAGTTTTGACTTATTTTCCTCCTCATATTGGGTTATATTTCCCTGCTTTTTTAAAAACTAGGTAATTTCTAATTGGATATAAGATATTGTAAATTTTAGCTTGTTAAATGCTGGATGTTTTTTCCCTAAAATTATTCATGACCTTTGTTCTGAGAAATAGTAAGTTGTTTTGACACCATGTGATTCTTTCAGGCTTGCTTTTAAACTTTTTAGGAATTACAAGAGCAGCATTTGATCTACAGTTAATTTTTCCAACTACTGAGGTGCTCCAACTGATGCTTTTAGCTACTCATATCTTCCCCACAAAGATGTAGTAGAACTAAGTTAGTTACCTGTATTCATGGTGTCCCAAAAACAATCCCCAGGTTCAGTGATTTGCTAGAAAGATTCACAGGACTCAGCATACGTTGTACTTTTAATTATGATTACAGAAACTAAAGGCAAAGTTAGCAAAGGGAAAAGGTGCATATGGCAAAGTCTTGAGGAAACTAGGCACAAGCATCCAAGGACCTTCTTTTGGTTGAGTCACAGAAGACACATTTAATTTCCTGAGCAATGAGTTAAGAAATGTTATAGAAATTTCTTAGAGACTCGGTGCTAGGGTTTTTATCAGGGACTTGTCTGGTCATATAGTCATACTCTGCCTGGCACATATCAAAATTCTAGACTCCTAGAGAAAGCAGGTATTTTGTATGTTGCTTGTTGTTGTTAGGTGCCATTGAGTTGGCTCTGACTCATAGCGACCCTACGTACAACAGAGGAAATACTGCCTGGTCCTGCACCATCCTCACAATCTTTGTCATACCTGAACCCATCATTGCAGCCACTGTGTCAATCCATCCTGTGGAGGGTCTTCCACTTTATCGCTGACCCTCCAGTTTACCAATCATGATATCCTTCTCCCTTCTGACAACATGACCAAAGTAGGTGAAATGAAACCTGGCCATTCTTGTTTCCAACATGCTTTCTGGCTGTACTTCTACCAGGACAGATTTGTTCATTCCCATAGTATTTTAGTATTATTCACCAACACCACAATTTAAAAGCATAAACTCTTCTTCAGTCTTCTTAATTCATAGTCCAGCCTTCACATGCATATGAGACTATTTAAAATATCATGGTTTGGGTTAAGTACACCTTAGTCTTCAAAGTGACATCTTTGCTTCTTAATACTTTAAAGAGGTCTTTTGCAGCATATTTGCTCCATGCAATAAGACACCTGATTTCTTGACAGCTACTTCCACGGACATTGATTGTGGACCCAAGTAAAATGAAATTTTTCACAACTTCAAACTTTTCTCCATTTATTGTGATGTTTCTTATTCACCCACTTGTGAGGATTTTTGTTTTATGCCAAGGTGTAATCCATACTGGAGACTGTAGTTCTTGATCTTCAGCAGTAAGATTTTCACTTTCAGCAAGCAAGGTTGTATTGTTTGCATATTACAGGTTGTTAATCAGTCTTCTCCAAATCCTGAGGCCACATTCTTCTTCATATAGTACACCTTCTCAGATTATTTGTTTAGCATACAGATTGAATAAATATTATGAAAGGATACAACCCTGATACACATCTTTTCTGATTTTAAACCATGAAGTATCCCCTTGCAACAGCCTCTTGGTCTATGTACAGGTTCATCATGAGAACATTAAGTGTTGTGGAATTCCCATTCTTCATCCATAATTTGTTATGATCCACAGAGTAGAATGCTTTTCCATAGTCAATAAAACACAAGTAAACATCTTTCTAGTATTCTTTGGTTTTAGCCAAGATCCATGTGACATCAGCAATGATTTCCTTCATTCCATGTCCTCTTCTGAATCCAGCTCGCATTTCTGGAAGTTCTTTGTCAATATACTGCCGCAACAATTTTTGAATTATCTTCAGCAAGATTTTACTTGCATGTAATATTGATGATATTGTTCAATAAATTCCAGATACTGTTGGATCACCTTTCTTTGGAATGGGAACAAATCCGGATCTCTTCTAGTAAGTTGGCCAGGTAGCTGTCTGCCAAATTACTTGTCACAGATGAATTAGTGCTTCCAGCATGGCTTTTGTTTGTTGAAATATTGCAATGGGTATTCTGTTAGTTTCTGGAGCCTTGTTTTTCACCAATTCCTTCAGTGCAGCTTGGACTTCTTCCTTCAGTACCATTGATTCTTGATCATATACCACCTCCTGAAATAATGGAACATTGACCAATTCTTCTTTGTATAATGACTCTTTGTATTCCTCCCATCTTCTTTTGCTGCTTCCTGCATCATTCAATATTTTTCCCATAGAATCTTACAATATTGCAACTTGAGGCTTGACTTTTTTCTTCAGTTCTTTCAGCCTGAGAAATGCTGAGCATGTTCTTCCCTTTTGGTTTTCCAAGTCCACGTCTTTACACATTTCATTATAGCAATTGACTTTGTCTTCTCAAGTTGCCCTTTGAAATCTTTGGTTCAGCTCTTTTTTTTTTTTTCATTTCTTCCATTTGCTTTAGCTACTTTCCATTTAAGAGTAAGTTTCAGAGTCTCATCTGACACCTAAATCTATTCTTCAGATGGTCTCTAAATTCAGGTGAGATATAATCAAGGTCATACATTGGTTTTATGGACTTGTTTTCATTTTCTTCAGCTTCAACTTGAACTTGCATATGAGCAATTGATAGTCTGTTCCATAGTCAGCTCCTAGCCTTGTTTTGGCTGAAGATATAGAGCTTCTCCATTACCTCTTTCCACAGATGTAGTCAATCTGATTCTTGTATATTCCATCTGGCAAGGTCCATGTGTATAGCCACCATTTGTTTATGTTGTTGAGAAAAAGGTATTTGCAATGAATAATTAATTGGTCTTACAAAATTCTATCGTTTGATCTCCAGCATCATTTCTATAACCAAGGCCATATTTTCCACCTACCAGTGATTCTTCTTTGTTTCCAACTTTCAGATTCCAATAACCAGTAATCATCAATACATCTTGATTGCATGTTTAGTCAATTTCAGACTATGGAAGTTGGTAAAATTTTTCAATTTCCTCACCTTTGACTTTAGCTGTTGGTGAGTAAATTTGAATAATAGTAGTATTAGCTGGTCTTCCTCGTAGGCATATGAATGTTATCTTATCACTGACAGCATCGTACTTCAGGATAAATCTTGAAACATTCTTTGTGATGATGTATAAGACACTATTCCTCTTCAATTTTTCATTCCCATCATAGTAGACAATATGATTGTTTGATTCAAAACGGCCAAAAGCAGTCCATTTCAGCTCACTAATGTCTAGGATACCAATCATTATGCATTCTATTTCATTTTTGACAACCTTCAATTTTCTTAGATTCACACTTCGTAAATTCCACATTCTGATTATTAATGGATGTTTGCAGCTGTTTCTTCTCATTTTGAGTTGTTCACCGTCAGCAAATGAAGGTCCTGAAACCTTTGCTCCGTTCACATCATTAAAGTCGACTCTGCCTTGAGGAGCCAGCTCTTCCCCAGTCATATTTTGAGCACTTTCCAACTTTCATCTTTGGGTACTATATCAGTGTTTCAGGGCTGTTCGTAAAGTTTTCCAGTAATATATTAGACAGTGTTTCACTGACATTCATAAGGTTTTCACTGGACAGAAGGAAGTGGATGGCCCCTTCTTTTTTCCCAGTCTGTCTTAGTCTGAAAGCTCTGCTGAAACCTATCCACTATGGGTGACCCTGCTGTTATTTGAAACACCTGTGGCATAGCCTCCAGCCTTACAGCAACACACAAGCCACCACAGTACAACAAACTGATGAGTGGTAGTTATTTAGCATAAACCATATTATTTGCACAAACAATATGATTTATAATATGTTAATAGTACTATTAACTGGTCTTCCTTGTAGGCATATGAATGTTATTCTATCACTAACAGGCTTGTACTTCAGGATAGATCTTTAAACATTCTTCATGATGATGAATAAGACACTATTTACTACTATTAAAAATTTAGGCATAGTGAGCCATTCTTATAAGGGAACAGTTCAAAAAAAATTTCTGATATTCAAGTTCCCAAGTATCAGCCAAAGACTAATCTCCTAAGAAGGAAAGGATAAACATCCTCAGGCCTACTAAATTAACTCATTCATGCACAGCGATGATCTTTTAAGCTTCTATGTTGTTGTTGTTGTTGTTGTCATGTGCCATCGAGTCGGCCCCGACTCATAGCGACCCCTCCTTGGGTTTCCGAGGCAGTATCACTACGGAAGTAGGATTGCCCAACCTTCCTTCTGAGGAGTGGCTGGTGGGTTTGAACTGCCAGCCGTCTGGTTAGCAGGCAAGTGCTTTAGCCACTATGCTACCAGAGCTCCCTTAAAAGTTACAAGACACTATTAAGCTTCTATAGTGTCTTGTAACTTTATATAAACTCACTTTTAAAACTACCAGTCTCCTACAGACTGCAAACTCAGTAAGATAGAAGGGCAGACTGTAAGCTCTGTGAGAAAATAAAAAACAACTGTTTTGTTCAATATTGTGTCTCCTGTGCACAGGATAAAGCTTAGCATAAAGTAGATGCTCAGTAAGTAATTGTTATGAAGACAAAGGATTAACAATGTGAAAATACATAGAACTCTAAAAATTGTTAAAATGGGTACATGATATAAACAAATATTGACATACTTTTATAAACTAAAGCATCTAAATTTAGAAACAGACTTATTTTTATGTTTCTAAGTGACAAAGTTAAAAATATTAAAATACAAAGTTATATGGTAGTTACATGGTAATTGTAATACAAGGCTGACAAGTTACGTATGTGAACAGTTTGGAAATGTATATCGAGACTCTGAAAATGTTCACAACCATGTCTCAGAGAGTTCTACTTATAATAATTTATCATAAGAAACTCATCAAGAGATTTAAAAAGACAATAAATAAAGATATTAATTTCAGTATTACTTAAAATGGCAATTATTTGCAAACACCATGAATATCTAATGATAGGAAGGTTAAATAAATTATGAGATATTAACACAATGAGGTATGAAGAAGTCAATTATAGATTGTTTTCAATAAATATTTCATGACATGAAGAAAAACAGTAGAATAAGTGGAAAACTCAGGATGTTAAACAATTAATACATTTGATTCATATTCTGTTAATATATATGTGTATTTTTATATATGTACATGGATTATTCTAAAATATAATAAAGTTAGGAAATATAATTTTTAAAATATTGGTATCAATTACTTCTAAAGATTTTAATTAAGGAAATCACTATCCTTTCCTTGTTTCTACAATTCTGTGCTTTCCAAAATGTGTGTATTTTGTAAACACAAAAATGACCAGAATTACTGGCTGTATAGAGACTGGTGGAACCCCCTAGACTATGGCCCTGGGTTATACTTCGGGACTAGAAATGGACTCACTTTGGTAGACTGGCTCTCAGCCCAACAGTACAAAGACCTACATGCAGAACACCTACCCCAGAGAGATGTTCCCACCTACTCTAGGGAGATGCATCCCGTAGTCAACTATTCATGAGACACCAGAGGGGCAGCATTCACATAAAGTGGAAGCTGAAAGGCAGGAATGCATTGATAAGAAGGGCACAGGGAAGGTTTAGTCACAGAGAGGAGAAGGGAGGAGAGTTTTTTATGGTTGGGGATGGCAATTGGGGCCATGCTGAACTGTTGAAAGCAAAGCAAATCTGCTTTGTAAATTTGCACCCCAAACACACACAAAAAAGGTGTAGTTTGTAGTTATACACACATACACACACACACATACATATAATACACACATACATTTATACAAATGAACTTATATTTTCTGATTTGTTTCACTACTTAATAATTGGGCAATAATTACCTATAATAATATAGGCAGAAGGATCTCATATATGAGACACGAGAGGGCCAATTTTCAGCAGAGACATTTGAGGAACTCACTAAATCTAAGCTAGTTCTTATTTGATACTACTCATCATTATCAATATTTTATTTAAAGATTTACTTCTGAAAGTACAATTGCTTCATTTCAGTAATTAAACACTTTTCCATCTTTACATTGTACTACCTTCCCTTATGATCTTAGGGTTATTTATGCCTATTAAAGTGTTCACTACTAAAGTGTACCCAGGATATTTTATATTGCCTTTGAAAATTTGTTTTTACTATCTTTCATATTTTAAATTTTAAGGTATTTGCTTTCAAAATGTGAATGAAATGTGCAATAATCAAAGGTTAATTAAATTCCTCCAGTCAAGAAATCTGAATATTTGTATAGGATTAAAGGATTTAGGGACATACACCCACAGAGACAGAGAGAAGCAGACTTGTAATCCTGGTTCCAAAACCCTAATAAGAAACATGATATACTCTGATGACAAATTATTTTTAATTTTTAAGTCTTTCCTGACAAGATGTATTCTCTGCAACATCTCTTATTTTCCTACCTTAATAGGATGTGTGTGTATCTCATTCAAACCTTTTATAGACAATAGATGTTTTGACTTATGGAGTTGGAATGCTGAATTGTATCTTAACCCAAGCTTTCTCTATCTTGGTTAGGGTCAACTTAAAGCAAATCCTGAGCCAAGGACTTGGTTGCAAGTGAAGACGCAGTGATTAAAACACTTGGCTGCTAACCAAAGGGCAGTTTGAACCTACCAGCTGCCCCATGGGAGAAAGATGTGGTAGTCTGCTTCCATAAAGATTAATAGCCTTGGAAACCCTATGGGGCAGTTCTACTCTGTCTTATAAGGCCAGTATGAGTTGGAATAGCATAGTGGCTAAAGCACTTGACTGCTAACCAGAAGGCTGGCGGTTCAAACCCACCAGCCACTCCTCAGAAGGAAGGTTGGACAATCCTACTTCCGTAATGATACTGCCTCAGAAACCCAAGGAGGGGTCGCTATGAGTTGGGGCCGATTCGACTGCACATAACAACAACAACAACAACATGAGTTGGAATTGACTCACTGGCAGTGGGTGTTTTGTTTTGTTTTTTTCCCAACTAGAAAGACATCCTCCTTGGTAAAGTAGAGGGTCAGTGTAGAAGAGGAAGCACCTCAACAAGATAAATTGACACAAGTTGCTGCAACCATGGGCTCAAATATAGCAACAATTGTGAGGATGGTACAGGACTGGGCCGTGTTTCATTCTCTTGTGCACAGGGTCACTATGAATTGGAACTGACCTGACAGTACCTTACCACAACAATGCATTTGGGAGGCAACCTCAGGAGACATGGTGAGGGAATGGCTATAGTCAAGTGGTTATAAGGAAGACAGGGAAGTGAGGAATGCCAGTAAAGTAGGTGTTAATGATCAGCCTACTACTGAGCACAACTGAGCTCATTCTTGCTGGGAATCCTCTGAGATACTGTGTGGAACATACCTCAGAAATGCCCCCTCCCCCCACTTTAAGGACAAGGAAGCTGTGGTATTAATCCTATTTTTTCATCAAGTCTCATCCCTTACTGGTTGAGGGCTATTCCAGGGGCATTAAATTCTAGGCACTTCCAACCATCCTACAAGCAGGCAGCACATGCCCACAGACAGAGAGAATATGTGCTATGTGGGGGAGCTATGTGCAGGATACCGCTGGATATGGACAATGGCACTGACTAGACTTCCTATGTTCTCAAGATGTAGTGAGGAAGAAGTAGTGGTTTGGTTACTTTTCTAACTCAGTCTCCTGTATTAACACCTAACTATTGAGGGAGGTCTAGTGGCGTACTGCCTAAGGGATTTTTACTGCTAACCAGAAGGTTGGTGGTTCAAATCCACCAGCTACTCCATAGAAGGAAGACTGGGAGATCTACTTCTGTAAAGATTTACCGCCTCGGAAACCCAAAGAGGGTTGCTATGAGTGAGGAATGACTCGATGGCAGTGAGTTTGGTTTGATTTTTATGTGAGATTTGGGATTGTTATATAAAGCTGGTATTCAACTCACTGGATAGCTTGGGTTCATTCTGGGTGGCCGGGGATAGGGAATGGAATAGAAGAGCTGGAGATATAAAAGAATAGAACTGTGATGCCTATCATTTAACATGTCCCATACAAGACTAGAATAAAGTAGAGCATCACGAGAAAGTCTGTGAGTTTTCTACAGAATTTTTCTAACCAGTTTATTCTGTCTGTGCACTACTGTATCAAAAGAAGGGATATTTGTGCAGAGTTAACTCAAGTAGTTCTATCAGAGAAGGGAAAAATGGTTAGGATAATCCAAAGAGGGACTCCGGCTATTGTTTTTTGCAATGTAATAGAGTGCCTTCAGTTTCTTGTTTGCAGCTTGTAAGTTATTATTAAATACATAGCTAGGTGCCAGTAACAGAGACCAGAGAAATAGGAATGAAGAACACAGCCCATGATCAAGGATATCAAAACTATTTGACTTTAAATAATGGTGCCTTTTTGCCAAGACTTCAGGGTATCATGAGAATTCTCTCTCTCAAGGATGCAGTAATAAGAAATGGTTGCAGATAAATAGGAGTTTACAGGATACATTAAGTACATATTCAAAAATGAAGACAATCACTGTGTCACTAATACAGTTATCCATGCTACATATTTCTCATATACTTAGATGTTCTTGGTCATTTGGGGACCTCAAATAACTTTGAAAATTTGATGAACTCTAGAAATCTTCTAAAAGAGCCTTTGTGGTACAGAGGTTAAATGTGCAGCTGCTAACAGAGAGGTCGGTGGTCACAAATCACCAGCACACTCTGTGGGAAAAAGATGTGGCAGTCTGCTTCTGTAAAGATTACAGCTTTGGAAACCTGAGAGGGCAGTTCTACTCTGTCCTGTAGGGTCTGTGAGTCTGGATAAATTCAATGGCAATGAATTTTTGGGTTTAGAGACTTTCTACCTAGGAAAACCCAAATTTGCACATACAGTTGGGTATTCAGTCTCAGGGGCTAAAGAATACTCCATGTTCATTGAAGGAGATGCATCTGCCAGAATCACTTCAACAGACTGTGCTTTCCCACTCAAAATGCCAGTCTTGACTCAAATCCAGCTGGACCTGCAGAAAACCACAACTTGCAATAAGACCCAAATGCAAAGTGGCTATAATGAGACCATCATTGAGGGCCAGAATTTAATTTCTATTTTATTAAGCTTTAGCCATAAGATACCAGAAAGGGTACAAATTTTGGAGTCAGAATTGGGTTTGAGTCCCAGTTCTGAAACTCATCAACTTGGCTAAGTCTTCTAAGACTTCTAGAGCCTCAGTTTCCTAATCTGTAAAAAATGTACCTATTTCATAAGTACCTATTTTATAGGTAATTGGTAAAACCAATGAAAGGATTACTAAATGTTTCTTCAGTGCAGTTCTGGGCTTGATTTTCTATTGGTTGGGCTATTTCACAACAGAAATTGGTTTGTATATTTTGTGTATAAACATGCAAGTAATTTTTGTCTTGTAGACGATAACCCCTGTTGGATATTAACCAGTTTTACATGTAACCGAGAAATTTCATCCCAACATTGCCCATAAATAGCTAGCTTCTCAAATATTCTTTAGACTGGTTTTACTACCCCAGTGGCTCCATAATTAATTAATGAGTTGAATAAAATATTTGGCATGTATTCATTTAAAATTTACATGAGTTAGGATTTTGATTTTTTTTTTTTTTTGAGAAACTATACTTTCACAGTTTTAAAAATTCATTTTAGCTAAGAAACTCGTAACTTCACAAAGAATGGCAATACGTAAAACAGATAAGTGAACAGGGCGTGAGGCGGAGACATGCCTACCTCCAAGTCTTCAGGGATGCCAGGTAACCTCTCAAGTGCTCCAAGTGCTGTTTGAAATGATATGCAGGGCGCCTTCCAGCTTTCTTTGCTTTTAAACCCCTTCTTTTACAGAAGAGAAAACTGAGACTTAAGAATATTAAGTTGCTCAAACACATAGTGGCTAAGGCCAGACTCCATTTCTCCTGTGAATTCCATCCTTAACTTCACTGTAAAGAGCTAAAGTTCCTTTGGTAGATAGTAAAACAAATCCCTGGGGTCCAGACCAAACACCGGTAAATAGCAACAATCAGGATGGCAGAGCAGAAGAACTGGAGAGGGCTGCTTGTGAATACACGTGAGAGACCTCAGGGCCTTCTGGAGATAATTGAATAGACTTAAAAAGGGGTAGAGTATTCATTTCCTAGGGCTGTCACAACAAAATACCATAAACTTAGTGACTTGTAAAAACAGACATTTATTGTCTCACAATTCCGCAGGCCAAGAGTACAAACTCAGGGTGTTGGCAGGGCTGTGTTCTCTCTGGAGGCCATAGAGGTAGATACTTTCTTGTCTCTCTCAGCTTCTCTGGTAGCCCCAGGCATTCTCTGGCTTGTAGATACAGCATTGTCACATGGCCATCTTCCCTCTCTCCCTTCCCTTTTATCAGACACCATATTCTGATGTTAAGTTAATGGATATTACTTTCAAAGATCCTATTTCCAAGCAAGGCCATATTCAAAGGTAATACAAGTTAGAGTTTCAGCATATCTTTTGAGGGGAAGACAGTTCAACTCATAACCAGTGAGGACTTAAGACTGAGGGATTGCTTGCAATTAGCAAAATTCTTATTTCCATGATCTCGGAAGCCTCACACTAGTGAGACCCATGGCAATTAACATTATATCTACATTTATATTTAGATATCTCACTTTGGAGCAGCCACATTCCTTCCTCAGAAATCTGCCAACAGTCCTTCAAATTGGGGCTTAGACCCCTTCTGTATTTGCGAACAGTGGACATAGCAGAACAAAAGAGGCTACTGCTGTCAGGACTGATCGAAAGACTGATCATTCATTCTGCTCACAGAAGCCTACCTCTGAATAGTATGGTAATGAAAGTAATTTAACATACATCTATAATTAATTTTTTACACTTTTCCTGCTGCTGGTAAATCATACCATCTTAGAAAAGTTCATGGACTTAATCTCCCAGAAGAGATGGAAAGCCTTCAGAAATAAATGGTTTTGTTTACTCCCAAACATGTGAGTTTTAAGAGCCAATTTTGGCTATAGGTCAGGGTTAATTTAGTGTTTCAAATTTGTCTTTTAGAAAGCTGTAAAATAGACATATTCTTCTTCGTCTTCCCACCAGATACACAGGAGGTATGCAGCCTAAAAACCATTTTCCTTCTCAAATTGTTTCTACAATTTGGTGAGGGCAATAGAGAATAATTGTTTTGTTTTTTTAAAGAAGACAATATAAAGGTAAGGTATGTTAGAGCAAAGGACTTTATATTTAGTCATTCAACTGTATCTTGAGAATAAAGAGAATATTGTGTACTCCTGGTACAGGTATCACCTCATGTTTTGTAAGTCATTTAGATGACATTAAGGTGAAACAAATAACCAGTACTATCAAGTTGATCCCAACTTATGGTGACCTCATGTGTGTCAGAGTAGAATTGAGCTCCCTAGACTTTTCAGCAGCTGAGTTTTTCTGAAGTATCTCTCCAAGTCTTTGTTCTAAAGTGCCTCTGGGTGGACTCAAACCTCCCACCTTTAAGTTAGCAGTCAAGCTTGTTAACAGTTTGCACCACCTGCAGATTGCGCAGTAGAGTGACTAACTCATCCCAGCTTGCTGAGGACATTCCTAGTTCTAACACTGAAAAGTCCTGTGTCTTGAGAAGAAACCCTGGTAGTCCAGGGCAAATCGGGACAGTTGATCATCCCACCTAAGATTACAGAACATATGTGTTTAAACTGATTCAATTTTGAAAAATAATGTAGTAGTAGAGAATTAAGGACAAGTCTTTAAGATGGAAAAATAGATTAAAAAAATATAAGATAGGAAAAACTTCACTGGGGAAATAGAGGAACCAGTGAGGTCATAAACTGCACAGGATTCCCAGAACTGGAGAAATGAAGAGATCACTTAAGAGTAACCTCTCATTTAAGATACAGCTAGCAACTCAAGAATAAGGAAGAGGTGACTCAGCTTTGTTGACCCTCTTGTCTGCTTCCCTATCCCACTAGATTTTTTTTTTCCCCAAGAAGATCTACAGCAGCAACTCTCAAAGTGTGTTGCTAGACAAGCAGCCACAGTATCACTTGGGCATTTGTTAGATATGCAAATTATCAGGCCCCACCTCAGAACCACGGAATCATAAATATGGGGGGAGAGACAACAATCCCTGTTTGAACAAATGTTCTGGGTGATTGTGAGGTATGCTAAATGTTGAAAACCACTGCTCTAGGGCAATTCTTCCTAATCTTTAGGATGTCAGGGGATACAACAAAAACGATCATTTTAAATATAGCACATAGGATAAAAGGATGAGGCTACTTTGAGCTGTACAAAGGGGCTAAATGTCATTTTCTCAGCATGTCTCCAATCTATCTATTCAGTGTACATGTTTGGGTAGACCAGCTGAAAAGGAAATTGATGGTTACACCTACTTTTCTCACATACCTGTCACTCTTTGGAACCTGTGATAGAAGGCAACATGGTATCTGTAAAAAGGGCATGGAAGTGGCATTATCTGACCTCCACTAACTTCACAGTGAAAGAATGGACCAGCAGATGAGATGGACTATGCCCTGTTTTTTTTTTTTTTTGCCATATATTCTGTTTAATTTAATAGATTCTCTCTTCTGATTTAGGAAGAGTTTGGGTTTGCTATCTTTTTATTTGGGGGAGGGGTTGCATCCAAAGGGGGTTTCTCTTCAAGTGTCTGGGCATGGGTGGGGGAGTGGATTTACTCGTCAATCTAGTTAAAACTTTATCCCAGTGACAACTAAAACTCAAGGCAAGAGTCTGGCAATGAGTCCTCAATAGCCAAATGCTCAACGGGCTGCAACAAGAGCCCAACACAACTCTCAATTTCTTGTTATAAGGATCTCAACTTCCTGAAGAATAAATGATTTAATCAAACTAATCGGTAACTAATTGATTTGATATGGCTAATTTGGGAGCTCTGGTAGCATAGTGCCTAAGGCACTTGACTGCTAACCAGACTGGCAGTTCAAACCCACCAGCCACTCCTCAGAAGGAAGGTTGGGCAATCCTCCTTCCATAGTGATACTACCTCAGAAACCCAAGGAGGGGTCGCTATGAGTTGGGTCTGACTCCACGGCACATAACAACAACAACAATGCCAATACACTAACCCAATATGAGGGAAGTTGTATCAGAAAATGCTAAACTGTAAATTAAAAATCTATAAATTCTCACACTGAAAATGTCCACAAATACAGTTTAAACTTCAACAACCACAGCTGATTTCTTCCAAAGAGTTCCAAATCACATGGTTTGGTGGAGATTCATGTGTCTGAGCTGCAGTATAGAAACTTTCCCAATTTGAAGAAACAATTTAAAATCATTCAGCTATGAAGTAAATTGGATAAAGCATGACTCTCCAATTAGGAATAACTTCCAAAGCATTCTTTTCTTTTCAAATCATCAAAACAATATTTTCACAGGCTCAATAAAGTATGTATATATTCTAGTATATTCATCATTTTCTTCATCCAGATTAAGTCATTTGTGAGATAACTTTACTTCCATAACTTTTGCTTTTTCAAACTGGATTGGCATGGCAGTTGGCTGTGAATGGCCCTAACACTGAAGATTTTTTATAGGACCAAAGATGCACACAGATGCAAAAACTGACCAATTTCCACAAAGGAGTTGTTTTTTAGCCGACTTTCTTCCTTACTTGGGGGTAATTTTTAATGGGCATAGTGTTGATAAAAATAATTTTTAGTAAGAATGGGGTTTTAGCAATGATAAGGAAATTAATGAGCTCATGAGACTTAACATAATTTTAACTTTAAAACTGTCTCCTAGTCATGAGCAATAGAGCAAGAGTGAGCAAATGTTATGCTATGCAGAATTAATCCTATAGGTATGTGCCATTTGTATGTGCTTACCTATTGTGATTTCAAGGACTCTGAGAACACTTTCTTCTTTGATAAGTGTATCTGAACTTCCACGATTAGAGTGTGATATGTGTGTGTGTGTGTGTGTGTGTGTAGACAGTGAGAGAGAGAGAGAGGATTTTTTTCTTCTTCTATAATCAGCTTTTTCCAAATGCAAATATGTCTGTGAGGATTTTTAAAGTATTTACAGCAAGATATGGACACTTAATAGAGTTGCTATTCTCCCCAAGAGACATACCAAGGGTGAAAGAGAGCTCCAGTAAAAGAGGAAGGAAAGATGATCAAAATGCCAAATTCTTGATTTCTTTTAGGATAAGGACAAGCTAGGTGCACTGCAACTAAGACAATAAATACTTTTACAAGATGATTCTTAAAAGTAAGATGATGACAACAACAATAATGCCTACGATGATTATGAAATTACAATAGCACTTAATATTGACTGAGTACTAATTAGGTGCCAGACAACATACTGCCTCATCTCATTTAAACTTACAAGTCTCTAAGACAGATAGTACTATTACCATATTTAAAAGGTGAAGAAGATGGTGTAGAGGTCATAAATACTCTCTGTGAGCACACCCAAGAAGTACATAGCAAAACTATGAAATGACTTGGTACACTGAAAAAACAATGATATGCCATCCTGGCATAGTTGACTAGCTGAGTAATGTTAAGAGAAAATTTCAAAGGCCCACAGTTAACAGCCGTTATTTGTCTTTGAGTTAGGGAAGAGCCCAAATTAGGAGGGAGGGTGACTCCTAGAATGAGCAGGTCTCTGCTCTCCTCAAGAATTTCAAATTACTCATGAAGCTCTTGATTCAATCCAGCACCCACAGAATATGCTCTGCCTCTGGCCTTCTTCCAAGAAGCCATTATTTCCTTGTTCTGCAGCTCTAACCTAATGTGGAAACAGACAGCAAAATTCCCGGAATGGCTACCTCAGCCTTCAGATCAGGACACATCTTGCACCTCTCAGAGACAGTCACATAGTACACGCCCCCTATTCAGAGACATATAAATGACATTTTACCAGTACCATGAAAATAAAATGGAGAGTTGAAGCAGTTTTCTAAAACAGCTCTGGCAAAATCATCGGATGAATCAACCTGATGCCCTATGATGCCCTCATTAATCAAGTAATTGTCCAATTTTGACTCAAGGGAACTTCCCTGCCTTGAGAAATTTTTGTCTTTCAATTGAGTCTACAGAGAGAGTTTATGCCTCTCAGAACAAGTGGAAACAGCCCACTAGCAGTCTGACTCTGAAAAGAAATGTCAGAAGCATAATTATAGGAAGCCTCAACAAAAACTTCTGCAGTTATAGTAAGTCATAGTTAGCTGTGTATTTTTTTATTTCTTCAAAAGATAATTCCTATTATCAGATGTAAGTCATAAGCAGAATGCCCCTACTTTTTTCTTAATAGGAGCTCTCTAACCACATGTGGGTTATGCCTATTTAGGGATTCTTGATGGGTAGGGTAAAAAGGAAGCAGAAAAGCTAGGATGCCTGATCCAAGGTTTGCATCCTCCACTCTGAATGAACTCAATCCCTTTTTCTCACAAGTGTGCTGTGAAGAATAACTAATGAATGATCATAAACCGCCCGGACAACTCAGAGTACAGCCTAAGTGATGGATCCTATTTTTCTCTCATGGCTTTCCTTCCATTTTAGGTAGAGCGCCGAGAGTCTGGGTTTTATATCTGTTCTCTGTTATGTGATCCCTGCAGCTTTTTGCAAGTAACAAATGCCCCACCTCAGCTAATACACACATTGAGCCCCACATGCCTGTGTTCCATAGAGACCGCTTTTATTGATGGGGTTACTACGTGATTCCACCTTCTGTGGTAATGACCTTGTACGTTTTGAATATGTGAAGAAAAAGCTAATGAGAGATAGGTCTCAAAATATATTTCTGCTCCACAGAAACAGCCGCTGAGCACAATGAAAATCCAGAACAGTTTTGAATTAGATGCCTGTCACCGTTGGCATTAAGGTTGAGGTTTCTTCAGAATCCAATTGGAGAGAAAGAGAACACTGCTTGGGGCTAATTACCTTGTTAAACAAGAAAGTCTCAGAACATCATATAAACATAAATTCCCTCAATCTTCTGTGTAAGGAAGGATGGAGAACAGAAAATGAATCGCTGAAGCTATTTGCTAGGGACCTGGGTGAATAGCCATCTGTGTTACCTCAAGGTTACAAGCTTCATACAGGAAAAGAAAGGCAATAAGATCATTTTTGTGAAAATCTTGCTGTTAATGGGAGTCTAAAACAATGGATGAAACAGTTCTTTGTTTCAGCGCCCAGTGTTTTATTTCAAATCCTATAGAGCCCACAGGAGAGGTAAGGATCCTGGGGTGTCTCTCTTATGTCATGGAACTTATCCCAGCTCTGTATAAGTTAGAGGGATTTCAAAAAGATCTACACCATCACCTCAGGTTTTAGCTCCAACATATGGATAGCTTGAAAGTCAACACTCCCATCTTTATAATAAGAAAAAATATTTGGAAAAAGTGAAAATCAATCACTTAAAACAAAAACACTAACTCATCAGAAAATGGAGGCTACAGAGAAAACCGTCATCCTAAAATGTGGACAGGTGGGGCATCCATTAGGATCCAGCCAAGATCTGTGACCTAAAGCAGAAGCCACTGGAGCCAAAATAAAATGGTTGAAACACTTAAGTGCTAAATTTGATCAATTGCTGGAGGCTGAATGTGAACTAGCGTAAGAGGAGAAAATCCTCGGAGCTGAGTTCTTATCCCTCCACAACTATTTTCATGGGTTCACTGTACTCTCATGATGAGGATCTGAGAAAAAGCCCTTTGTGCCTCTGAGATGGGTAAGGGGAGAATAATCATTGGGATATATGCAGAGTCTTGTATATACCAAAGTTCTACTCTCCAGGAAGGAAAACCTTTGCCAGGGCCTCATCCTAGCTGGGGAAAAGGAAATCTTCCACATTAATCCCCTCTACCCTTCCTGTCTCTCCCACAAAGGAAAGGAAAACATAGTCAGCATTTCAAGGAATTAGATTGGGAACACTGTAGTCAGGGAAGAGAATAGGGCAGGGAACAAAGAAAGCATACCAACTGAGAAACACCTGGGAAGGTCACAGCCCTAGACACAGGTCTAATAAAACAATGAGATTTCTTTGGAATATTATAGAATGCTGCCCGTCACTCACACCATAAAATCACACTAACAGGCCTCTGATACAATCACAGTGGATTACAGCTAAAAGAGTTGCAAGTTGCAGACTCTTTTTGAGGAAGAATACTTATGGAGGCCCAAAGTCAAGAGGGGAGACAAAAATATGGACACTGGAAGAATGTGAAGCCACTGGTACCTATTACAGCAAGCATTAAACACAGCCTAGTTTCCGAGGGTGAGATCTTACAGATTTAAGAAGTTCAGAGAACACCAAGTGTGAAAAGCACTAAAACTAATAAACAAAGTAAAATACCAAAACCCTACATCTGGCATATTATATTCAAAACATGGAAAGCTAAAGACAAAGAGAAAATCTCAAATGAAACCACAGAGGGGGAAAGCAAAAAAAATAAACAAAAGTATGTTTATCTATAGAGGAAAATGGATAAGAATTAAAGTGAATTTCTTTCAGAAATCATGGAAACAAGAAGAGAATGGAGTAAAGTACTTAAAATGTTGAAAGAAAAATCTACCAAGGTAGAGTTCTATATCCACAATATTATCCTTCACTCTTTATGAGTGAAGAAGAAAAAACTTCCTCAGACAAACAAAACCAGAGGAAATTCACCAGCACATCTGCCCTGTAAGTAATGTCAAAAGTAGTTCTTCGGGCAGAAGGGAAATGATAAAGGTAAGAAACTTGCATCAACACAAAGAAAGAAATAGAAATAGAAAAGGAATAAATGAAGATACAATAAAATATTTTACTCTTATTCTTAGCAAGAGATGGAAGGAAGGAATTGGCAACATTCTTTTAAAAAGTACCTGAGTTAAATGTGAAGCGGTTAGTGTTATTTGAAGGTGGCCTTCAATTAGTTAAGGAGCTCTGGTGGTGCAGGCTACTGTAATCAAGATATCTTTATTGATATCTTGATCGATAGCTTGTAGTTTATGCACCATTCCTAAATTATAAAAGGCTGAGTGGAGACTGGGACCCAATCTCTGCTCACAAGAACTGCTATACCATATATAGGAGCTCTGGTGGTGTAATGCCTAAGGCATTTGACCACTAACCAGAAGGTTGGTGGTTAAAACCTACCAGGCACTCCACCGAAGGAAGACTGGGCAATCTACTTCCACCTTGGAAACCCAATGGGGGTTGCTATGAGTCAGAGTTGACTGGATGGCACTGGATCTATATATATCTATATTTATTTATTTATTTTAGTTAAAAATGTATACTGTCAATCTAGATCAACCATTAAAATACTTTAAAGGGAGAAGGGGCAAGATGGCAGACTAGGCAGAAGGATTGCACAGACCCTCTTCAACAAAGAAAAGGGAAACCAATTAACACAGACACAGAAGATAATCTTGGAC
>NW_006921736.1:357698-358758 GCF_000298275.1 Orycteropus afer afer
AAAAAAAAAAAAATACTTTAAAAAAAAGTATAACTGGTATGCTAAGAGAGGACATAAAATGAAATCACATAAAATGTTCAGTAAAAGTCCTAGAAGCCACTGGGATTTTAAAACCTAGGAAGCAGCCATTCATGGTACAATAATCATTCTCTATTTGCCTGAAACAACAGAGGAAGAAGGATAGTAAGGAATTACAGACGGAAGTGGAATGTGTATTTAATTGCCATCATGAAAAAAATGCCTCCTTTGTTATGCGAGCAGAAGATGGATGGTTTCTGGCTATCATTATTGAACATTTTGTTCAGAGATACTATAGGTGAACCTTTATCAAAACGGGGAAAACATGGAACAGAATTTCCTATTTCCATGGAAATAGACATTTCTGGAAGTGTAGACACTTCTGGAACAACTAAGGCTGGGTGATCCTTTGACACTATTGCCCTTAGATAGTCATTAAACTTAACAGAAATTATCCCCTGAAGTTATCTTTAAAATAAACATTGTTGTTTTTGTTAGGCACTATTAAGTCAATTCTGATTAATAGCAACCTTATTCATGACAGAACGAAACACTGCCAGTCATGTGCCATCCTCACAATCATTGTTATGCTTGAATGCATTGTTGCAGCCACTGTGTCAGTCTAAACTGTTGAGAATCTTCATCTTTTTTACTGACCCTCTATTTTATCAAGTATGATGTTCTCCAGGTACTAGTCCATCCTGATAACATGTCCAAAGTAAGTAAGACAAAGTCTTCCTATCTTAGCTTGTAAGAAACATTCTGGTTATACTTCTTCAAAGACAGATTTATTCATTCTTTTTGCAGTTTATGGTATTTTCAATATTCTTCACAAACATCATAATTCAAATTCATCAATTCTTCTTAAGTCTACTTATTCATTGTCCAGCTTTCACATACATATGAGGCAACTGAAAATGCCATGCTTTGGGTAAGGCGCACCTTAGTCCTCAAAGTGATCTCTCTTCTTTATAACAATTTAAAATTAAAAAAAATTAAAAAAAAATTTAAAAACAATTTAAATTTAACAATTTTAAAAGAG
>NW_006921736.1:358913-359474 GCF_000298275.1 Orycteropus afer afer
GTATGCAAGTTGGAACAGTTAGGTATGGTTCATATCTAATGTCAGTTAGTCAAATATTTGCCAAAGTATATAGTATATAGTGTACATTTGTATGCATAAAAATATTATATAGGAGTTCTAGTAAGATGGTGGAATAGGCAGACAAACTCCACAGACCCTCTTCAACAAAGAAAAGGGGAACTAATTAACACAGATACAGAAGATAATCCTGGAGCCCTGAGCTCTGAAAGGAAGGATACAGAAGTGGACTAAACTCCAACTACTACAAGAACCTGCATTGTTGTTGTTGTTAGGTGCCATCGAGTCATTTCTGACTCATAGTGACCTCATGCACAGCAGAACGAAACACCATCCAATCCCGCGCCAACTCCACAATCCTTGCTATACTTGAGCCCATTGTCGTAGCCACCGTATCAATCCATCTCATTGAAGGCCTCCCCCTCTTTCATCGACCCTTCTTCGTTGGCCCTACCAAGCATGACATCCTTCTCCAGGGAATGGTCCCTTCTTACAACATGACCAAATAGGTGAGACAAAGTCTGGCCATTCTTGCTTCCAAGG
>NW_006921736.1:360854-362605 GCF_000298275.1 Orycteropus afer afer
CACTTCCTGAAATGGATGAAGATCGATCAGTTCTTTTTGGTACAGTGACTCTGTGTATTCCTGCCATCTTCTCTTGATGTTTCCTGCATCATTCAATGACAAGTGGTATGAGGACTTAATAATTGACCTAAAAATTGGCTCTGCTAACCAAGGGCTGCACACAGACTGGACTGGTGCCTGGTGAATAAAAGGGGAGGCAGCTAAGAGGGGAATGGGTTGAGCTGTGGATTTTGGCTGTCTGGAGGGCACAGTCATTTTGAATGTTTACAAGAGGTTCAACCATCTTGGATATTTATATTGAGAGCATTCTTTCAGATTCCTGGGGTCTGAGACTAGGCTCTACTCACTGGGGACCACAAGAACATTCTTGATGAAATGCAAATGCCTGGAAAGATAACAGAGATCAAATTACAACAATGTCACAGTGTCTCGGAGACAACAGACCATCACAGTCCACATAAAGTAACAAGATAAAGCAGTAGAAAAAAGGACCAGGATACACACCTAGAAAACATGCCTGAGGAAGAAGCAGCATTGGAATTCGCTGACAAGGAATTCAAAAGAATTATATTTAGGTATCTTCAAAGGATTGAGAAACAGATCAGGGAAAACACTGACAAAATTAAGGAAAACACAGAGAAAACCCTAGAACAATTTCAGAAGAAAATATAAGAACAAAATGACAAAATAAATGAAAAATTAGAAATGATTCAAAATCTACAGTTAGAAATCCAGAAGATTAATAGTAAATTTTCAGAAACAGATAACACATTGAAAGGGCAAAGGAGAAAAACTGAATCAATGGAAGACAGAACTAATGAGATTGAAGACAAATACCTGAATACTTCTTTGCAAAGGGATCAATCAGAAAAAAAAGATCAAAACAAAATGAAAGAAGTTAAGGTTCGTGTGGGACACCATCAAAAGGAATAACCTATGTGTCATTGGAATACCAGAACAGAAAGAGAAAAAGAAAACCACTGAGAAAATTGTCCAAGATTAGTTGGAAGAGAATTTCCCTGATATGATGAAAGATTAGAATATATCCACTCAGGAAGTTGAAAGAACCCCAAACAGCATAGACCCAAAAGAAAATCACCAAGACATACTGCCATCAAACTCATCAAAACCAAAGACAGAGAAAGAATCCTGAAAGCAGTATAGGAAAAATGAAAAGTTACCTAGAAAGGACAACCAATAAGACTAAGCTCTGATTTCTCACCAGAAACCATGCAAGTGATAAGGCAATGGGTGGTATATATAAAACTCTGAAAGAGAAAAAATCTCAACCAAGAATTATATACCTGGCAAAATTGTCCCTCAAATATGATGGTGAAATTATGAGATTTCCAGATAAACTCCAATTAAGAGAATTTGTTAAAACCAGACCAACCTTACAAAGGGAATCCTTTGTAGAGAGAACCAATAAGAGCAAATGTTTTAGTTACCTAGTGCTGCTCTGAGAAGAATATACCACAAATGGGATGGCCTTAACAAATAGGAGTTTATTCTCTTACAGATTGGGAGGCTAGAATTCCAAATTCAAAGTGCCAGGCTCTAGGAGCTGGGTGAAAGCCCCTCAGCCTTGGGCTTCAGCTCTGTCCCCTCTCTTGGCCCTCTGAAGCTAGAGGCTTTTCTTCACTCAGCTGCTGGCTGCTGAGGCTGACAAGCCCAAGGTCAACAAGTAACAAGGCACAGTCCCAATATTACCAAACCACACGGCAGACCATTAATTCCAGTCCATTAAAAGT
>NW_006921736.1:364840-394908 GCF_000298275.1 Orycteropus afer afer
TTGAACCCCCAGCCTTCTGGTTAGCAGTCAAATGCCTTAGGCACTATGCTGCCAGAGCTCCTATAATACAATAACAATAATGCTTTGATGCACAGTGCAAAGTAGCACCCATTTGTTATTACAAACCATGTACATACCTTGAATTTTTAATGTAACATGCTTTATAGTGATTGGTTCATGACTACAAGTTGCATGTAATCTGGATGTTTGTAACACAGGAGTGCCTATAAATTGTTTAATTTCTTGACTCCTGCTTCTGTGGGTACTGAGTGTGGATACAATAAAAGGAAATCCTTGACAACCTCAGTCTTTTCTCCCTTTATCATGATGTTCCTTATTGGTCCAGTTTTGTTTTTCCATATTGAGTTATAATCCACACTGAAGGCTGTAGTCTTTGATCTCCATAAGTAAGTGCTTCAGGTATTCTTCATTTTCAGCAAGCAAAGATGTGTCATCTTCATATTGCAGGTTGTTAATGATTCTTCCACCAAACCAAGCCATGTTCTTCTACATATAGTCCAGCTTTTTGGATTATTTATTCAGTATAAACATCAAATATGTATAGTGAAAAGCTATAACCCTGATGCATAACTTTTCTGATTTTAAAACACACAGTATCCCCCGTTCTGTTTGAACAACTGCATCATGGTCTATATTCAGGATCTGTATGAGCACAAATAAGTGTTCTGGAATTCTCATTCTTCACAATGTTATCCATAATTTGTTGTGATCCACACAGTTGAATGCCTTAGCGTAGTCTATAAAACACAGGTAATTATCTTAGTATTCTCTGCCTTTAGCCAAGACCCATCTGATATTAGCAATGATATACCTGACTCTATACCCTCTTCTATATTCAGCTTGAATTTCTGGCAGCTTCCTGTTGAGTATTGCTGCATCTGTTTTTGAATTATCTTCTGAAAAATTTTATTTGCATGTAATATTAACCATATTGTTCAATACTGTCCTCATTCTATTGCACCACCTTTCTTTGTAATGAGCACAAATGTATCTTTTTCAGTCAGTTGAAGAGGTAGCTGTCTTCAAAACTTCTTGGCATAGACAAGTGAGCATTGCATTGCATCTGTTTGTCAAACATCTCTACTGGTGTTCCATCAATTCCTGGAGTCTTGTTTTTTGCTAATGCCTTTGATGTAGTTTGTATTGCTTCTTTCAGTACCATTGGTTCTTGATCATATACTACCTAATGAAATGATTGGATGTTGACCAATTCTTTATGGTACAGTCACTGTGCATTATTTCCTTCTTCTTTGTATACTTCCTGGGTTGTTCAATATTTTGCCAACAGAATCCTTCAATATTATAACTTGAAGGTTGAATTTTTTCTTCAGTTCTTTCAGCTTGAGAAACACTAAGGATGGTTTTCTAAATCTCTTTTGTTTTTCTAACTTGAAATCTTTGCACATTTCATTATGATACTTTACTTTGTCTTCTTGAGCTGTCCTTTAAAATCTTTTGTTCAGCACTTTTATTTCATCATTTATTCCTTTGTTTTAGGTACTCTACATTCAAGAGCAAGTTTCAGAGTCTCTTCGGATATCTACTTTAGTCTTTTCTTTCTTTCCTATCTTTTTTAATGACTTTTTGCTTTTGTCACATACGATGCCCTTGATGTTATTCCACAAGCCATCTACTCTTCAGTCATTAGTGTTGAATGTATAAAATCTTTTCTTGAGATGGTCTTCAAATTCAGAGTGGATATATTCAAGGTGGACTTGTTTTAATTTTCTTCAGCTTCAGCTTGAACTTGCACATGAACAACTAATAGTCTGCTCCAGAGTCAGTTCCTGGCCTTCTTTTGATTGATGATATTAAGCTTCTCCATTGCCTCTTTTCACAGATGTGGTCAATTTAGTTCTTATGTATTTCATTCAAGGTGTATTGTATTGTACATGTATTATCACCATTTACGTCATTGAAGAATGGTATTTCCAATGAGTAGGTTGTTGATCTTGCAAAATTCTATCCTGCAAACCCTGGTGTTATTTCTATCATCAAGGTCATGTTTTCCAACTACTGATTCTCTTTGTTTCCAACTTTTCCATTAGAAATTACCAATAATTATCAATGCATCTTGATTGCATGTTTGATCAATTTCAGACCACAGAATATAGTAAAAACCTTCAATTTCTTCATATGATTTGAATAATAATCATGGTACCTGATCTTCCTTGTAGGCATATGGATATTTTCCTATCACTGGCAGCACTGTATTTCAGGATAAATCTTGAAATGTTATCTTGATGGTGAGTGTGATGCCACTCCTCTCCAATGTGTCATTCCCAATATAGTAGACCATATCACTGTCCAATTAAAATAGCCAATACCAGGAGCTCTGGTAGCATAGTGGCTAAGAAACTTGCCTGCTAACCAGACGGCTGGCGGTTCAAACCCACCAGCCACTCCTCGGAAGGAAGGTTGGGCAATCCTACTTCCGTAGTGATACTGCCTCGGAAACCCAAGGAGGGGTCGCTATGAGTCGGGGCGACTCGACGGCACATAACAACAACAACAACAACAGTGCATTTCAGCTCACTAATGCCTAGGATATCGATCTTCAAGTGTTTCATTTCATTTTTGACAACTTCCAATTTTCTGTGAATCATAGTTCATACTCATATGTAGTTTGTTGTACTATGGTGGCTTATGTATTACAGGGAAGCTGGTATTTCAAATACTAGCAAGATCACCCACAGTTGACAGATTTCAGTGGACCTTCTAGGCTAAGACAGACTAGCAAGAAGGACCTACTCCAAAAAAACTGACCAATGAAAACCTTATGAATATCATTGAAAACTGTCTAAGATAGGAACAAAAGATGAGCCCCTCAGGTTTGAAGACACTCAAAACATGACTGGGAAAGAGCTGATTTTCAAAGCAGAGGCAACCTTAATGATGTGGTTGGAGCAAAGCTTTCAGAATCTCCATTGCTGATGTGCACATCTCAAAATGAAAAGAAACAGCTGCAAATATCCATCAGTAATCAGAAACAAACAACAGTTTAGCTTAATTAGTAATGCATATCTCACTTCAGTACTATGCTTTTTAAAAGAATTTTCTCCATAGGCTTGAAATGACAATAGTAACTGAAAAGATTAAATAAGAAGCATAGGGGACAACGAGTATCTCTTAATGGAGGTGGAATAACTTTGAACAAAATAGCAAGAATAGTTGCACAACTTGAAGAATGTAATCAATGTCACTGGGTTGTACATAAGATTTGCTGTGTATAGACTTACCAAAATAAATTATTCTACAAATCAGTTAAAAAAGAAGAACACAAAGAATGGTAAAAAGAAACAAAAAAGAAATTCAATGAATATAAAAAGTTAGTGACACTGGTAGATACTAAGTCAACAAAATCAATGAAAACCAAAACAAACTCACTGCTGTCAAGTCAGATCCAACTCATAGCAACCCCTCCTTGGGTTTCCAAGGTGGTATCATTAAGGAAGTAGATTGCCCAAAGTTCCTTCTGAGGAGTGGCTGGTGGGTTTGAACCACTAGCCTTCTGTTTAGCAGTCAAATGCCTTAGACAGTACACCACCAGAACTCCTTACTATATCAATGTTGTTATTGTTGTTATGTGCTGTGGAGTTGGACCCGACTCAAAGAGACCCCTCTTTGGGTTTCTGAGGCCGTATCACTACGGAAGTAGATTGCCCCACCTTCCTTCTGAGGAGTGGCTGGTGGGTTTGAACCGCCAGGCTTCTGGTTAGCAGTCAAGTGCCTTAGGCACTATGCTACCAGAGCTCCTACTATATCAATCATCAACTTAAATTTGAACAGCCTAAGCACACCAATTTAAAAAAACAGAGATTGACATAAGTGGTGAAAAAATAAGTCCCAACTATTTATGTTCTTAAAGAACCCACCTTAAATACTTAAATATAAAGATTCATGTAGGTTAAAAGAAAAGGGATTCAGAAAAATATATCAAACTAACACTAATCAAAGAAAGCTGGAACAACTATTTAAATTTTAAACAGGGCAGATGTCAGAACAAGGAAGATTATCAGGGATAAAGAGCAGCAATGATGGCAAAAAACATTTGATATATTTGAACACTGAATCATGTTAAAAGAAAAAAACTTCAGAAAACTAATGGTAGAGAGTAACTTCTGGAGGTTGATCAAGAACATCTACAAAAACCAAACCTCTTAACTTAATGGTAAGATACTGGGTACTTTCCCTGTAAGATATGAAAAAAGGCAAGGACATCTTTTCATCTTAGCTATTGCAATAAGATAAGAAAAAGAAATAAAAGGTATAGAGAATGAAAAGAAATAAAATTGTCTTTATTTGCAGATGACACCATTATTAATACAGAAAATCCCAAAGAACTGACAAAAATAAACAAAACCAAACTACTAGAACAAATGAACAACAATAGAATGTTGCAGGATGCAAGGTCAAAGTACATAGTCAATTGCTTCCTATATACCTGCAACAAGCAATGGGAATTTCAAACAAACAAATAACAATTATAATTTATAACAAACCAAAAAACAAACTCACTGCTGTTAAGTCAGATCCGACTCATAGCAACTCCTCCTTGAGTTTCCGAGGTGGTATTACTATGGAAGTAGAGTGCTCAATCTTCTTTCCGAGGAGTGGCTGGTGGGTTTGAACTACCAGCCTTCTGGTTAGCAGTTAAATGCATTAGGTACTATGCCACCAGAGCTTCTTATCATTTATAGTAGCACCAAAAATATGCACAGAGGCTCAGTGTGCAAAGGTACAAAATTCTGATGAACAAGGTCTAAATAAACAGAGAGATATTCCATGTTCCTGAAATGGAAGACTCAGTATTATGATGTTAATTCTTCCCAATTTGATATATAGATTCAACATAATCCCAGTCAAAATCCCAGCAAGCAATTTTGTAGTTACTGACAAACTGATTCTAAAGTTATATCCAAAGGAAAAGGCTTAAGATAGTCAAAATAATACTGAAAAACAAAAACAAAGTTTGGAAATTCATAATACCTCATTTCAGGACTTACTATAAAGCTACAGAGATCAAGGCAGCATGTTAGTGGTTCAAGAATAGATAAAAAGACCACCAGAACAGAATAGAGGTCTCTGAAAAAGACCTTTACAAATACGGTCATCTGATATTTGACAAAGGCACAAATGTAATTCAGTGGAGCAAGGACAGTCTTTTCAATAACTAGTGCTGTAATAACTGGTCATGCATATTAAAAAAAAAAAAAAATACCTAGACACAAAAATGAATTTGCTCTGCCAACTTTCTCCCAAATTACAGTTAAAAAAAGAAAAAAACAACCTAGACATAGTCCTTACATATACCATAAAAATCATCACAAAATAAACCATAGACGTAAAAGTATAAAATTTTTAGGAGAAAATATAGATGACCTTGGGTTTGTTGAAGACTTTCAAAATATTGCACCAACAATGTGATCTATGGAAAAAAATCAGTAAGCTGGACTTCATTAAAACTAAAAACCTCTGTTTTGTGAAGTATTGTTAAGAAAATGAAAAGACAAAGCCACCGATTGGGAGAAAATATTTGCAAAACCTGTATCTGATAATGGAATTGTACTCACAATATATAAGAACTCTTAAAATTCAACTCTAAGAAAAGAAAAAAAAATTAGAAAATGAACAAAAGATCTGAGCAGATTGGTCACCTGCAAAGATATGTTGTTGTTGTGTTGTTGTGCGCCGTAGAGTCGGCCCCGACTCATAGCGACCCCTCCTTGGGTTGCCGAGGCAGTATCACTATGGAAGTAGATTGCCCAACCCTTCTTCCAAGGAGTGGCTGGTGGGTTTGAACCTCCAGCTTTCTGGTTAGCAGTCAAGTGCCGTAGGCACTATGCTACCAGAGCTCCTTGCAAAGATATAAGACAGGAAATAAGCATACCAACAGGTACTAAACATCATATGTCATTTAGGGAAATGCAAATTAAAACAACAATGAGACGCCAATACACCTATTAGAATGACTAAAATCCCAAAACTGACAATACTAATTGCTTGTGAGGATGCAAGGTAACTCATTTTGCTGGTGGAAATGCAAAATGGGACAGTCACTTTAGAAGAGAGCTTCAGTTTCTTACAAAGCTAACCATAGGCTTTCCATATGTTTCAACAATCATGCTTCTAGGTATTTACCCAACTGATATGAAAACTTTTGTCCACACAAACACCAGCATGTGAATGTTTACATTTACTTTATTCATAATCAACACAAACTATAAGCAACCAAGATATTCTTCAATAGGTGAACAGCTAAACTGTAATAAATTCACAGAATGAACTACTGTTCAATATACAAATGCTATTAAGTCACTTTGGAACTCTGGTGCTGTAGTGGTTAAGGCATTTGGCTGTTAACCAGAAGGTCGATGGTTTGAACCCACCAACCAGTCCATGGAAGAAAGATTAGGCAGTCTGCTTCCATTAAGATTTATAGTCTTGGAAAACCAGTGGGGGTCACTATGAGTTCAAATTGACTGGATGACAATGAGTTTTTCTTTTTCTTTCTTTTTTTTTTTTTTTTAATGAAGTCTCTAGACTTGCAATTGGGGAGAATTGGGAGGGGGAACTTTATGCTTTAGAGCTGGGTTACCCAATATGGCACTGCTAGACATATGTGGATATTAAAATTTAAATTAACTTATATGAAATTTAAAATTCAGCTTCTTATTCATACTAGCTATATTTCAAGTGGTCAAATGTCACAGATGTCCATTAGGTAGAGGTCAACTCTAAACAGTATCAAACTTCATCCTTTCCTCATCCAATTTTCTCCAACCTCAAATTTAATAGTTATCTTTTTCCATCTCGCTCTAATCTTTATTATGAGGATAAGGTTAGTCTTTGTCCCTTAGGTTCTTATTTGATTGTCTTTCATGATGGAAGATGGACACTGACAGTGGTGGTGGTGAAACAGTACTCTCTATTGTAAGTGCCAGACACTGTTCTAAGCATGCTGCCTAAAACATTTTATTTAATTATCATAAAAATGCTTTACCTAAGGACTGCTATTATTTCCATTATAAATATATATGTTAATAATATCTATAAACACAGTATCTATAAAGATGCAGAACAGAGAGGTTAAGTAGCTTGCAATAGTCACACAGCTTGGAAGTAATAGAAACAGGCCCAGAGTTAACATTGGAAACCACTGGGCAGATAAACCTCCTGGTATTACCCTAAATCATTCAGTCAAGGGTCTGGAAATGCCATGAATTCACTTGCAGTGGTGGAATGTTTGAGCACCAGCTGTTGAAATCTAGGCATTATTAACCATTAGGGCTGTTGTTCAAATAAGCACATCAGTCCTCTGCTTTACATCAGGACTTGAGGAGTAGGAGTGGAGTGGGAGGGAAGGGCTTGTGGAAACTGGTGGAATGAGATGACATCCATTTGTTTCACACACTTGCTCAAATATTTTCATTGGTTCTCAGTATTCTCTCCATCACATGCAAACTCCCCAGGTTGGAATCTATGGCTAACTTATCTTTCGGCCTTATCTCCAACTTCTTGGGTGCTTGAATCTTTTTCTTCATGTGGTCTCTACTACCCACTGGTCACTGTGCTCTTCTCGCACTCCTCATCCTGACTACCTAACTGGTGATTGAAGCATATTTCCTACTGGGATGCAGGATGTTTTAACTATTGCCTCATCCTTCTCAATACCCCCTCTGCCTCAAAGCCTGTCTAGAAAGAATACATCAGCTCGAGGCTGTGTGATCTTTCATTCCTGCTGTGACTGCCCAAGCTTATGTCCACATTATCTAAACTATAACAGACTCTTAAGTGCTTCTTCTTTACCATCCACCTCTAAAGATGCTTCTCATGTCTGCTGACTTAGTCATCCTAGCACACATAGGAGTTTTAATCATTTGCTCAGAACTTTCATCCTTTCCTCACTACCAGGTAGTGTTGCTGTTGATGTTGTTACGTGCCATCAAGTTGCCTCCAACTCCCAGCTGCTCATATGAGGCTGCTGCTCTCATACCAGGTAGTAGTAGTGGAGAAAGCAAAGAATTCACTACATGCTAGTACCCAAGTTTCCAACTTATCCTTGATTCTTGGCCCTCTTGCTTTTCCACAAGCGTGCTCTTTGATCTCTGCACATACTGGCTCCTCTGCCTGGGCTTCTCTGCTTCCAGATGCTACATGATTGATTCTCATAAAGCAGTGCCCAGATTTTCCCTCCTCAGTGAGACCTTCCATGACCAAACTATCTAATCTACCTCATCCTCTATTCTCTTTTTCCTTTCTCTGCTTTACTTTTCTTTGAAACATCATGACCCAACATTATACAATTATTTTGTTAGTGTTGTTTGTTAGCCTTCCTATTACAATATGGGAGCTCTGGTAGCATAGTGTCTAAGACACTTGACTGCTACCCAGAAGGCTGGCAGTTCAAACCCACCAGCCACTCCTTGGAAGGAAGGTTGGGCAATCTACTTCCGTAGTGATACCATCTCGGAAACCCAAGGAGGGGTCTCTGTGAGTTGGGTCCAACTTGACAGCATGTAACAAAAACATTAGAATATAATTTATCCAGGATGCACAAATTATCTGTTTTATTCACTGCTGTCCCTAGCATGTAGAACCACACCTATGAACCTAACAAAAATTTGTTAAAAGAATGAGATAATGTAAAATAAAAACAAGAACAGCTCTTTTAATCAGACATCCTGGTTATAAGAATCAGGAACCTAGGAGGGCAAAATTTAACATTTGAGAGTAAAACAATACTTTATCCATCTTATTTCCCTAGAGGTTGTCTTTCACAAACTGTGCTCCACAGAATACTGTTGTTAATAGGTTCTGTCAAGTTGTCTCCAACTCATTGTGACCCTATGCACAGCAGAACAAAACTGCCCAGTCCTGTGCCAGCCTTGCGATCCTTGCTATACCTGAGCCCATCGTTGAAGACACTGTGTCAACCCATCTTCATTGAGGGCCTTCCCCTCTTTTGTTGACCCTCCACTTTAACAAGCATGATATCCTTCTCCAGGGAACAGTTCCTTCTGATAATATGACCAAAGTAGGTGAGATGAAGTCTGGCCATTCTTGCTTCCAAGGAGCATTCTGGCTGCACTTCTTCCAAGACATATTTGTTAGTCCTTTTAGCAGTTTATGGTACTCCTAGCATTCATCTCCAGCACACAACTCAGAAGCATCAACTCTTCTTTGGTCTTCCTTATTCACTGTCCAGCTCTCACATGCATAAGAGGCAACTGAAAATACCATGGCTTGGGTTAGGCACACCTTAGTCTTCAAGGAGACATCTCTGCTCTTCATCACTTGAAAGAGGTCTTTTGCAGCAGATTTGCTTAATGCAATAAGTCTTTTGATGTCCTGTTACTTCCTTTGGTGCTGATTATAGAACCAAGTAATATGAAGTCCTTGACAACTTCAATCTTTTCTCCATCCATTGTGAAACTGTTTATTGGACCAGTTGTGAGATGCAGAATGGTGGTCCTGCAAAATTCACTGTAAAAAAGTGTCATGTGGACAAAAGAGATGAATAAATGCTGTATTCCATATCTATTTCTTAGAGATTCACCATGCACATTAAGATATTCAAGGTTCTGAGGAGTCCTGCAGTAAACAAACTGGATTAATATTATTTTAAAATTTCCTAAACATATATGACCACAGAATCTCTTCTCTGAAGAGCCCCTGAGAGTAGACTTAAACTGGGATGGTTCCTGAATGTTCAATAATTCTACCCCACTTTCTTCTCTTACAAACACGAGTCTTCTAGTACAGGTTTAGGCATATAACCTATGTTGGGACAGTCATAGTGCTTCATGACTGGTCTAAAGGGTGGGCACATGAGCTAAGCCAGGCCAATCAGAAGACATCCCTGATATTTAAAGGTAACATATGGGAGCCAGACTTTCTGTGTTTCTCAGGCCATGGACCTAGAAGGCTGTAACTTTTACATGGCCTGTTCTGAATTCCTTCCTTCATGAAGAAAGCCTCACAATAGCAGGAGAGACATCAACATTTATGGAGAGGCTAAGATGAAAGGCAGAAAGAGAAAGGGATAAAGTGAATAACTGAGAATGACCAGTCACATGGAATTTCAGTCTCCAAATCCAGTCATACTTGAAGCCAGATCCATCCCTACCCTGACCTTTGTTTATGTAAGAAAATTCAATCCATTCCTCCCCTGCCCCCCTCAGACTGGCTTACTAATACACACTCAATACCATCGTTATAGAATATGCTTTGGAAACTCTGCTCTATGTTAACCTCAGTATTCATTAAGCCTGAGATGTTGTCCAGCCCCCTCAAATTTTAGAAGACAATAAATAATCAACCAACCAATAGGAGCAAAAGGTATCTTTGGTTTATGAATGACATACAGATTTACCATCATAGATCAACTTCTTCCTGGATTAAACCCATATAGATTCTTGGCTTCCAATCAGAGCAAGTACTCAGACACAATGTGATACTGTGAGCACTACAGGGTTTGCAGTACACAATTTCAAAGGATGCTGTTCACAGCAGTCTTTGGAGGCTTTTTTTTCTTTCTTTTTTTTTTTTTGCAGAGAAACGTAGTTATGGAGTTCTCTGTATTTCCATTTCTGCATCTAGGTGAAATCGTTTCCCCTCAGGTAAGTAAGCCCCTTGTCCAATACTTCTTTATGTCTTCCAATAGCACCTCACTCAGAAAAGGGGCCTGATTCATGCTTGTGGATTAAATGAAACAGAGGCTTGTCCTATGCCTTATCAACATGGTTATAGTCAAGGCTGACTAAAGGAAATCGTAATAAAATTTATTTTCAGTTCATTACTTCATGAATGCTATCCTTGTAGATTCATATATATTCAGTGGTTGCTTGTAAGAAATCTAAAAATACCATCCCTTGGCATTTGCCCTAGAACAGTGTGCTGCCTTCCTGCAGCCGTAATAGTCACACCATGTGGAAGGAAACCTGGGTACTTTCAAACAGACTCCCCTTTTAGGATCAAGTCTGCTGCTGTCGCTGGGGCTTGCCGGATCTTTATTTAGGTGCAGATTCCAGAGCTATTATTTCATATGCAGAGAGATTTTTAAATAGCTTGTAGTTTGGGCTTTTTACCACTAGAGTTCAATCTTGCTCTAACCTAGATTATTTCACTGAAGAAAAAATAAAAAAACATTTCCAAAAACAAAACAAAATAAAACACAAGGACAATTCCTAATGTACTTTCTCTAATTCACATCCTGACCTTTGGCCTTTGGCTACCAAGACCTACTAACTGTATTCATGTAACTTTTCTTTCTGACACACTTAAGTGGAGGCGGGGTGATGCAAATGATTAAACAAACAACTACTAGAAGAAAGGTTGGTGGTTTGTACCCACTCAGATGAGCCTCAGAAGACAGGCCTGGTGATCTGATTCTGAAAGCTCATGGCCTTGAAAACCCTAGGGAGCAGTTCTCTGCAAACATGGGGTCACCATGAGTTGAATTGTCTTAAGGCAGCTAAAAGTAACATTGCCATCAAATGTAAAATTCTTGAAGGCCTTTGCTTAGTTACAAGTAATTTGTCTATGCTTGATAAATAATTTCCTTATGAAGTCAGTTTGTTTATCTCTAAATATAATGTTTAGCTATAATCACCTGGCTGATTTATAGAACAGCAAGTTTCAGGTTTCTTGCAAAAGCTGGACAATTAATAAGGAAGATAGAAGTAGTGATGCATTTTAATTATGGTGTAGATGAAGAATACTGAGTACACCATGGACTTCCAAAAGAATGAACAAATCTATCTTGGAAGAAGGACAGCCAAAATGCTCCTTAGAAGTGAGAATGGAAAGACTTTGTCTCATTTACTTTGGACATGTTATCAGGAGGGACCAGTCTCTAGAGAAGGACATCATGCCGGGTAGAGAGCAGTGAAAAAGAGGAAGACCTTCAACAAGATGGAGTGACACAGTGGTTGCAAAAATGGGCTTAAATAGCAATGGCCGTGAAGATGGTTCAGGACCAGACAACTTTTCATTTTGTTATATATACAATTGTTATGAGTTGAATTCAACTTGACAGCACCTAACAACAATAACAATGATTCTTCTCAGTGAAATTTGGAGGCTCACAGTAGAACAGTCCGAGCTACAGAAATACAACTGCTGTTCTAGATCCAAAGTGGATCATTCAATTTTAAGTACTGTTCTTAATAGCATAGTTTTCTTCATGAGCTTATGAATTCCCAAGTTCAAAAAACCACCTATTTTCCCCCTGCTTTGTACCCATTGTCTTCATGTGTACCTCTGATAAGACCAAAACCAAGTATAATGGTATAAATCCTAAACCCTAATCCTCATATAAGTAATGCTCCTAAAACATCTTGTGCATGCCTGAAGCACTCCAGACAAATGCATATAGAAAATTCAGGTTTACTAGGTGTAGGCACATATATTTCATCACTCTAGTTTCTTAGGTCCTCACCTCTGCAAGCTATCTCCTAAGTGGTGATGAATACACTCTAAGAACACATTGGGATGAATTCAACTTTGCTGTATGCAGATGTCCTCTCAAAAGTCAGACCCAGCAAAGCAGAGAAAAACCACACTGGGTTACAAAGATTCAATTTTGGAGAAAAGGCTGAGAACAAATGTGAAAACCCTATCTCATAGCCCAGACTTTAGTCTTACTTAAAAATTTTAGATACAAGTATATATAACATTGGTTTTCCCCTTATTTCTTTCTTTTTTTTTTTTTCTTCTGCAGGGGTAGAGGACAGAAAAATAACTTCAGTGGAAAGAAAAAAGAACATTGGTAAGAGAAGGTTGGAAAGACATATTTTGTTCTAGGTACAGCTTTGCTAAACATCAAGCTAAAATTCCTAGGAGCATTAACATTCATAGTATGCCAAATCAGAAATGCATAATAATAGCTTTTAAGAAGCTCTGATGGTACAGTGGTTAAGGTCAGTGGTCTGAACCTACCAGCTACTTCACAGGATAAAGATGAGACAGTCTCCATCTGTAAAGATATACAGCCTTGGAAACTTTACAGGGCAGTTCTACTCTATCCTATAGGGTCACTGTGAGTCAGAATCAACTCAATGGCAGTGGGTTTGGTTTAGTTTTTTTTTTAAATAATAGCTTTTATTTATTAAGCATTTACTTTGTGCCTGGCACTTTATGTGGTTTGTTTTGTTATCCTCACAACAGCCTTAGTGGTAATGGAGACTACTTAGTCCCATTTTACAGATACATAAACAGAGTAACAGATGTAAGTTAACTAAGGTCATCCAACTAGTATATGATGGAGCTGAGAGTCAAACCTAGGTCCTCTTTAACAACATAGTTCATAAGGACTCCATATTCACATGGTCTGAAGTTTGAGACATTACAAAGAGATTAATAACAAGCCCAATATAAGGAATTGGTGTTTTTAGGTAGAATAGCAAGAAACTTGTAAGAGAAGATCAGCAAGCTTTAGATATGGAAGAAGATGTGCTAACAGGGAACATTTTCTTCAACTGGAGTTTTGTAAGGAACCCTGGTGACACAGTGGTAAATGCTGGGCTGAAAGCTCATCAGTTCATAGGCACCAGCTTCTCTGTGGAGAAACATGTGGCTGTCTGTTCTGTAAAGATTTATGGCTTTGGAAACCATATGGGACAGTTCTACTTGACAGACACTATAGGAGTACTAAGGAGCTCTGGTAGTGTAGTGCCTAAGGCACTTAACTGCTACCAGAAGGCTGGTAGTTCAAACCCACTGGCCACTCCTCGGAAGGAAAGTGGGGCAATCTACTTCTGTAGTGATACTGCCTTGGAAACCCAAGGAGGGGTTGCTACGAGTCAGGTATGACTCGACGGCACATAACAACAACAACATAGGAGTACTATGAGTTGGAATCGACATGACAGCAGTGAGCTTTTTTGGGGTAGTGGGGGTGAGGCTGGGGTTTTAAGAGATATAGACACCCTGTTCCAATGACAAGCATATACCTCCCACCGCTTCTAATAACAGAGACTATGGCATCAACATGAAATGGGGGAAAGAACTTCTGTCAGCTATACTGGCTAATGTTTTTACCATTTTTTTTTTTTAAACCTTGAAAATGATCTTGAAAACTCACTATATGATAGTAGCAGTTGTAGCAAAACATTATGCTGAGGTTAGGTCTAAGCTGAATTATCTATAGACTCACTCCAAAGTGAGGTGCAGGCCATGCCATCTAATCTTTTTGTTACTGTTTTTAAATTTCAAGTTTAATCCCAGAATCCCACCTCCTTCCAAATATTTTTGCAAGTAGTTACGAAGGATCAGCTATTCATTCATTCATCAAACATTTATTAAGTGCCAGGCTCTGGTTTGTCAGCTTAGAATACAGAAGCAAAGCAAAAAAATAAAACAAAGCAAAAAAACAGGCAGTCAAATAAAAGCCCCTGTCTGCATTCAGGCAGGGGAGATAGGATATGAATAAACCAGTAAGTAAAATATATAGTATATGAGATAATGATAAGTGCCCTGGAGAAAAATAAAAACTGGGAAGGGAGATGGGGAGTGCAGTTTTGTTTTGTTTGCTTGTCTTACAATGTTAAACGGAGTGGTCAGGTAAGGAGAGTAGCAGTGATGGTAATAGTAGTTGTTGCTCTGCATCATTACATTTATTGGTTGCCCACTCTGTTCCAGGCCCTTTTCATTTATATCTTAATTCTCATAACCAGGGTTTTTCACAGATAAGAAAATAAGACCAGAAAAGTCACACAACTTGTCCCCATCTTACAGTTAATAAGAGAAAGATTTGGATATTCTGACTCAGAGCCCTAGTTCTTAAGTTCCCCCACCACACACACACACACACACACACACATGCTGTACTTCTTTGGCTATCCTGCTATAAATTTCAGTTGACAACATGAGAGACAACACTGTGTGAACAGTGCTAACCTAATTTTCTAGTCTTGGTTTAATTCATCCATGGCGATATAAAGATTAGCTGCTCATTTTCCAATAATAACTCCTCAAATGAACTTGCTATATGGAATAGATTAAGGTAATTGGAAATGTGGTTTACTCATATGTCTAGAACATATACCCTTCTACATTAAAATATTTATAGCAGCTGACAAAATTCAGTGAAAAATGGAATATTTATTTAAAAAAAAAGAATTATAAATAAATGAATTTTGTTAAGCTATGTAAGGAAAAACAAACAGATGATTCCATGAAGGCAGAGGGGCTACATGTATAGCAGGCATGTGAAATAAATACATTACAATTACTAGAAAGTGAGTTTGGCTGTAAAATTCTTAGCAACTATAAGAGAGAAAAAAACCACACTGGGTTACATCATATTCATTTCTTTTGGACAAAAGAAGGCAGAACACTTCCTGTCAGAGAAACTTTTTCTTAAAAGTGAATTCCTGTAAAAGGTTCTTTGGCAATCAGTGAAAGATATCTTCTGCTTTATAGGAAGCACAGACTTCCTGTTCAGACATAAGAATATTTTTTTCAACCTTCTATAATAACTGAGGGTGTACATAAAGTGTACAGTTCTTGGAGAAAACAGTTGAGATAATATGATCCAGGTATTCTACTGCCTTACTTAGTAAGGGGACGGAGATTGGGAAAACTGATAGCTGATATTTCCATGAGTTCTTCCTCAAAATATTAATTATAGTAAGCAAACCTTCAGCAGCTGTTGTATCACAATCAGCTCTAGCAAAAAATTATAAGACAAATAACAATAACAACAGCCACCACAATACGACAGTAGCAACAAATATCTATTGCAAATTTACTGGGTGCCAGGATCTATGGTGAACATTTTACAAGCATTATTTCATTCAATAATTTACACAGCTAAGTTAGATACTGTTTTATTTTCATGGTAAAAATGAGAGCATTAAGGCTTAGAAAAGTTCGTATGTTTCCAAAAGTTGTCCAGCTTGTAAATTTAAATGTCATATTTAATGTGTTCTTAGCTACTATTCTGTAGTTACTCTACTACATTTAGTGTATTTAATCAACAGTTTTATTGGGATCATTGCAGCAACATACAGCCACAGACCTGGAAGGGAGCATATAGAGAAAAGCTCATGTATCCTCAAACTTCCTAGACAAAAAATAAGTGTAAGAAAAGTGAAAAATAGTTAAAATTATGCAAAATTAGCTATGTTTATCAAGATGGAGAAAAGAATTGAGGAGCAACTCTGGGCTTTGAAAACCTCTGACCAGGCTCCAGTTCCCAAGGATAATGAGAAACAGGCATGACTCAAAGCTGACTGGAATTTCAGTACCAAGGTCAGCGATAGAAAATCCTCCCACTAGAGGGCAGGGTGGTCATTACATTGCAGGTGTTTGAGATCTGAGCTTGATACTCCAAAAGGCAGATGGGCAGCTCAGTTTCCATAGCCTCAGGGCAAGCAGCTAGGCGAGCCAAGAGCCTCTATTTGCCACAGAAAAGAACTTTGGATTTCTTCAAGGACTCACAGAAGCACCTGGTAGACAACTCAGGTTTTACACTTGGTACAATAGTGTAAAAAACTGAAACAAGTGCAAAATAACAAAAATTAGAAGAGAGGCTTTTGACAATGCCATCTTGATACTGTCCCTCCTAAAGCCTGCACTAATTTTTGTTGATTTCATATATACCTACTGACTGACAGCAGGAAATGGCATTTCTAGAGCATTTTAAAAACTAGTCTGATCTAGGCTATTAAAAGTTCAGCTGAGAAAGTTCTGAGAGGACAATATCACAAAAATAGTTTAAAACTTTGGATGTGGGGTCAGACATACTTGTGTTTAGACTTGATTCCACCACTTCTCTACTTTGTAACTTTGGGTAATTTCTCTGCATCTCAATTTCCTCAACTACAAACTAGGAATACTAATAATATGTATCTCACAGGATTGATATGATGATTAAATGAGTCTGTAAAGCAGCTGAGTTGGAGTCTGGCACACAATGCTCAATAAATTATGACCATGATAATGATGATGATGTGCTGGGTGAAAGGAAAGAAAGAATAGTAACCTCAAGGTATATCACTTAAATTATTCAAGAGAGTTTATACATCTCAAACAAATACTAGAACTATACATAACCATCCACCAATCCATTTACCAAAATCAAACCCACTGCCACTGGTTGATTTTGACTCATAGAGACCCCCATAGGGTTTCCAAAGCTATAAATCTTTATGGAAGCAGACTTCCTCATCTTTCTACCATGGAGTGGTGGGTGCATTTGAACCACCAACCTTTTGGTTAGCAGCCAAATGCCTTCAACACTGTACCACCGGAGGTCCTCCAGTCCATTTAGTCATGCATTTATTCATCCAGCATTTATCAAGCATCTAGTATGTGCTAGGCAAGGTGAATACAAACATATGGACACATGGTAAGGACTGTTTCAGCCAATGAAATGAAAGCAGTGGCATGCACTATTCTTGCATAGAAGTTGCAAAAGCCAGTAAGTGCTTTGCTTTGCTTTGCATTGCTTTCCTTCTCTCCCCAAAAACAATGTCCAATGTTTCCGAGAGTATCTGTTCTACTAGCCTGGGTCCCTGTATGAAAATGATGACCGTGTGTAGGAGAGATGCCACCTGACCCTTACGAGCACAGAGTGTTCATAGGGAATCAACTACTGCAGTTTTTTAAAAAGTCATTTAGATTTGGATCACTTATTACCTCAGCATAACCTAATTTGTCCTGACTGATGTAAGGTTGCTGCTCTCAAAGCAACTTATAATGCTAGAATCCAGGCAGGAGTGGAGTGAATAAAATAGGTAAATAACCATTTTATATATATATAAACATCTAGTTTAAATGCCATAAGAGCTCTAAGAGCAAAGCATTGTGGGGCAGAAGTCAAAGCAATAGCTTTGATGTGGCATGAGGGAGAGTTTCACCAAGGAAGTATTATTTTATTGGCCTTGAATGGGTAAATATGAGCATATATGGTAGACAAATACATAGTGAGGGTATAATGGAGAGCCCCATTCCAAACAGAAAAGGGACCACAGCAAATCCACTGAATCAGAGAAAAACAAGGCTTTGGAGAAGGGTGGCAAATCCTGCACTGTAAACTTAAAGAAACACTAAGAAGGGAGGTAAGGGAGGTAAGGTTATATCTTAATAACCCAGTGACAGTATCAGTCTCAGTATCAGTATCAGACTAGCATACCAACTCAGATACTATATTGTATAGTGTTTTGCTTGAGTTCTACTTTTGACAGATAGCCACAGACAAGACACAGTGAAAGACCATAAAATTTGGTCAAAATCATGTTGATAGAAAGCTTTGGCTGCCAATACAAGTTTTGCCACTCACTAGGAGAAAGCTAAGGAGCTCTGGTGGTAGAGTGGATAAGGCATTTGGCTGGTCATCAAAAGGTCAGTAGTTCAAACCCACCAGCCACTCTGCAGATGGAAGATGGCGCAATCTAGTTCTATAAAGATTTACAACCATGGAAACCCAGTGGGAGTTGCTATGAGTTGGAATCAACTTGATGGCAGTGGATTGAGCCTATTGAGTTGAGGGAAAACCTGGACATACCACTTGCTTTCTCCATGTTTCATCAGTAAAATAGTTGAGGTATGGGAAGAACTCTGGTACATCCATATAATGGAGTATTCGGCAATAAAAAGAAAGGAGCCAGTGCAGCCACAAAAAGATGTGGAGAAACCTTAAATGCATGTTGTAAGTGAAAGAAGCCAATCTGGAAAAAAACACAAAACCCCATAACATATGATACCAATGCTGTGACATTCTAGAAATGCAAAACTATAGAAACAATAAAAATATCAGTGCTTTCCAAGGATTCAGGGAAGGAGGAATGCATAGGTAAAGCACAGGACATTTTATGGCAATGAAACTATTCTGCATGATATTATAGTGGTAGATACATGATGTTATCCATTCATCAAAATCCATAGAACTGGACAACACAGAGTAACCCTAATGTAAACTATGCACTCTACTTAATAATAATACATCAATATTAGTTCATATTTTTAACAAATGTACCACTCTACTGTAAGACTTTAATAAGAGGAGAAACAGCATGCAGAGAAGGGGTATGTGGAAATTCTCTTCACCTTCTATGCAATTTTTCTGTAAACCTAAAACTGCTATAAAAAATAAAATGAATTAAAAAAAAATGAGTTGAGATGGCCTAGATCATTTTTGGGCCTTCCAACTCAAACTGTATGTTTTTAAAGCACATTTGAAATCCTCATTGCCTTTTTCTCTACCTCTGAGAAAAATCAGGCTGTTGTTATGATTATAAATGGACAGCTACTGGCTCACTGTACTTAAACCAATCCAGATGGCATCAGAGTCTGGAGCAGACCCTGTGAGTCCCCACCCATGTCTCCCTGGGCATTACTACTGTAGGCACTCACAGCTTCCAATGGCCTGAGGGCATTCACTGGTAGCTAGAGCCTCTTTTGCTGCACTGCATAGGTCCAGAGAATTAATGACCATTGGAGCAGACCTCAAAATTGGCTGTTAGAATTTAGCATATGAATGCCCAACCTCCCCTTTCCACAGGCAGGATAATCTGAGACTGGAAATGTTCAGTTTCCCTGTAGGATTAAGTTACATTATCCAACGTGGTAACTGGCTTGATTGTGTTCATTTTCTCAGCTGCTTCCCCTTCTCTGTGTCACTCTTTGTACCCTACCGGGATTTTCTGGAAGTACTTCCCAAGTCAACTACCTTCAGCTGAATCCTTGTCTCAGTATTTACTTTTAGAGAACTCTAACTAAGATGCATGTAAGCATGTGGGAAATGTACACATACACTGTGATCCATTATTTGTGTACCTGGTATAAATTTACATCTCAAGCTTGGGTACAAGTAAAAATGCATTCTTAATCAATTAAAGCTGGCTTTGAACCCAAGTCATTCTTGAGAGGTCTTTTGGGTAGTAAAAATGGATAACATGCTATGCTGCTGACTGAAAATTGGAGGCTGGAGTCCACTCAGACATGCATTGGAATAAAGAAGATTTAGAATATACTTCTGAAAAACTCAGCCAGTGAAAACCCTATGGAACACACTTCTGCTCTGACACATATGGGGGCACCATAAGTCAAAAGTGACTCCATGACAACTGGTTGTGTTTGGTTTCTTCCATTATCTGAGGACTAAACTCACTGTCATCGAGTTGGATCTGACTCATAGCAACCCCTCCTTGGATTTCTGAGGCAGTATCACTACGGAAGTAGATTGCCCAACCTTCCTCCTGAGGAGTGCCTGGTGGGTCTGAACTGCCAGCCTTCTGGTTCACAGTCAAATGCCTTAAGCACTATGTCACCAGTGCTTAATTGTGGGACTCCTTATGCAGCATAATTCACAGGTATTATGCAGCCCCAAAGAATCAAGTACCCCCAAAAGAGTGAAATTATATACCTGAAAAAGGCTAGCCCATTCTGTTAATAAGAAAAGCTGCTAATGATATCAGAGCCCCAAGTTTATTTCTTACATTTAGTATTTTCCACCTAATCTACGACCACATCCTCTCCTCTCAAAACTGTGCTGACCATCTCACCAAGGCTTTCTATGAAGTGACTAGTTATGTGTGTGTTTTTGAACTCAAATGTTACCACTGAATAAGAAAAAGAAAAAGAAAAAGAAAAAAAAAATCCAAACAAAACCCTTCAGCAACATTTTCTGCTAAGGATGGAACAGGAAATAAGTGAGTGGCTAAACTACTTTTCACTGGAAGGATGAGATTTTAAGTGATTTACTCACTGGTAGGATGATTCATGCAATTCTGCAGAGTTACTTATGAGCATAATCTCATTCTAGTTGTTATGGCAACATACAAGCAAAAAAGAAGTAGAAAGAGTTCACGATTAAATTTTTCTTGAAATGATCCAAAATATTAAGTCTAAGTATGTGAATCCCACAGAAAATGTTATTTAAACTCTTTCTCAGAGTGGCTGCTGGGTTGCAAGGGATGTCTGCCTGCAGCTGTTCAGGCAGTATAATCCCCTTTGAGATGAGAGCAGAAAAGCAATGAACATTTGAAGAAAAACATAAGTCTAGCTTTGCCCTCAGGACATCTCTTTCTAACTCCCCCATCTATTAATATGCAAGGCATGACACATTTAATGTCACATCCATGCCATACTCTAATGCCTGGGAACTGTGGAATCAAAATGTAGAATTCTTTTGCCAATATGACTTGGGTTAAAAAAAGACAAACAATCCCATTAACCAGAACAAAAGGTCAAAAATATAATTCTTAGTTTTCCTTCAAATTTTCTATCACAATGAGGACAAATTGGGAGAAAAGTTCCCAGTCTTTTAAGGTATCATTTTCTCAGTTTTCTGGTAGAAAATAGTGCCCTGAATAAAAAGGTCACAGAAAACTATTAAACCCTCCTATGTCATTTGCGAATGAAACCTATAGCTTTACAGGAAAGGAAACTCATAAAACCTTTTAGGAAGAAAGGCCAGTGTTGCATCTTTCTTTAAAATATTTTCTTACTGCTTTTTTTTTTTTTTTTGGTCAGAGGAGAAGTCTGTCTTCTTTCCCATAACTATACACTTAAGTGGCATACTGGGTAAGGCATTTGGTTGCTAACCCCAAGATTGGTAGTTCAAACCCACTAGCTGCTCTGCGGGAGATAGATGAGGCAAATTACTTCTGTAAAAATTTATAGCCTTGGAGACCCAATAGGAGTTGTTATGAGTTGGAAATGACTCCATGGCAGTGGGTTTGTTTGTTTTTTGTTTTTTTTCTATGCACTTAAAGATGGTACTGAGAAGGAAAAAAAGTGAGCCATTCATCATTTTCGTTCCCCAAAACAAAACTTGTTCTGTCAATGATCGACCATAAATATCTAATTCTGTAACAATTACACACATGACTCTCAAACCTTTATTTCTTGCATTGATAAGAATTCAGTTAACTTTAGTGACTGAAAGTTTATGTGAGAATTTGAACAAGGTTTATACTTCCAGTGGCTTGTTAAAATTATGCGGAGTAGTCAGTATTCTTGTGAGCAGGAGGCAAGGTAGGATTAGATATGTGTTTCTGTCTACTTCTCAACAGATACCAGTTAAGGTTACCCAGGAAACCTTTCTATCCAACATGGCTACTCCACAGGTTTTGCTGTAAGTACTTAAGTGATACCACAGTTGTAGGATGTTTTTTTGTTTCAGTGGGATCTGCAAACACTCAGTCATCTCTGATTTGTTGTAAAAGGTGGTCTTTGAATTAGCTTTTATAGTCTGCTACTCTAGAATTCGTCTGTTTCATCCTCTTTCCCCTCTAAAGTGGAAAGAATTCACTCTTCAAATTCAACACAATGGTTTTCCATCTCCTGTGTGAGCAACATGCCTTCAAATACAAGCATATGAGGAGCATCCAGAAGTGAGCATTAATTGTACTCCAAAACTAATTATCCACCACTTCTCTGTCAGTTTGTTGCACTGTGGTGACTTGCATGTTGGTGAGATGCTGGTAGCAATGCTGCAATTATTTCAAATACCAGCAGAGTCACCCTACTGGTGGACACGTTTCATCAGAGTTTCTAGGCTGAAACAGATGAGGAAGAAAGGCCTCATGATCAGCTTCTGAAAATTAGGCAATGAAAACACTGTGGATCAAAACAGAATATTACCTAATATAGTGCTGGAAGATGAGCCCCTTAGGTTGGAGGGCACTACAATAGCTTCAACAATTGCTCAAAATACTGACAATCATAAGGTGGCATCACACTGGGCAACTTTTTGTTGTGTTGCACATGGAGTTGCCATGAGTCAGAGATGACTTGATGGCAATTAACAATGCTTACCTCAGAAGCACAATTTTTTATAGCTTTCATGACTATGTCTACAGTGCTACCCTATTCTCTTGGTCACCCTCAGACCTTATCTCTTTTTTAAAAAATTTTTAAAATTTTTACTATTATTTTTAAGAGTTTGTTTTACATTCAATGTAATGCGTACATTTAGTTTCATTCCCCATTCGCCATGTCCAACCCTAACCCAGTTTCCTCCCCTCCCTACGCTGCAACCCTCCCCCTATGCCCCTCATAATTATGCACTCCTGATTGTCCTGCATTTCCTCAGTTTGAATGTTGATCCTCTGGTGTCCCATGGTCTACTGCTCTAAGGGATGTATTACCATAGAGTATGTGGGTGCATCACCCTAGGTTGAGTGGTCTGCGTGTACATCTTGTTCACTATTGGGCTGAGAGCCTGCCCCTGGGGGTGAGTTTTATTCCAGGCACTGAATGTAATCTAGGGCCACAGTATTGGGAGTCTCACCAGATTTCATCTGACCAGTAATTCTGGTCATTATTGAGTTTTTGGATTATGTTCCACATTCTCCCTCCCACTCTATCCAGGATCTCCAGATTTGATCCTTTCCTGAGTGGTTGGCATTGGTAGCCGGGCAGCATCCAGTTCTTCTGGTCTTGAGGGCCATTGCATCCTAGGGCTGATTGCTTCTAAATGCCCCCCCACACACACACACTTTTTTTTGTTGTTCTTCTTCTTCACTTCTGATGCTAGGAGACCATTAGCTGCACCTTAGATGGCTGCTTGAAAGCTTTTAAGACCCTAGTCACTCCTCACCAATGTAGGATGTAGAGAAATGCTTTTATGTATTTTGTTGTGCCAGTTGAGTCTGGTGTCCCCCAGTATTATGGTCCTGAGGTAGTAGATTTATTGGATCTCTCTCCCATAGTGTCTGGATGTCTGTGAGGAATTACTCTGTGTCTGTCTTCTATTGTTTCTTTAAGGACTGCAGGTATTTTGTATCACTGGTGTCTGTACAAGATTAGCCTCAGCTGAATCTATCCTTGGTCTAGAGTATACCTCTGTTCACTGACCCCTGTGTGATCATCTCAGGTGTTTGTGTGTTTATCTGTATAGCCTGGTGTTTGGTGTTAATGGCAATGTGGTTTTGTGGACACATTGGTTGGTATTAGCATCTGTCATCTATCTTTTATGTGCACAGTTTGGTGTCCTCTCATTTCTCAATGTTATTATGGTGCAGACCTTGTCTCTTTAGGTAAAACTGGTGATTATCCTGGTTGTTTTAAAAAGCAACGCAAGTCCAGGGATGCAGTACTGAACAAGCAGACATGGTTCCTGCCTTCATGGATGTTAGGTCATGGTGATAGTGATAGGTGTTAAACAGATAATCATACAAATAATTACCTGCATCATGATTAATCAAAGGAAGAAGGCAGAGGAAACAAGTGGCAGACAAATTTAAATATTGTTACAAATAAATATATTCTCTCTTCCCTTTCTCCCTTCTTTCCTTGGGAGGAAAACAATCAGTATATTCTGTTCACAGCAACAATTAAATACTCTGACAATACCAGATGTTGACTCTAAAATGAACATCTGGTCTAGTACATGTAAGAGTAGGCATGCTTCTTTTTCTTTTTTTAACTGTGATTTGGGTCCAAATTTACAAAGCAGATTAATTTTTCTCTCAATAATTCATACACATTTTGTTTCATTTCACCAATTACAATCCCAACAATAAACCACTCTCCTTCCAGTGATTACCCCTTCCCTGCATCCTCCTTACCTATACATTCCTGTCTGTCCAGCTTTCCCCCCATGCTAATGCTGCCCTTCTGATCTCTCATGGTTGATTGATCTAAGGGGTGCATCTCCCTGGAGTAGGTGTTCTGCTTGTAGCATTTCTACTGTTTGTGGACCATAGAAACCTCAGCTCTCATGACCCTGAGACCAGAAAAACAACATGGTGCCCAGCTACCAATGCCAACCACTCAGAAAAGGATCAAAATTAGAGATCCTGGATAGAGTGGGAGGAAAATGTGGAACAAAATTCAAAAAGATAAAAAATGCCCAGAATCACTGGTTGGATAGAGACTACTGAAACCCCTGAGACTATGGACGCAGGTTATTCTTCGGGTGTGTAACTGAATTCACTTCTGTGGATTAGCTCTGAGCCAAACAGCAGGCATGGGTTCTTAAATGTGCCCAAGGAAATCTTGGAGACTCTTGAGGAATTTCAGGACAATATTAGCAACAAGTATTCCACTAGTCTGTGACCTCTGGGAATTTCTGGTGGCTTGAAACTGTTCTCAGTGACATAGCTTTCTCTCATAGTGTTTGTTGGAGTCAATACCAAAGCAGTTACTGCATCCTATGATCACTACATATTGCTAAATTTTTTTGGTAAGGGAAAAACTGGATATAACATTTGAAGCCCTTGCTATTAACAAAGATCTCTGAACTTCAGGGAGAATTAAAGCAAGTTTAAAGAGACAGGAAAAAAGGACTGATGATCACAGGACATGTTCTTGTCCAGGATCTGTCACTCAACATTTGCTCTGAAATGGTGAGTGGTGGGCAGGCCACTTCACCTCATCCATAAGTCAAGAGCGGGTTAGCTCATCTCTAAAAAAAACAAGTTAATGAAATAACTAACAACAGTGAGGGGAATTTGGATTTATGGCATTTTTCTTTCATTTTACTAGATGAGTTACAAAGGAGAGGTACTTAGTCCCTTTTTTATGGATTGAATTGTGTTATCCCAAAATATGTGTGAATTCCTGGCTCTTGTACCTGAAAATGTGATCCTGTTTGAAAATAGGGGTTTTCTTTTGTTATATTAATGAGGTAATATCAGTGTAGATTGATCCTAAACCTAATCACATCTGAGTTATAAAAAGACCAGAATAGAAACACACACACACACACACACACACACACACTGGGGAAGATGGGTGCAGGTGAGGATAGTCTACTAGCCAAGAAACACCAAAGAACCAAGGATCACCTGGCACTACCGATAAAAAAGCAATCACCATGGCAAAGACCCTGATTCATACTTTTAGGTTTCAGAATGATGAAAGATAAATTTCTTTTATGTATAGCCACCATCTTGTGGTATTTCTGCTAGGGCACTAGGTAACTAAGTTTTCTCAACTGTAAAATGGAGATGATTATCATACCTACCTTGGAGGATTGCTTTACGGGTAAAATTAAATAATGCAAATGCAGTGTTTATGATAGTACCTAGATACATGTTAAGCATTAGTTTTTTTTTGTACATTTTTTAGAAAATGTACATAATTGCTCTACATAGTTACATAAACTAAGATAAATGTGTGAGTATTCAAGTAATTCTTCATGAAATGGGGAGGCATAGTAATGACAATGAAAAATTTCACTTGCCATTTATTTTTATCAGTTTATAATCATAACTACTGTGTGTTTGTCTATGTCTGTGTGTTTGTCTATGTCTGTGTGTGTATGTATTAATGTATGCATGAATGGTATATCAGGCCACTTATCTATTCAATAAATATTTATTGAGTATATAATATGAAAATAACACCTTTCTAATTCTTTTACCATAGAAATATAACTATAACTTTCACTGTTTAAAATATTCACCAAAAAATGAAACCTACTACAATTGAGTCAATTCTGAGGGGAAAAAGATAAAATTAAAAACCCAGAAAATAAAGTCCAAAGAAAGAAACAATCAAATATCAAGTTTAGAGGGAAAATTGACCAGTGCTATGGCATACATACAGAAAAGAATATTAATTATAGAACTATTAAAAAGCACATCTGATTAGACATCCTGGCTCATAAAATAGTCATCTAATCTGTAATTAAAGGAAAACTCATGTGTGTGTGTGTTTGTATGTATATAAAGGATAAGTCCTTTTCCATGGAGTATCTTGTATTATGAAAGGCTAGCACATGAAATATCAAAACATGTTAAAAATACATTATGTATCATCATTTTACAATCTATTGTCAAATAGATTTGCCTTTTGTCAAATAAAATAGATCTGTTTGTGCTACCATCAGCTGCTTAGTAAAAACAAGTGTTTCCAAGACAGCTGTTGGTCTCTGTATTAAGCAGAGATACTCTCTATTGTTCAAAAACATTACCAAAAAACCAAACCAAACTCACTGCTGTCAAGTCAGATCTGACTCATAGTGACCTCTCCTTGGGTTTCTGAGGTGGTATCACTGTGGAAGTAGATTGCCCAATCTTCCTTCTGAAGATGGTATTATTTTCTCCTTACCCGGTGGTCTTAGTGATGAAATTTTGTTGATTTTATGACCTTCCTGCTCCTTTTATAATTTAATGATAGAAAAAGTAATATCTGAATTTCATCCCACCATAATTGCAATTTGGTTTATATACATGCATTTACACACATGCATTCTCTCCCTGAGTACCACTGACAAACACACCTCAGGGTTGTCATTCAAAGCAGGGATACTGAAAATGTCGGCACCATCCTGCACACCATTTCTTTTTCCAAAACCTAAGGGGCATCTTAATTCTGATACACCTTTCCACAAAGTCCCAAAAGGCAGTTCCCTGGACTGCCTCACTATGCCTTAATCCGTGCTTAAGGCTAATTCTTCTAGGAAGTGTGGTGGTCATGTCTGTTTCAGACCTGGCTTATCACAAGATTTCATCTGCCTTCCGTGGTAGGGTGGCTACATCACTCAGAGGAGCAAAATTAGTAATAACCTCTGTCACCTCCTCCTTAAACCTCACAAATATTGATCACTGGTCAGAACAGATTCTCTCTTTTAATTCCTTTCTATAATCTTTTAATTTAGACTCTTCTGGGACAACTAAAAGTTTGTCATACTGTGGTGACTTGATTATTGCTATGATGCTGGAAGCTATGCCAATAGCATTTCAAAGACCAGTAGGGTCACTCTGGTGACCAATACCAGTGGTGGACATGTTTCAGCAGTTTCCAGGTTAAGATAGATTAGGAAGAAAGGCCTAGGGATCTACTTCTGAAAATTAACCAATGAAAACCCTATCATAGAAACAGAATATTGGCTGATACACAGTGCTAGAAGATGACCCCCTTGGTTGGAAGGCACTACAATAGCCACAACATTGAACTCAAACATATCGGCGATCATGGAGATGGCATGAAACTGGGCAATGTTTCATTTTGTTGTGCATAAGGTTGCCAAGAGCTGAAGGTGAGTCAATTGGAACTGGCAACAAAAGGATAACTCCACAGCTGATACAGAGGGCAGGAGAGGCACTGAGCTCTGGCTACTGCTGTTCCTGATGATACTGTTTACCAGGGGCTACTCACATGTCAATTGTTCACTAATCACTAGTATTTGTGGGCACTTCGTATGTTCCAGGTATGGTCTATTTTATGGGATTATTTACATGGATCATTTTATTTAATCCCCACAAGGACTCCATAAGGTGGGTACTTTTATCGCTCACCATTATTCTGATGGGAAATAAGGCTCAGAGAGGTTAAGGGCTCACCCACAGGATCACAGATGAGAACTAGAAGAAGTGGGATAGAAACCAGGAAGTTCTGGCACTAAAGCCCATGCTATTAATCACCATACTGCAAGTTTGCTAACTTATAATTATACAAGCAGCCGAACACTGGATGATCATCTTGCATTGGAATAGCTTTCCTGACTACAGCATAGCTTATGGAATAGTGGAGCACAGAACAGGCTGTGGAGTCAGACTGCCAGCTTTGGTCTTAGGCAAGTTATTTACTCTCTCTGAACTCAAGTTCCTCACATGCTAAAATGGAAAATAGAATATTCTTCCAAGGATGTTTGTGGAGATTAAATGCAATCAATCAAGCCATGGACTTGGCTGGCATTTGGCAAATGCTCAATGAATATTACTAATTACTATTATTATGACTAATAAAATAAGAATGCTACACTTAGTTGTCTAAAGAGACATCAAGATACCTAATAATTAGGGACTTGTTTGATGATAGCTATGGAGAGGAAGCCAGTAGGGAGAGAATTTTGTTGCACAGAAATAAAGAAAAAGGCCAAATATTTGGAAACAGGTGCTTGAGGCAGCAGTATCAGTGGAACCCATCACACATTCTCTGGCCCCATGGAATGATTATGTGTTCCCTCTCCTATTAAGGATTCACATCTGGATATAAAGTTCAAAATCAGACTTTGTCAGAACAAGAGTGTACAAGAGCTGCTTCTGCATTGGTCTTGGCTGTTGTTCACAGCACTCGGGTTTTATGTCTCTTGTTTTCCCCTGAATTATTTATCCCAAGCATCTGTGTTACATTATCTTTACCTAATGTCACAACAAAAATGAGAGAACGGATGCTCCCTTCTCATTTGCCCACTGACAGTGAGTGCGCCCTGCAGCTTCCAGGTGTCTTTCCTGCTTTTCTTCACTCACTTATCCAGCCATCTCCCTGTCAAGTGGGGCACGTCCCTTCTCCTTGGGGGCTGAGTGAAGCCAGCCCTCATCAGCTCAGGGATGACAGAACAGTCCCAGCTTCACTTAAAGATAAGGCCAATCGATCTTTCCAAGAGCTCCACAGCTCAGCAATACTGACTGCCTAAACAATCTACATTGCAGACTGAATTTTGTTTTTCACCAGCCAAAATACAAATGTCCTCTGCATGCTGGCTAGAAGCCCATGTCCCAGACATAATTGGAAAGTTCCTGGAAAACATGACAACTTGGCGAGCTATTTCAGAGGACCTCATTGTCAATTTATGCAATGAACTAGAAACAGTAATAACAACAATTCAACAACTACTACTAAGTATTAGTCACTTAATATATTCTAGGAAGTAAATGATATGTTTTATATTAACACATTCAATTTATACCACAATCATATCAAACAGGTGTCTTGTCTCCAGTTGAAACAGGTGAAAAAAATAATGAGGTTAAGGGAAGTTAAGTGACTTGCCCAAGGTCATCACTGAGTAAGCTAAAATTGAATCCAAAATTTAAGCCCATGGTCTTTTGATGACTATTTTGGTAACTTTTTGGTTAGTGTTTACATGGCATCTTTTTTTTTTTTTTTTGCCATCTTTTTCTTTTAATCTTTTTGTGTCTTTATATTTAAAATGGTTTCTGGTAGGCAGCAAATCATAGAATCTTGTATTTTATTCACTATGGCAGTTGCTGCATTTTAATTGGAATGTTTAGGCCATTTGCAATTAACGTGATTATCATTGTGGTTGGGTTTACATCTAACATCTCACTGTTTGTTTTTTTTTTCTATTTAGCCATATACTTTTTTTTTTTTTTTTTTTTTTATCGTCAGCAAGACTT
>NW_006921736.1:395008-410808 GCF_000298275.1 Orycteropus afer afer
CTCACTGTTTGTTTTTTTTTTCTATTTAGCCATATATTTTTTTTTTTTTTTTAACTATTTCTTTGCCTCATTTTGAATTAACAGAGGTTTATTACCATTATTATTTCATCGTATTGGCTCTTCCTCTTTATTTCAGTTTTAGTGAATATTCTAGAATCTATAATACATCTTTAACTTGTAACAGTCTGCCTTCCAATGATAAATAATATTCTATCACTGCACACATAGTCTAAGAAGTTTACAACAGAATACTTCTATTCTTTCCTTTTTTATGTACTATTGTTAAATATTTACTTCTACACATTCTAAAATTCCACACTACATTGTCACTATTTTTATTGTAAATAATCAAGTATATTTTAAACTGTAAAGAATTAGAAAAAATTATCTTTCGAAATTACCCATATATTTATCATTTTTGGTGTTCTTCATTTCCTTGTGTAAACCAAAATTATCACCTGGTATCATTTCTTTTCTGTCTTACAGAAATACTTTCATTTTATAGTAAAGGACATGGACTACATGGTCTGCCTGTGGATATTTCTATGAAGAAATTAAGACCAACGTCAGCATCAGAAGGAGCTCTGGTGGTGAGGTGCCTAAGATGTTTGACTGCTAACCAGAAGATTGGTTCAAACCCACCAGCCACTCCACAGAAGGAAGACTGGGCAATCAACTTCTGTAAAGATTTACTACCTCAGAAACCCAAAGGGGGGTGGCTCTGAGTCAGAGTCCACTTGATGGCACTGAGTTTGGTTTTTGATTTTGTCAGCATCAGGGGTCATTGTTGCGACTGCTGTGGTGCACCATTTTGAAGTAGGCACCTGAGACACAGTTGCAAAGATGCTCATATATAAGCTTGGATCCAAGTACACACAGTGGGTTTGGTTAATCACTATGGAAGTAGATTGCCCAACCTTCCTTCCAAGCAGTGGCTGGTGGGTTAGAACCGCCAGCCTTCTAGTTAGTAGCCAAATGCCTTAGGCACTATGCCACCGAACAAGACATAAAATATTCTACATGAAAAGATGGTGTTGTGATAATACTATTTCTCTTCAGCTGCTGAAGATCGCCTCTCTCCTTGAGAGCTGTCTGCAGCTCAACTCAGTAATATCCAATTCAATCAAGTCTCACCAGTATAGCATTCTACCTGTCATGTCAGATGATGAGGTGATACTCAAGGTAGCTAGGCTGGTATGTTGTTTTTGTTAGGTGTCATCAAGTCGTCTCCAACTCATAGTGCCCTATGTGTAGAAGAATGAAGCACTGCCCAATCCTTTGCCAGCTCCTTGATCCCTGCTATATCTGAGCCCATGTTGCAGCCACTGTGTCACTTCATCTTATTGAGGGTCCTTCCCTCTTTCGTTGACCTTCCACTTTACCAAGCATGACATCCTTATCCAGGGAATGGCCTCTTCTTACAAGACGACAAAAGTAGGTGAGATGAAGTCTGGCCATTCTCACCTGCAAGGAGAATTCCAGCTGCACTTCTTCCAGGACAGATTTGTTAGTTCTTTTAGCAGGCCCTTGTACTCTCAACACTCTACGCCAGCACCATAACTCAAAAGCATCGGTTCTTCTTTGGTTTTCCTTATTCATTGTCCAGCTCTCACATGAATATGAAAATACCATGGCTTGTGTCAGGTGCACCTCAGTCCTTAAGGAGACATTTTTGCTCTTCATCACTTGAAAGAGGTCTTTTGCAGCTGATTTGCCCAGTGCTATACATCATCTGATATCTTGACTGCTGCTTCCATTGGTGTTGATTGCAGAATGAGGCTGGTATAGGGGATTCATTAAAAAGGAGAAAATGTGTGACATTTAGCAAGCTGTTCATCTGAGCAATTTTGCTGATCTACAGCAAGTATCTTTGTTCCAGAACTTCTGTCCCAAGAACCAGAGCAAAACCTGGTGATATCCAACTACCTGGTGTTACAATACACTGACCAAAGAGAGTAAATGTTATTGTTGTTGTTATGTGCCATCGAGTTGGACCCAACTCATAGACACCCCTCCTTGGGTATCCAAGGCAGTATCACTACAGAAGTAGATTGACCAACTTTCCTTCCGAGGAGTGGCTGGTAGGTTTGAACCACCAGACTTCTGTTTACTAGTCAAGTCCCATAAGCACTACTGATCTATAAATATCTAGCTATCTGACCTTGAATGTTAGCACCTGTCATTAACCAACTACATCACTATCTGTAATTCATATACTTTTCTGAGACAGTGGACTAGGAGAAGAAATGTATGTGCTGATATTTACTCCACTATTCTTAGCCCCACTATTAGTCCCACTATTAGTCTTAGTCCACTATTCTGCAGCCCCCAAATAAATGTTGTCTATCAGGGCCCTGTGTCTGTGATATCTATGGAACCCTGACGATGCAGTGGTTAAAGTGCTTGCCTGCTAATCGAAAAGTTGGCAGTTCGAATCCACAAGCTGCATTGTGGAGAAATATGTGGTAGTCTGGTCCTGTAATAATTTACAGCCTTGGAAACTGTATGGGGGATTTCTACTCTGTCCTTTAGAGTCACTATGAGTTGGAATCAACTTGAAGGCAGTGGAGTTGGTCTTGGTCTGTGATGTTATGCCTCCTGCTATGACAATGACATTTATTTTAAAAAATGTATACCACACCAAAACAAACCAAACTCACTGCCCTTGAGTCAATTCCAACTCATGGCGACCCCCTTTGGGTTTCCAAGGGTTTCCGTAAATCTTTATGGAAGGTTATTGCCCAATCCTCCCTCCACAGAGTGGCTGGTGGGTTTGAACCATCAACCTTCTGGTTAGTAGTCAAATGCCTTAGGCACTATGTGACCCCCAAGAAAAACCCCACTGCCTCAAGTCACTCATAGTGACCCCCATTGGGTTTCTGACGCAGTAAATCTTTACAGAAGTAGCTTGCCCCATCTTCCTTCCACAGAATGGATGGGGGGTTGAACTGCCAACCTTCTGGTTAGCAGTCAAATGCCTTAGGCAATGTGCTACCAGAGTTCCTCCTAAAACCAAACCCACTGCCATCGAGTTGATTCTGACTCATAGTGACTGTGATTGGGTTTCCGAGGCAGTAAATCTTCATGGAAGTAGATTGCCCAGTCTTGCTTCCACAGAGTCGCTGGTGTATTTGAACCATCAACCCTCTGGCTAGCAGTTAGGCTTCTTAGGCACTTTGCTCCCAGAGCTCCTTTATGGTAGCTAAGTTTGTATGTCAACTTGGGTGGGCCTGGATGAGTGGCTGGGCAGCTGAATGTAGTTATTTCCCATGGTGAGATTAGTAATTAACTCCATGGTGGAATCTATTGGAGCAGCTTAGTAGCTGTTTTGAGTATGTGGTCTGTTTCCTGTATATAAGAAACAGCTTTGAGAATGGTCTCTAGCTTACAGCATCCTTGAACCCTGCGTGTAGCCAGGTCATTGTTCAGCAGCCTGCCATGCTCTGCCAACGTTGGGACCTTTAATGGACCTGAATTAATGGCCTGCTATGTGGTTTAGTATTATTGGGACTGTGCCTTGTCACTTGTCTACCTTGGCTTGTCAGTCTCAGCAGCCAGCAGCTGAGTGGAGAAAAGCCTCTAGCTTCAGTGGGCCGGGGGCAGGAGGCAGAGCTGAAGCCCAAGGTTGAGGGGCTTTCACCCAGCCCCTAGAGCCTGGTACTTTGAGCTCAGACTTTAAGTCTCCAAACTATAAGAGAATAAACTCCTGTTTGTGCAAGCCATCCCATTTGTGGTATATTCTTGTCAGAGAGGCACTGGGTAATTAAAACATCTTTAAAATAGATACAGGATTTGAGTAATTAGAATTGGTGTCCAGGATCAATAAGAGAAATAGTAAGGTTCCCCAGGCTCAGACAAGAAGGGAACCAACCCTGGAACCCTAACTTGAGATGCTTATGCACATTGGGGGAGTGCTGGAGGCATAGTGCCTAAGGCATTTGACTGATAACCAGAAGGCTGGTGGTTCAAACTCACCAGCCACTACTCAGAAGGAATATTGAGCAATCTGCTTCTGTAGTGTTACTGCCTCGGAAACCCAAGGAGGGGCCGCTATGAGTGGGATCTGACTCAACAGCAGTGAGCTGAGTTGAGTTGATGCGTATTGGAAATATTAAAATACATATATACATATATATATATGTATGTATGTATGTATATATATATATATATATATATATATATATATATATATATATATATATATATATGGGAGCTCTGGTAGCATAGTGGCTAAGGCACTTGACTGCTAACCAGAAGGCTAGCGGTTCAAACCCACCAGCCACTCCTCGGAAGGAAGGTTGGGCAATCCTACTTCCATAGTGATACTGCCTTGGAAACCCAAGGAGGGGTCGCTATGAGTCAGGGCTGACTCAATGGCACATAACAACAACAACAACAATCTATATATATATACACACACACACACACACACACACCAAAGGGAGCTCTGGTAGCACTTGACTGCTAACCAGAAGGCTGACAGTTCAAACCCACCAGCCAGTCCTCAGAAGGAAGGTTGGGCAATCTACTTCTGTAGAGATACCGCCTTGGAAACCCAAGGAGGGGTCGCTATGAGTCGGGTCCAACTCAATGACACATAACAACAACATACCTGCTAAAGAACATGTGGGCCTTCTGTCACTTGGGATCAAGCTTTCTGCACTGTTGCAGCATGATTCATAACCTTAAACAGCTATTCTTGTGGCTAACAATGTTCAGGCCCGGGGAAGTATTCTTCACTTCTTGCCTACATACTAAAAACAAAAGGTGGCTGCTTCAAAATGTAAAGATCTGAAGATTGTGCTGCTACTGACATAGGAGATGGACAATGCTTAGGTATGTGGGGAGGTATTGTGAGTGGAAGAGCTTAAGAGATAAGACAAATTAATTTATATAAAGTCTTACCACAGATTGCCAGAATACAAGAGATTTCTGTATAAAGAAATGTCATTATTGATGGTATTGAATGTCCTTTTTTTGCAACTCTTGTTTCTCCAATAGATGGTTCTGGAGACATTCACAGATTAGCATGGTATGCTCGGCAATTGCATATGGCAGCTGAGGAATATTTTGAAATATTAAATATATACCATCTAAATCTGCATATATGGTGGTCTGAACTAGACGTCCACCATCCAACTGTCATATTGTGACATATGTGGTCATATTGTGGTGATTTGCATGTTTCTATGATGCTAGAATCTCTGCCACCATTATATTAAATATCAGCAGGGTCACTCATGGTGGACAGTTTTCAGCAGAGCTTCCAGACCAAGACACACTAGGAAGAAAGGTCTGCTGATCTACTTGTGAAAATTAGCTTATGAAAATTCTATGGATCATACAGAATATTGAGTTCTGGAAAGCAACAATGGTCTCAAACACACTGGCAATCATAAGCATGGTGCGGGAACAAACAGTATTTCTTTTGGTTGTACATGGGATCTCTGTGAGTCAGTGCTGACTTGATGGTAACTAAAAACAACACTCCAGACATATACATGAATCATGACATTGACACCTACTTAGATGGTGTGGTAGTTAAGGTTATGTGTCATCTTGGCTGGGCCTGGTTTTGAGTGGCTGGACAGCTGGATATACTTATTCTCCATGATGAGGTTGGTAACCAACTCCATGATGGAATCTACTGGAGCAGCTGAGTAGGGATGTGGTCTCCTTTCAGTATATAAGGGGAAGCACTGAGAAAGGTCTGCAGCTTTTTTGGCTTGCTTGGATCTTGCATGTAGCCGAGTCTTCATTTAGCAGCCTGCTGTGTTTCCTGCTGATCTTGGGACTGTCTTTGGACTTGAATTAGTGGCCTGCCATGTTGTCTGATAATCTTGGATTGTGCCTTTCTACTTGTCAACTTTAGGTCTGTCAGCCTCAGCAGCCAGCAGCTGCCTGAGTGAAGAAAGCCTCCAGCTTTAGTGGGCTGGGAGGAAGAGGCAGAGGTGAAGCCCAAGATTGAGCAGCTTTCATCCAGCCCATAGAGCCTGGCATTTTCAACTTGGACTTCTAGCCTCCAAAATTGTAAAAGAATAAATCCCTGTTTGTTAAAGCCACCCATTTGTGGTATTTTCTGTTAGAACAGCATGAAGCAACCAAAACAGGTAGACACAGGATCCCAGAATTGCAAATAGTGTTATTTTTCTAAAAGTACCAAAACCCCAAAACCAAACTCACTGCCATAGAGTCAATTGCAACTCCTTGAGATGCCAATTGGGTCTCCAGGGCTGTAAATCTTTACAGAAGTAGATTGCCTCATTTTCCTCCTACAGAGCAGCTGGTGGGTTTGAACCACCTACCTTCTGGTTAGCAACCAATTTCCTTACCCCCTATAGCACTAGAGCACTTTATTTTCTAACAGTAGACAATATGATTTAATTAAAATAAGAACTTTTAAAACTTTAGCTTTTATAAATAATTTTGATTTATAATTTTGTTTGTCTTAATTTTAACATATACTTCTACAATTAAGAAAAATAAAATATGAAAACACTTGAGAACTATATTAATTTTTTTTCACTTAATTGTATTTCTGATGAAAATATTTATAATTGAGTATTTTTTATATTACCACTGTCGATACAGTAAGAATAAGTGAAAACTGTGGTTTTAACAATATAATTAGTGACTTTGCTATAATAAAGACTAGAAAAAAATTTTTTTAAATAAATATATAATTGTTTACAAATTGTCTTTATTTTATTGCTTATCCAAACATCACTGGCTCAACAACAGAACTCAACAGTAAGAAAATCACCCAGTAATAATGATATTTAGTTGTTTTTGGTATTTGCAAAGGATCAGTTATATATTAAAAATAAAAAAAATAAAAAACCTTTATATTTGGTAAGGTACCAACCCTATATTTGGCAAGGTAAGAGGATGTAATATGTTTTAGTTAATAGTTTGCATGTTGATTTATAAACTTTTAAATGTTTAGAGCTATAATATGTGGGTTTCCATTTATTCTCTTGTCCCAGCCCCAACAAATGTTAGGGTCAAAACTGAGGGAAACAAAAGTCTTTACAAAGTCACAATTTGTGTGTCTCTTGATGTTGTTGTTAGGTGCCATTGAGTCAGCTCTGACTCATAGAAAGCCTATATAGAACAGAACAAAACACTGCCTGGTCTCGGTCTCTTGATAAGTGACCATAAATACTCTCTGAAGGGACTATTTGCAGTGTTGCCTCCTAGATTCATGTTCAACATAAAATTTTTACTTTAAATGAGCACTGTCATATTTATAGCCAGAAAGTTGTAGGCATTGATTCATTCTTTAATTTACCTTTACAAACTTCTTGGATTTTAGGTTTGGAAGAACTTAGAATTCATTCTTGCAGACACCACCAGTGAACCCACTTTGTGCATCTTCCACTATTTTTGCAAAACCTGAGGGACTCCTCTGTTGGCATCTTCCCCAGATCAAACTAGGTCTCTACCCCCTTTTCAGAGTCTCCCCTTTATTTCCTACTCTGGAATTTCTCTATCTTAGCCTCCTTTCAACATCAAAATTCCTCTGCTCTGTTTCCTATTCCTCCTGGGTGTGCTCTGTACCTGGCATTAAGGTTTCTCTGTGCCCTGAGTGATCTCATTAAATCTCCTGCCATGGAAAGGAGCAAGATGAGAGTACCAGGGAGGGCTGGTAGCTCTTCTTAGACCAGAAAGATGCTAGTGACCTCAGACTGGGGGAAGCAAGTACCCTGAAGGAAAAGAAGAACAGCTCCTGTATCAGTTTCTTTTGCTGCAAAGTGAGGGTTCAGGGCAGAGGTAGGAGGAATCCCAACTATGCATACCTTGTTAAGTTGATAGGGCACATATAAATAATAAACAAAAAAACCATATCCACTCCCTTCGAGTCAATTCTGACTCATAGTGACCCCCATTGGGTTGCCAAGGCAGTAAATCTTCACAGAAGTAGAGTGCCCCATCTTCCTTCTGTGGAGCAGCTGGTGGGTTTGAACTGCCAACCGTCTAGTTAGCAGTCAAATGCTTTAGGCACTGTGCCACCAGAGCATCTACACCTATAAATAAAGTAGTTGTAATGACATAAGTGGTGGGATAATTTATTTATACATTGATTTGTGTTTATATGGCTGTCATTCTCCACCCTCCACGTATTAAAAACACATAGTTGGAGTCATTCTATTCCTTGTGTTGGAGAATTTTACAGGACAAGAAATGTCAGAAAAAATCACTCTTTTCTTTTATGAAAGCTTGAGCGCATAGAAAATATAATGTTAGGTATTCCCAGGGAGGAGAAGAAAAAGGGAGACATTTTGAAGACAGCAAGAGAGGAAAGAGAAGAGATTTTCACCCTAAAACTGGGAAGTAGGTGCAAATCAGAAGGCCCCACAAGCAGTGGAGACTCATGAGTGTCCCAGAACAATTTCCTCAAAATACATCCAAAGCCTTGAGGGCATGACGTTGAGGTATGCTTAAAAAAAATTGAACTCTAGCTCTGGAGTTCCTATTCTTGATTGTTCCTCCAAAACATGACAACACAGTTGTTAGATGATGAGGACTTCAATAATAACTAGTGTGAACAGAAAACTGATAGGCTGGTATATGACCTTTGAGAGTACAGGGAGCTCCAACAGTGACTGGGACTAGATTTCCAGCCAGTGCGTTAGAATAAGGACTCATGGGTGAATGTAAGTATTTCTTTTTAAAATAATCTTATTATTTTGGGGGAAGTTCTGATGGCATGAAGAATTTCAAACATATAGAAAAGTTATAAAATAGTATAGATAATTCCCATAAACCTCACTCAGTTTCCCTATAGGTAACATCTTACATTACCATTGTACGTTGGTCAAAACTAAGAAACTGACATTGATACATTATTGTTAAATAAGTTCCAAACTGTCCATTAATGTCCTCTTTCTGTGCCAGCATACAAACCAGGGTACCACAATGCATTTACTTGCTGTGTCTCCCAAACTTATCAGTAACTTTTTTTTTTTTTTAACTTGTTATGATTTGGGTGAAAGTTTAGAGCAAATTCGTTTTGCATTCATCAATTCATATCCATCTTGTTATGTGACATTGATTGCAATCCCCACAATGTAACAGCACTCTTCCCATTTCCTCCCTGTGTTTACCAGTTTCCTTTGTCCTTCTTTTCTATGCCTTCCTGCCTTCTGAACTTTATCCCTGGGCAAATGCTGCCCTTTTGATCTCTCATGACTGATTGTTCTAATGAGTGCATACCTCCCTGGTGTTATTGTTCATCTTACAGGTATGTCTATCATTTAGCTGAAAGATGAGCCATGAGGGTGTGTTTAGTTCCAGGCTTAAAGGGTTTCTAAGGGCCATAGTCTTGGGCATTCCATCAGTCTCCATCAGACCAGTAAGTCTGCTCCTTTTTTATGATTTTGAGTTTTGTTCCACCTTTTTCTCCTGCTCTATGCAGGACCTCCTATTGTGATCCCTTTCAGAGCAGTCACTAGTGGTAGCCCAGGACCATCTAGTTTTTCTGGTCCCAGTATCACAAAGGTTGGGATTCACAAGGTCCATTAGTCCTATAGACTAATTGTTTCCTTCTGTCTTTGATTTTCTTCACTCTTCTTTCTTCTCAATGGGGAAAGACCAATAGATGCACCATAAATGAGTGCTTGCAAAATTTTAAAATCCCTGTAACTACTACTGAAGACACTGGGAGGAGCACAAGAGTTAAAGGCAACAGAGGTACATACTATTACATACACAATCCCACAATAACAATAATAATAAGTGGACACATAGATAGATACTCAAGCTTAACAGGGGTGGGAAAATGAATGAGACTATACCCATGAATATACATAAGTTTGACAGAGGATATTTCTAAGTATGCATATAAATGTACTACAGATTTGTCCATTAATATGATCGATCATACAGAGGGCAAAGTTATGAAGATTTCTTAGCCATAACTAAACACCTTGGGGGAATGGGTTGTTGGTCCAAGAGGCTCAGGGCCAGCTTTGCCGGACATCAGGGTCAACTGGCAAAACATAATCCACAAAGACAATATAACAGTTTCTTAATCTTTCCTTGTTTTTCATGATTTTGACAGTCTTGAGATATAGTGACCAGATATTTTATAGAATGAACCTCAATGTGGATTTGTCTGATTTTTTTTCCCCAATGATTAGACTGGGTTTATGGATTTTTGGAAAAATACAATAAAGGTAAAGTGACCTCAAACCATTATATCAGGGGATTAAGGTTTTATTTGTTTTAATATGGAAAAATGACAGTTCTTATACATCAGAATTTGTAGATTAAGATTCAAAGTTGCTAGGCATTTGAGGGCAGAGACAAAATGGCATCCTGCTAACACACTCTACCTAATCCCTGTATAACAGATACCCAGGATAACCAAGTGAAACAGATAAAAGTAATGATCCCAGATTTCTGAGCATCTAATGAGGAGATAAAGTATTAGATTTAGTGCAGATTGGAAAGGTGGACAGAGCAAGGTCAGTGATTGGGGAGAGAAAAAAATATAAGGACTAGTTGAAGAGTAGCCATTTTAAACACATACACAGATGAAGGGGGAAAAAAAACTTCAAGGAATCCACACAGGGATAAAGATAGTATAGACAGACAAGGAGGATTTCAAAATGAGCTAAAATTGTGTAGGAGCTGGGAGAGGAACCTACAGGGAAGTGGGTCAGAACTACAGTGGCACAAGTGGCTGCAGAGTGAGGAGAGAGCAAGAGAAAACAAAAAAAAGCATTCACCATTAGTAAACCAACCCAGACTCACTTCTTTTGGGTTGATTCTGACTCATACCAACCTTTTTTGGGACAGAGTGGAGCTGTCTCTTTGGGTTTCCAGGGTTGTGGATCTTTGTGGAGGAGGGCTGCCTCAACTTTTTCCTGCAGGGAAGATGGTAGTTTTGAGCCATCACGCTTTTGATTGAAGGTTGAATGCCACCCTCAACATCCCACTTCAAACAGACAGGTACAAGGGCTATAGCTATTCCTTCCTGCGTTTGTATCACTGGCCAATCTTTCTCACACTAAGCACAAGAAGCATACACCTGAAGCCTTCTCTCATCTGCCCATTCAGGCCAGACTCCCTTCACCTCTGCAGGCACACATTCCAGTGGATCAGTGGTTCCCACCACAGCTGCCTGCTCCGAGAGCTGCGGGCTGACCATAAGTACAAAAGTCCCACTTTAGTTTCCTTATCTCCTCCTTAATTTTCTCCTTTTCTTTTTCCCATTTTTTCTTCCTTTTTATCTGTTCATTTCTCCCGCTTTCTCTTCTTCTTTCATTTTTACCAGTCTACCATCTTGCCCACCTCCCCCTTTTTTCTTTTTCTTTGTTTTTATCTCATATTTTCATTCGATCTTTTCTCTTTTCCATCTACTCTTCTTCTCCTTGATTTTTTTTCCTAACTCTCTTTTTACTGCCCAGTCCAACTAGAGGAAGATATTAATGCTTCACTAGTCATCATAACTACTGCACTGACCACCTCACCCAATGGACAAGTACCACAATCAGATTCTGCAAGATGGGATCAATCACAGAGAGTAGACAACATTTGCTCATCCTAACTGCAGCTCCTCCTCACTCAGAGACCTGCACCCACATTCCCACCAGTTATTCCACCAACCTGAATACAGCTGGGGAGTGACCCAGTGTCACTAAGCTAACAAAGAAGCACCCCTGTGCCACACATCTAGATATACTGAAATAAAGCAAAACAAAAAGCGAGGTGAAACAAACCAACATATAACTAACAAATAAAGATAACTACTTCAAAATGTCCCCGAGATAACAGCCAAATTCAACTCAAAGAAACAGGACAAGATAGCAGAGGCAAGTGACCAAACTTAAGAAGTAGGAAATCTCTCTGATGAAAAACAAGTAATAGAACTATCTGATAAGGAAATATATCTATATCTATATCTATATCTATCTATCTATCTATCTATCTATCTATCTATCTATCTATCTCCTTTCAAGAACTCAAGGAAACCATAAATAGAAGCAAAGAGAAGACAGACAATAACTTTAAAGAGTTCAGGAAAATCATCCAAGAGCAAAATGACAAAATCAGTGGACAATCAGAAATCACACAGAAACAGCAATTAGAAATCCAGGAGAGCAACACAAAAATTATGGAGATAGATAACACATTGGAAGGACAAAAGAGTAGAACAGAACTGGCTGAAGAACACATTTCCCAGCTAGAAGAGAAATCTCTTGACACCACCTTGTATGAAGAATAATAAGAAAAAAGAATGAAGAAAACCTAAGAGCTATATGGGATGATACCAAAAGAAATAACATACATCTGCTTGGAATTCCAGAACAAGAGGAGGCAAAAAAAAAAAAATACTACAGAGAAAATTGTTGCAGCCTTGCTAGCAGAAAATTTCCCGAGGATTATGAAAGATGAAAAGATATTAATCCAGGAAGCTCAATTAATCCCATACAGGATAGACCCCAAGAGAAAGTCACTAAGATATACCAATGAAACTTTCTAAAACCAAAGAGAAAGGAAAAATCTCCATTGCAGCTTGGGAAAAATGAAATGCTACCAACAAAGGGCAACCAATAAGACTAAACCATGATTTCTCATCAGAAACCATGCAGGCAAGAAGGCAATGGGATGATATGCACAAAACTGTAAAGGAGAAGAATTGCCAATCAAGAATTAAATATCCAGCCAAACTGTCCCTCAAATATGAGGGTGAAATTAAGACACACCCAGGAAACAAAAATTAAGGGAACTTGTAAAACCCAGACCAACCTTACAAGAAATACTAAAGGGAATCCTTCCAACAGAAAACCAACAATGGAAGACAATTAATTAAGGTTAGGATACACGAGAACTGCACCCAGAAACCAACCCAGGAAAAGAATGCACAAAACTAAAATAAGCTTTTAAAAGGAAAATACAGAACTAAAGGAGTCAATCTGTACATGATACCCACTGCAAAGTAAATAGAAGGAATAAATGGTATGATTAGAAAACTTCCAAATGGAGAGAAAATCAGGATGATACCAATATAGAACAGATTGTTCCAAACTTAAGGAGATAAGAATCTACTATAGTGTAATAACAAAGAAAATTAATAAGCCTTTTAACCAAAAATAAGAAAGAAAATCACAGGGACTTAGTAAACACAAAATCAAAACAATGAAGAAAAGTGAAAGAAAACTCAATACCAAAATGAACCCAGCACAGAAAAATATTTGGAATAAAGAAATCATCAACAAAACAACAATAACAACAACAAAACACACACACACTAAAGACTGGCAACAACAAATCCATACCTATCATTAATTAAACTGAATGTGAGTAGACTAAATGCACCAGTCAAGAGAAAGAGAGTGGCAGACTGGATAAGAAAAGAAGATCCACCAATATACAGCCTACAAGAGACTTACCTTAGGCTCAAAGATACCAGTAAACTAAAAATCAAGGGATAGAAAAAAATTATATCAAGCTAATGGCAACTAAAAAAGAGGTGGAGTGGCAGTATTAATTTCTGATAAAAAAGACTTTGAAGTAAAAAACAGCATAAGGGATAATGAAGGGCATTATATGGTAGCTGTTGTAGTTATGTGCCGTAGAGTTGGACTCAACTCATAGCGACCCCTCCTTGGGTTTCTGAGGCAGTATCACTATGGAAGTAGATTGCCCCATCTTCCTTCCAAGGAGTGGCTGGCGGGTTTGAACCGCCAGCCTTCTGGTTAGCAGTCAAGTGCCTCAGGCACTATGCTACCAGAGCTCCTATGTGGTAGTAAAAGTGTCAATTGACCAAAGGACATTTCCATAATAAACATCTGTGTATCCAATGAAATGGTTCCAAACTATATAAAGCAAACATTAACTGAAACAAAAGGAAAAATAACCAATTCTACAATAAGTGGGAGACTTAACATACCACTTCTGATGAAGGACAGAACTAGAAAACATATCAGCAAGGATACAGAAAATTTCAATAACATAACCAACCAACTCAATCTCATAGACATATACACAACACTCTATCCAACAAAAATAAAATACACATGCTTTTCCAGTGCACATGTATCACTCTCCAGAAAAGATCATATTTTAGGCCATAAAACAAGCCTCAATAAATTTAAAAACATCAAAACACTATAAAGCAATTGCTTGGATGCCAATGCTATAAAATTAGAAATCAATAATAGGAATATCAAGGAAAAATAATCAAATACATGAAAATGGAGTAACACATTGCTCAAGAACTACTGGGTAACAAAATGAATAAAGTGTGGGGAAAAAAATCCTAGAAACAAATGAGAATAACAATGAAACATACCAAAACCACTGGGACACAGGGAAAGCAGTACTCAGAGGTCAATTTATAGCACTAAACACACACATTGAAAAAGAAGACTCAAAATCAAAACCTTAACCCAACAACTCCAACAATTATAAAAAGGAAACAAAAGAAACCCACAGACTCCAGAAGAAAAGAAACAATAAAGATCAGAGCAGAAATAAACAAAGCAGAAAACAGAAAAACAATAGAAAACACTAACAAGACTAGAAGATTAAAAGATTAACAAAATTGATAAGCCACAAGCAAATTTAACAACATCACAACAGAACCAACTGAAACACAAAGGATAAAAACAGAATATTATGAAGAACTGTACTCTAATCAATTCGAAAACCAAGAAGAAATGGACAAATTTCTAGAAACATAAGATCTACCTAAACTAACATAGACTAAGTTAGAAAACTTTAAAAGACTGAGAACAAAAGAAGAAATTGAGCAAGCCATAAAAAAAAACTTCCCATGAAAAAAATGTCCTGGCCCAGATGACTTCAATGGAGAATTACATCAAATATTCTGAGAAGAGGAGAAACCTATTGTACTCAAACTATCTTAGAATATATGAAAGGATGGAATACTCCCAAATTCATTCTATGAAGCAAGTATATTATGTGATACCAAAACCAGGTAAAGGAACCACTAAAAAGGAAAACTACAGACCACTATCCATCATGAATATAAACACAATAATCTTCAAAAAATCCCACCCAACAAAATCCAACAACATATCAAAGAAATAATACACCATGACCAAGTGGGATTCATACTAGGTATGTAAGAATATTTCAGCATCAGAAAAATAATCAATGCAATCCATTACATAAATTAGACAATGGATAGAAACACATGATCATATCAATGAATGCAGAAAAGCCTTTTGATAAAATCCAACAGATATTCATGATAAAAAACTCTGAGCAAAATAGGAAAAGAAGGCAAATTTCTCAATAACGGGCATATGTGGATAACCAAAAGCCAATATTAATCTCAATGGAGAGAGACTCAAAGAACACCCTTTGTGAATAAGAACCAGGAAAGGATGCCCTCTATCACCGTTTCTATTCAAGATTGTATTAGAAGTCCTAGCCAGAGAAAAAAGGCAAGAAAGAGAAAAAAGACATCCAAATTGGCAAAGAAGAAGTAAAACTGTCTCTATGTGTAGATTACATGATCCTATCCATAGAATACCAAAGAGACCCAGCAAAAAAACCTACTGGAACTAGTAGATTCAGCAAAGTAGGAAGACACAAGATTAGTATACAAAAAATTGGTTGAATCCCTGTACATCAACAAAGAGATCCCTCAAAAGGTATAAAGGCACTTACAACAGCCACCAAAAAGATAAAATACTTAGGAATAGATCTTAACAGCAACCCAAAAGATCTATACAAAGAAAACTACAGAACACTACTACAAGAAACTATAAGAAATCTACATAAATGAAAGAACATATCATGCTCATGGATAGGAAGATTGA
>NW_006921736.1:411548-419563 GCF_000298275.1 Orycteropus afer afer
ACTGCCCATGTAACTCTCTATGTCTTTCTCATCCTCAATGCTGCCATATTGGTCACTCACATTTGGTACATTGCCCTTCTCTTCACCCAAATCTCCATCAACATTCTTTAAGGACATAGAAAAACCAGTCATTAACTTTATATGGAAAGGCAAGAGACTTCTGATAAGCAAAGCTGTACTGAAGAAGAAGAACAGCAAAGTAGGAGGTCTCATATTCTCCACTTTCAAAACCTACTATACAGGCATGGTAGTCAAAACAGCCTGATATTGGTACAATGATAAACACACAGACCAGTGGAAACAGAATTGAGAATGCAGAAAGAGATCCATCAACCACTTAGACTATGGTCCCTAGCTGCCCTTCAGGTCTGGAATTGAACCCACTCTTGTGGCTTCCAGCCAAACAAAAGACAGGCATATGAGCTGAACATTTACATTAGGTAGATACACGCCTTGGAAAGATCAATCATGGGAGAATAGAAGGGCTGTGTATGCACAGGGAGACAGTTTGGGGGGCAGGGGTGGATGGGAGGGAAGGACACAGGGAGGAGGAAACTATGGGGAGAAAGTGGGAGGGGAGCAGTTGCATTGTGGGAAATTACAGTCAATATCATAAGACAACGTGTATGTAGCTGCTGTATGGAAAGTGAACTTGGTCTGCAAACTTTCACCCAAATCATGATAAAAATTAAAAAGAAAGAAAGAAAAAAAAAGAAATAGATCCATCTATTTATGGACAGCTGATCTTTACAAAGGGCCAAAACCAATTAAATGGGAGAGAGATAGCCTCATTAACAAATGGTCATGACAAAAATGGATATCCACTTGCAGAAAAATGAAACAAGATCCATACCTCAGATCATACAAAAAAAAAGAACTCAAGATTTTAATATAAAACACAAAAGTATAAAGTTCATCAACGATAAAGTATGGGCAGACCTAGAGGCCCTAAATTATGACATAAATAGACTATTAAGCATAACTCAAAATGCACAAACAGTAGAAGTTAAGCTAGATGACTGGGGCCTTCTAGTTATTAAATTCTTATGTGCATCAAAAGACTTCAGCAAAAGAGTAAAAAGAGAACCTAGTGATTGGGAAATAATATTTGTCAATGACATATCCAGCAAGGGATTTATCTCTAAAATTTATAGAAAACTTCTGTACCTCAACATCAAAAAGACAAACAATCAACATAAAAATGGGCAAAGGACATGAACAGATACTTCACCAAAGAAGATATTCAGGCAGCCAACAAAGATATGAAGGAATGTTCATGATCATTAGCAATTAAAAAACAAACAAACAAAAACTCACAGCCATTGAGTCGATTCTGACTCATAGCAATCCCCATTCAGTTTCCAAGGTGGGAAATCTTTACAGAAGTAGATTGCCCCATATTCTTTCCATGGAGTGGCTGCTAGGTTTGAACCACCAACCTTCTGGTTAGCACTCAAATGCCTTAGGCACTGCCCTATGAGAGCTCCTCATTAGCCCTTAGAGAGATACAAATCAAAACAACAATTAAATATCATCTCATCTCAGCAATAACAGCAAAGTTCAACAGGACAGAAAACAGCAAATGGAGTTGAGTGTGTGGGGAAATTGGAACTTTCATATATTACCAATAGGACTGTAAAGTGGTACAACCACCATGGAAAACAGTGTGGCACTTCCTTAAAAAGTTGGAAATAAAAATGCCATTTGATCCAGCAATTCCACTACTAGGAACATACCCTAAAAAGATCAGATCTGGAACATGAATGGATATATGCACACCCATGTTCATTGCAGCACTATTCACAACAGCAAAGAGATGGAACCAACCTAAGTGCCCATCAACCAATGAGTAGATAATCGAACTACGGTATGTACACAAAATGGAATACCATGCAACATTAAAGAATAATGAAGAAGCTATGAATCACCTCATAATGTGGATGAACATGGAAGACATGCTGAATGAAATATGTCACTCACAGAAGGACAAATATTATATGTCCATTATTGTAAAAAGTCAAAGAAAGATTTACACAGGGAAGGAAATTTCCTTTGTGGGTTACCAGGGATGACAGGCGAGTGGAGGGAAATTTGCTCACTAGTTAAAAGACACATTGATTTGCATGCAAGGAAAAGTGATATTACAAAAATATGTGACCAGTACAATAACTTTAAGGAAAAGAAGGACACAGAGAGGTGCACAAGAGGTACAGACATCAAAGGTAAATACTATTACATACATAGTACTGCATTTTCTGTAATAACCACTAGTCTATCCGTTGGGAGATCTGGTAGCATAGTGGCTAAGACACTTGCCTGCTAACCAGACGGCTAATGGTTCAAACCCACCAGCCACTCCTCGGAAGGAAGGTTGGGCAATCCTACTTCCGTAGTGATACTGCCACGGAAACCCAAGGAGGGGTCGCTATGAGTCGGGTTTGACTCGACGGCACATAACAACAACAACAACATCGGTGGATATGTTGGTAGATAGGCAAGAAGATCAGGTATGGGTAGGCAAATGGAAATATATCCATGATTATACACAGGTTTGGCAGATGATATTCTTATACACGTATTTGTATGTACTGTAAAAATGTCCATATACATTATAGAGCTAACAGGAGATGAAGTCAGGATAACTTCTTAGCCACAACCAAGCACCTGGAAGGGGTGAGTCACTGGGCCTGTGGGTTGCCACCAAGGTTGTGGGGAACATCATGCTGATTTGGCACAACATACAACATAAGAGCAATGTTCTGTATCTTTCTTTGGTGAGTAGCGATGGGGTTTTTAAAAGCTTGTGAAAGGTCACCTAAAATGCAACTATTGGTCTCCCATTGTCCAGAGCAAAGAAGAGTGAAGAAAATCAGACACATATGGAAATAATTGGTCTAAGGGACTAATAGACCATGGGAAACTCAGCCTACACACTCCGGAGACCAGAAGAACTAGATAGTGCTACCAATGCCCGCCACTCAGAAAAGGATCAAAATTTGAGATCCTGGATAAAGTGTGAGAAAAAATATAGAACAAAATTCAAAAATTTAAAAAAGATCAGAATTACTGGTCGGACAGAGGCTGGTGAAACCCCTAGGACTATGGTCCGGCATTATCCTTTGCACCTGGAATTGGACTTAACTCCTGTGGGTTAACTCTCAGCTGAACAGCAGACAAGCCTACAAGCTGAACTACTACACAAGGGAGATGAACTCCTTAGAACAGTGAGAGATTGGAAGGGCAGCATTTGCACAAGGGGAAAGCTAGACAGTCAGGAAATTGGTAAGAAGGACACAGGGAAGGGGTAACCACAGGGAGGAGGTGGGAGGAGAGCTGTTCCATTATGGGATTGTGATCAGTGTCCTGAAACAAAATGTGTATAAACCGTTGAGTGTAAAACAAATCTGCCTTGTAAAATTGTATCCAACTCACAATAAAAGGTCAAAACAAAAAGATTCAAAACTGCTATTTATATATTCATATACAAAAGAAGTTTAGACTGTAAGCAAAGAGAATCATCACACTATGCATTACAACTGAAGAGGAATTCAAGAGCTCCTAAAGTTCTCCTAGATTGGCAAACATTTCCATCAAAGCTCATAACAGACATTCTTATGTGCTCTAATGTGATTCTGGTACTGCTTAGACAAGGACGATCTTAAGTATTTGAGGGAAGCTGTTTAAATCTGGTCAAAATCAACTTCCTTTCTGTCAATTTCCTTTCCCTGGCTTCACATAATCCATTTTGCTCAAAACATCAAGGAAAAGAGAAAAAAAAAGTACATATACCCATAAAGCAGTACTTAACAGAGGCTCAAAACAGCATTCTCTTGTTGTGGTGTCTAAGATACAGGAACTTGTTTGTAATAATTTATCTAGACTGGGCTTTAATTATGTGGAATAAATCTAGAATTCATGATAAGAACAACAAGAAGGACAATTACCAAAGTTATTAAAAAACAATTATTTCTTACCTCATTTTCACCACAACTTTCAGCCCTTGGCATCATCCAGGTCACCGTGTAGGCATTAATCAAAATGTTTCTTCTAGCCTTGCTGGAAATTCTGACCCCTGGATAGTGATTGATGCTCCCTTCCTGGGTTTGGATGACTGTCTCCCAGAGCAGCTGTACCTCTGACCAGGGCAGAGTGCACCCACAAGGCTGAGCACCTGTTCGGCGATGAATGCACATCTGTTCCATCAGGCTGACCCCCACCTTTCTTAGTCATGGTTACTTATTCTTATAAAAGAGTTCCTAGATATTGAAAGATTCCTTCTGTTGGACATACAGAAATCTAGAGACTTTATGGAATAGGTGTTGGTTTAAGTATTACCATTGTTATAAGTAGAAATGTTATGCTGGCCAAGGAATGTCTAAGAGTGGTGGTTTTTTAATAGATATGTTTTGGTGTGTGATGATGATGGAGCCATTAGCATTATAGAGAAGTTCAAGAAGTTGCAAGTATCCATAATTCAGCACCATCCCACAGAACAATAAGTCAGTAGAATCCTGGTCAGTTCTGTTTATGAGCAAAGGCGACATCTTTTCTTTTTCCTGACCCTTTCTTCCACTGGGATGGGGGATTCTTTCTTCCATGGGTGTGGTGGAATCTCTCCCATTAACACCTTTTTCCTTGATTGTCTTTTGATTCTTGAGATATAGTTTGAAAATATTCTAAAATAGAAACAACATAAGGGATGTATGCAATAGTTAAGACACCCAGGGAATGTCAAAATACAAGTTACACTGCAATGTTTGTGTGTGGGCTACTGTTATGTGTCAACATGGGTAGGCTATGGTTCTCAGTGGTCTGGCAGACACTACTTAACAACAAGTAATAATAAACTTCCATTTTGTGATCTGCTGTATGAGCAGCCGGACAGTTGAAAGGAGTGTTTTCCTTGGGTGTGTGGCCTGCCTCCAGAATATAAATGGGTATTCTGCCAAAGCTTTCTTTCTTTCAACTCTGCACTCTTTTCATCGCCTGATCTCTGGTTCTTGGGACATAAGCCAAAAGAAGTCTTCAGCCTGCCACCTGATGTGCATATTGTGGATTCGCTGGCCCCTGCAATCCCATGAGCCGGCATAAATCTCCAGACTGCTGCCAGACCCACGGATTTAGGATTTGCCAGCTCCAAATTTGTGCGAGCCATTTCCTTAAAGTAAATCTCTCTGTACATATTTATATGTATGTTTCATCAGTTTTCCTCCTCTAGAGAGTCCAGACTAATGAGGGTGGGAATCAGGTCAATGAGTTGTTGTTGTTGTTGCTGTTGTTATGTACCGTCGAGTTGGACCCAATTCATAGTGATCTCTCCTGGGTTTCTGAGGCAGTATCACTATGGAAGTAGATTGCCCCATCTTCCTTCCCAGGAGTGGCTGGTGGGTGTGAACCGCCAGCTTTCTGGTTATCAGTCAAGTGCCTTAGGCACTATGCTACCAGAGCTCCCGAGGTCAATGAGAGTCAGACTAAATCTGGGCAGACTGACACAGAGAACAAATCTAGAGTAGGAAAGAAGTAACTATCCCATTGAGTAGGCCACTTATTTCCAGGATTGCAGATCCCATTGGCTTATATTAATGGGCCTATCAGGTACAATTTAGGCTGACCAAGTAAGACAAAGATAAAATAAAAAAGCAAGCTGAATTTTATTCTCCAAAGAGGTGGAAGAAATTGCCTGATTTGTGATCAGGCACAAGTTGTAGCTATCCATGGAACCACTTTTCTTATCATTGTTATTGTTATAAAAGCTGTCATGGAATCAATTCCCAACTCATCATGACCCCATGCACAATGGAACAAAATGTTGCTTCGTCCTGTGTCAACCCCATGATGGGGTGTGGGTCAGACTGCTGTGATCCAAATGGTTTTCAATGGCTTATTTTTGGAAGTAGAACACCAGGCCCTTCTTCCTAGTGTATCTTAGTCTAAAAGGTCTGCTGAAACTTGTTCAGTATCATAGTAACACACAAGCTTCCAATGACAGATGGGTGGTAGCTATGCATGCGGTGTAGTGGCCAGGAATCAAATCTAGGCCTCCCACATGGAAGGCGAGAATTCTAACACTGAACTGGTAACATGTGTCAATGGAACTACAGTGTAACATCCATGCAACATCAGGAGTACAGCAATAAAATCCTCTTGAATACAAGATAACAAGTAGGACCATTGTTTTTCTCCTCACTAATTTTGCCACTGTGGTGTTTTTCAGGAGCATTCTCTATAAGCTAAGGAGATAGGAATAGTGTCAAGATGAAAGCCAGTTCTTCCAAGTTTCTCTTTTTTGTTGTTAATACTTTTCATATGTTGTTCAAGAAGAGTAAAATGACAAGATGATCAGAGAAATATTGTGAAGTAGACTGAAAAAAAGAGAAGAAAACAACCATCTACCTTCAATTGTAAGTAGGTAATAATAATAGGCAGCATTTACAGAACACTTACTAGGGGCCAACTTCCATGCTAAAATGATTTAGAAACATTATCTTTTTTAATCCTTTCAACAATCAACAAAGGATATACTACTATTATTATTCTTATTTTACAAACAAGAATACCAAGGAGTAGAAGGGTACAATCATTTGCTCAAAGTCAACAGTGGTGAAGTCAGGATTCAAACTCAAGTAGACTTATGCTAGTTCCCATACACTTACTATGCATCTCCATCCCTTTCTTCTCTGTCTCAGAGAAGACTTCTAAGCTAAATGTTTCATGTAAACCTAGAGGGAAATCACTGGAAGAAATGAAAACTAAGCATGAAATAACCAGGTGTTACCAAGTTAGCCATCACATATCTTGCTAGCTTTGGACTGTAACAGTATCCTTTGAGTCTACTTGACTTTAGCTATGTGTGGAAACTAATCATTCGCTTAAAGATACTGCAGATTTAATCCTTATCTTCTTATGGTAAAGAATTACATTCAGATCAACTGTGCTAGTTGCACAAGCCCTACTTTATAGAAATACCAGGACAATAACTCTTGGAGCTATTGAAAACAAAGACTGGACAAAAAGAGAAATGGTATCAGTTTCTGAGCTGGCTTTTATCTGGATTAGAAGAATGGAGAAATGCTTAGGAGATTTGTGTTGTTTTTCCTTCCACTATTTCCTTTGGGATTCATCTATGTCAACTTCTAGAATCACAGTGCAGACACATCACTTCTGACTTGCATGGAGGGCAAAAGACTCTTCTGAAATGTTGTATCTGCCACCTGTTTATCCATCCATCCACCTATGCGCACATCCATCAACTGTAAAGTGAAACTATGTGAATGATATCAATCCCATTCAATTCCAGTGCACTACGGAACATTCAATTAGAAAATCTTCAAACCAAAGAAAGAGCTATACTCATTTGCAGTGTGAGTGGTAACAAATAGAACAGTTTGCATCTCAGATATCCATGGCCCAAACAGTGACAAAACACACTTTTAAAATTGTAGTGGCCATGGAGCACGCCACTCAGGTCTCCTTTCAAGAGAATCTACCACAAAGAGCATACTTGGCTGACAGCCTCCAGTTGCTGCACCTTCAAATCCACTAGGACCTTCATGCCAAGGCCATGTTTTCCCCAAGCTGCTCCCAATCAATGTCTAGGGTATTGCAGAGGTACTAATGCTGGGTTATTTCTGCCTAATGCAGAACTCTTCCAAGAGACAATCTTGGCTTGGGCCTCACCATCAGCCTGGTCTGAGACTCTTCCTACCTAATATCCTTCCTTTTCCTTTCAGAGATGTGAGACCTGCACTGTAGTCTGAAGTTCCTCCCATATCTCCTACTCTTGCCATCCACTCCTATCTCTCCTTCACAGTCATTGCATTTCCCCCAATAAACCTCTCACCCCAAATGAATCTAGTCTTGGTGTTTGCCCCTTTGAGGAAACAAATACCAACTCCTCATATTATACACATCATATCTTAGCTCCTCCAAGAAGTCTTCCCTGACCATCCCACTTCTAGGAGCATCCCTCCTAACTCTCCCTTCTCTTACCTTGCTCTGCCTATTTTATAGTACTT
>NW_006921736.1:426793-429201 GCF_000298275.1 Orycteropus afer afer
CAGGGGTCCAAGATTATCTTCTGTGTCTGTATTTATTGGTTTCCCTTTTCTTTGTTGAAGAGGGTCTGTGCAATCCTTCTGCCTAGTCCGCCATCTTTCATTACCTATTTTTTTTAAAGGCCCATTTTCAAACCAGTACTCTACAATTTTGAGTCTGGTACACATAGACATATATGACACTCAAAGTTAATATCTTATGCTCAAAACTCTGTTCTGAGATCCAAATCCCCATATCCAACTACTTAATTGACATCTTTACTTGGATGCCTAATAGGCATCTTAGTCTTCAGATAGCTAAAACAGAACTCAAAATTCCAAGTTACTCCTCCTCTCTGTCTTCACTATCTCAGTAAATAGCATCACTAAACCCAAAAAAAACCAAACTCACTGCTGCTGAGTTGATTTAATTCATAGCGATCCCTCCTTGGGTTTCTGAGGAGTATTTCTACGGAAGTAGATCACCCAACCTTCCTTCCAAAGAGTGGCTGGTGGGTTTGAACTGCTAACCTTCTGGTTAGCAGTCAAATGCCTTAGGCACCATGCTACCAGAGCTTCCAAAGAAGCTCTATTCACCCATTAATTTTGCTCAGGAATCTTACTCATCCTTGATTCCTTTCTTTCTTTTATACCTCAAATCCAATCCATCTGCAAATCCTAGATGCTCTACCTCAGCACCTGTCACAAACCAGTCTGACCACTCCTTGTACTACTTCTACTAGACCGTAGCCTAGACCACCATCATGCCTACCTGATTACCACAGTAGGTTCCTTCTTGGTCTCCCAGTGCTCACTCTTGTTCACCTACAATGTATTCTTTGCAGAGCTTCCAGAAGGATCTTTTAAAAACTTTAAAGAATATCAGATCTATCTCCTGTTCAAAATTCTCTAATGGCTTCCCATCACAGTTGGCACAAAATCAAAAAGCTTTTTATGACCTAGAAGTCCTATATGATCTGACCCCCAAATGAGCTATCCCTGTGACTTCATGTCTTAACTACCATTCCCCTTGCATACTTGCCTTCAGCCATACTGGCTCTCCTGGTGCCCCATAAAATGTCAGAAATGTTTCTAACTTGGGGTTTTTGCATTTGATTTTCCCACTGTGATTGCTGTTCCTATTCTACCTCACACGTTTTTGCATGGCTTGCTTCTCTCTCTCATTCATATCTCTGCTTCAATGCAAGCTCTTCCAAGAAGCCTTCCCAGACTACCCTACCTATAAGAACATCCCTTCCAACTCTCCCTTCTTCTACCTTTCTTTGTTTATTTCATGGTACTTATCACTATCTGACTTTTTTTTAAAAAAAAAAAAAAGGTGTGTGTGTGCGTGTGGGGTAGAAATAAAGAAGGAAAAGAAAGGAAAGGAAAAAAAAGATAAAAAGAAAATTGAACTATATTCTTAATTTTATTATAATGGATTTGGCTAATTCAATTTAGAGTCTTTGTAGATCAAATAGCTGATCTTTTCACCAAAAATGTTCAGAATTTATGGGATACTGTCTGTCTATAAGGCCTCACAAATAGGCTGAGGACAATGACATTGCCAGGTTGGATAATCTTCATTACATCAGGCACTTAGAAATTACACAGATGGCTATCATCACTGGTAAAATTCTCAAATTACTAGCCAAAAACAAAAGCAAGTTTGTATTTTAAAATCTCTAACACAAACTTTATTTGATCTATTTTTCATGACACCTAAGTCATATCACAAGGAAATGAACTCTCACACCTCTGATACTATGCTCACAGTCTACACAATAGAAATATGTAAAATGTCTACAAAAGTGCATATACTCTGATGAATTAATTCTATTTTAGGTCTCTGCTAAGTATCTGCTTAAGTAGAGAAAGTTACATATGTACATGCAGGCTCACTCCAGCATTATTTGTAACATAAAAAAAAAAATAGAAACCACTTAAATGTTCATCAATAGAAACTGGATAAATATATTCTGGTACACCCACATTATGGAATCCTCTGCAGTAGTTTAAAATCATGTAGCCCTACACTTTCTAACATGAAGAGATGTTTGTGACTTACATGACAAATATGAGTAAGTTAAAAAATTGTGTTTAACAGAATCCTTCTATTAAAAAGCAAATGTTTTGTGTATATATGCATATATGCATGTAGCTATATGAGAGCTCTGGTGGCATAGTACCTAAGGCATTTGACTGCTAACCAGAAGGCTGGTGGTTCAAACCCACCAACCACTCCTCAGAAGGAAGACAGGGGAATCTACTTCTGTAGAAATACCACCTTGGAAACCCCAGGAGGGGTTGCTAAGAGTCAAATTGACTCAATGGCAGGAGTTTGGTTTTGACATATATATATATAAAGAGAGAGAGAGCACTCCTCAGAATGGAGGTTGGGCAATCTACTTCCGTAGTGATACTGCCTCAGA
>NW_006921736.1:429436-438292 GCF_000298275.1 Orycteropus afer afer
CAACCTTCCTTCCGAGGAGTGGCTGGTGGGTTTGAACCGCCAGCCTTCTGGTTAGCAGTCAAGTGCTTTAGCCACTATGCTACCAGAGCTCCTTGTGTATGTATAGACACATATTATATACAAACAATTAAAAAACTGAAAAGACATTGTTTTACATGTTAAGAAATTTTTGAGCGTGTAAATTCTAGGCTTAAATTTTTTTTTACATAGACACATATTATATACAAACAATTAAAAGACTGAAAAGACATTGTTTTACATGTTAAGAAATTTTTGAGTGTGTAAATTCTAGGCTTAAATTTTTTTTTACATTTTTTCTGTAATTTTATATATATTGTTTTTACTTTATTAAAATACTGAGTTTGTTTCACATGTATATTTTTATCTCCCCACCATTTCCATTTGTCTTACCACTGCTACTACTATGTCCTATCATAACATTCCATACATACTTAAACCAAGCAAAAGGTGGAGTTCCATCTTTAAAAATTAAAGAGGCATTTTGGACAACACATTCTTGGCAAAGGAACCCAGACAACATTTATCAGACATGGTAGGGAAAGTTCTCACTCTGCATTATAAAAAAGGACAGCCAGATATCAACTGTTACAGAAATGAAATAAGATGGAAAATTTTAACAAACTGTTTATTTTTTTAAAAGAGACTTCCTCCACTGCCAGAGATCTTGAGTAGCCTCCTGGTCAGTCATCTGGAAGCAGTTCTTCACAAAATTGATGAATTTGGCTTCCACTTTGGGAAAAGAACCACCTTTTTCTATTCTTGCTTGCATTTTTGCTTTAATGTCTTCTACAGAACTAGGTCCTTTTGGTGTTTTAGGAGTTTTTTTTCCTGTTTTTTGAAGGATTCTTGACCTTTTGATCTTAGTGTTAATGGTTTTGAGGCTTTTCCTTTCTGGTTTGACTTTTGTGCATTTTTGGCTGGATTATCCCATACAGATTTCTTCACTGGAGCTTTTTCTTCAGTTTCATCATCATCACAATCATCATCATCATCTTCTTCATCATCATCATTGTCGTCATTGTCATCATAGTCATCTTCGTCAGCAGCAAGTTTTTCTTTTTTCTGCGGAACTTTGTTACCACTGGCAGGGGCCGATCGCTTTCCTGGTATACTTAGGAGCTTCACATCTTCCTCCTCTTCATCACCTGACTCTGCAGCTTCTTCCACAGCTACTAAGTGCTGTCCACTGATATGCACAGGCCCTCAGCCACATTTCAACCATAAGACCACAGGTGGTGTCATTTCAAAGCCCCCAAGGGATACCGTTGGCTGTACAGACATTTTCAAAGTTGCCAGTGTTACTTTAATTGGGCTGCCTTCACAATTCATTGCCTCTGCTTCAACAGTGTGCAATTCATCCTTTGCCCCAGCCCCTAAACTGACCGTTCTTAAAGTTAACTGGTGCTCATTTTCATCATTATCCACCTTAAAAGTGATAATCTTTGTCAGCCTTTAGTTCACAACCAAAAGGATAGTTTTGGGGCCTCAGAGGGCTCATGTCCGTGTCCATGGAATCTTCCATGAGGTGGTGGCACACACTTAGGTGGGAAAGCAGAAGGCTGGAGATAAACCACTGTTTCTCAGAACAGCCGCGCAGGATGGACTCACACCAGGGACAATTTTATATATTTTTAAATAATGAGGACATGTTCAAATTAAAACATACTCTAAGCCCATGATAGGAAATCACAAATTATAGGAGCTGATGGGAGTGCAGAATTCATTAAATGTTATCTAGTTTGAGAAACTCTTCCATTTTACGGAGGAGGGAACTAAGATGAAGATGGGAACTTGACTTACCCAGTGCTCAGAAGTATGACTCTGACATCATTCTCCTGCTTTAACACTCCAGCAGCTGCTTAGTTAAGATGATGAGTGATGTAATTGATTGATATTGATGTGAAAGAGCCTGAGGGACATCTCATTCTACTGCTGAAGTGCAGCAGACATAGTGGGTGGGAACAAATATGGTTCCATTTTTCCCTCTGCACCAATTACACAAGCCTCTGACTTACACTGATCAGGGCATCTCTTTGGATAGCAAAGGCCTTGATCAAAGTTGCTAATGTAAAACTTCCTCTGACTGGGAATATATTTAATTGCCTTGGTAGCATAGTGCCTAAGGCACTTGACTGCTAACCAGAAGGCTGGCGGTTCAAACCCAACAGCCACTCCTTGGAAGGAAGATGGGGCAATCTACTTCCGTTGTGATACTGCCTCAGCAACCCAAGGAGAGGTCTCTGTGAGTCGGGTCTGACTCCACGGCACATAACAACATAAATAACAACAATATGGAATTTGGACAATTATTTTCGAGGATGATAAAAACAGTCATAGCAGAAGCTCAGATTCTAGTTGTACGTTCAACACTGGGCTTCTGAAGATGATTTGTGTGATCGCCTGAGGATGGAGCGGCCAAAAGAGAGAAAAACAGTCTGCTAGAGCTTCATGATTGCCCAAAGAACATTTAATTTTTCAGTCTGAAATGGAGCAGAACTGTTACATTTTTGCCCAATTTCCCAGTTCAGTGGTGTGCCAAGAAATAATCATAAGTTACGGTACCAAGTAATGGTATCTTCTGCTATCTAGCCTTGGCCAAGAACTCAAAGCCACACAACTGTGCATCTTTATCAAAGAATCAGAGGCCCAAAATGCCTTTCTCGTGCTACAACTTCAGTGGCACTGGACACCAATGGAGTTGTTGGCACATAATAAGGAAAAAAAAATTAACAATCATAGGGGAGAAATAACTCCCTACCATCATCGTTCTTTCCAGACAGCTTATTGCTTGCAAAACTATTATCCCAAGAGAGAAAGTTTTGTATTTATTAGGTAAATCAGAGGCAACCCAGGAGGTGTTTGACAGGAGACATTTAATTTCCTCCTCAGTAGGACATCTTACTCAATAGGCAGTGGCTGAGCCAATCCTTTATCTGCTGAATTCTGCAGAAAAGTGGTGTGAACTGCAAATTGATTACACTAAGTAACCAGAGCACTGAACTTTGTTGTCCTGGGTTTGTTTTCCTTTCTTCTTTTTTAAAACTTTCTATAGAGTGACCTATTTCCTCAGTGGTGTGATTCTTATGTTCTACCCTTTACCTTTCATTACATTACTACTTTGCACAAAAAGTTCCATTATAAAATTTTTGGGCGGAAAATATGGCTCATATGTCACCATTTTGCTGTGTGCATAATTGTAATATTCAGCATATCTAATTCTGTTGAAAATATGTGGCCATGATAAAAAAAAAAGATATTCAGATACACGTGGAAATGGATCACTTAAAACTGTGTTCCCCATATACTTCATGATATGCCAATCTATTATTTCATATCCATACAATTATGCAATACAGTACAAAGAGCCCTAGAATGGAAGGCAAAAGACCTGGGTTCTAGTTTCATCTCTAGCACCAAATAGCTGTATGACTTTGAACAAGTCACTGTATTAGTTTCTATTGCTGCCATAACAAATGACTACAAATTTAGCTGCTGAGAACAACACAAATTTCTTATTTTACATTTCTGTGGGTCAAGTGCCCAGTAGGCTTAGCTGGTTTCTCTGCTCCGGGTTCCACAAGGCTAACATCCAGGTGTTGGTCACCTATGGCTCTTCTCTGGGCTGTGGGGGACAATTTGGTTCTATGCTCATTCAAGTAGTTGGCATTATTCATTTACATGAAGTTATAGGACTGAGGTCTCCATTTCCTTGCTGGCTGTCAGCCAAGGGTTGCATTCCCTGTTTCTTGGTCCCCTACACTACAAAGTCAGCAAGAGAGGATTGAATCCCTCTCATGGTTTGAATCTTTCTTATATGTTCTACCACATTTCTCTGACTCTAGCCAGGTATTTTTCTGCTTTTAAGGGCTCAAATAATTAGATTGGGTCCACCCAGGTAGTTCAGAATAATATTCCCATCTCAAAGTCTGTGACTCCAATCACATCTGCATAGTACCATCTGCCATGTAGATACACAGGTTTCGACATTCAGTGTGAACATCGCTTTTGTTACATTGTTATTAATATAAAGTGGGCTGTGACTCATGGTGACGTATGCATAACAGAACGAAACATTTCTTAGTACTGCACCATTTTCGTGATCATTGGTATATTTGAGTCCACTGTTGGGGCAGCTACCCGCTATAAGCATTTACAGCACATGATTATAAATGCATGCTGCGAGTCTATCTATCCTACTAGAAGTGATATTTTTTGAGGGCAGAGTGTATTAGTTACCAGCCCACACCTAGCTTCTTGTTGTTAGGAGCCATCAAGTAAGCTCTAATTCATAGGGGCCTTAACAGAACAAAACATCGCTCAGTCTTGCACCATCTTCATGATCACTAGTATGTTTGAGTCCATTGCTGCAGCTGTTGTGTCAATCCATCTCATTGAGGGTTTCCCTCATTTTTACTAACTTTCTGCTTTACCAACCGTGATGTCCTTTTCTAGCAATTGGTCTTTCCTGATGACATGTCCAATGTAAGTGAACCAAAGTCTTGCCATCCTTGCTTCTAAGGAGCATTCTGATTGCACAGTGAAAACTGTGAAAGCCAGAACTCAATGGAACTGGCTTGTTTTCCATTTAAAGAAAAATAGTAAGTAACTAATAACAAAGTAGATATAAGTAAGCCCAAAACCATAAAGGTGGTAGGATAATGACAGAAGATGAGGATATCTTCTGTCCCTTTTGGGTCTAAAAAGTCAATGTAACTAACGGGAAAATGGGCCAAAGCTTGAATAGGCACTTCACAAAGAAGCTATCCAAATTGTCAATGAATACGTAAAAATGTACTTACCTTCACTGTTCATCATGAAAGTGAAAATTAGAGCCATAATGAGATACTAGACTGACTAAAATTGAAAGCTCTGTCACAACCAAATGTGGCAAGAATGTATAGCAAAGGGAACGTGGATGGACTGCTGGTGGGATTGTAAAGTAGTACTATGAAGAAAAAATTCAAAACACTTGAAAAGAACCAAAAAATTACTAGGGGTCTAATTTAGCACTCCTTCAAGGTCATCATTGTCTTTCCTTATCTTTGAGGTATTTTACAGTTTTGTAAATTACAGAAAACTTATAGTAAAGCAAATGATTCTTGTCCATAGACATGCAAACTTTGTCCAGTGGAATCAATTGATGATTTCCCAAGGTACTGGTATCTTTTTATTATTCCTCATGCTAATACTTTTGTCTGTTTAGATTTTCTTTGAATCTATGGTAATATTTTACAGGTTCCCTTAAAGAGTTAGATAAAATCTTTGAAATGCATGATTTTATATTTGTACAAAGTCATGATATTATATTTTTTAGAAAAATATTATTTTATAAAATATTATATGCTTTAGAAAAATATCCATTAAGAGTACAAACTAGAAAATAATTGAATATTAACAAGTAAACCTATACATAGCCCAGGAACTCTGTTTCTAAGCTTATACCCTAGAAAAACTCTTTCACACATACACAAGAAGACACATAAAAAAATATTCAAAGAAACATTGCTTATAAAAGTCATAAAATTGTAAAAAATGTTCCTAAGCATGTTGTTGTTACTAGGTACTATCAAGTCAGCTCTGACTCATAGCAACCCTATGTAGAACAGAACAAAACATTGCCCAGTTGTGCACCACTCTACAATCCTCCCTATGCTTCAGCCCATTGTTGCAGCCACTATATCAATCCATCTCCTTGAGGGTCTTCCCCTTTTTCACTGAACCCCCACTTTAGCAAGCATGATAGCCTTCTCCAGGGAGTGGTCCTTTCTGATAACATGACCAAAGTAGGTGAGACAAAGCCTTGCCATTCTCACTTCCAAGGAGCATTCCAGCTGCAATTCTTCCAGGACAGATATGTTTGTTTTTCTGGAAGTCCATGGTATTTTAAGTATTCTTCACCAACACCATGATTCAAAAGCATCAACTTTTCTTTGGTTTTCCTTATGCATGCATATGAGGCAAGTGAAGATACTATGGCTTGGGTTAGGCATACCTTAGTCTTCAAAGTGACATCTTTGCTCTTCAACACTTACAAGAGGTCTTTTGCAGCTGATTTGCCCAATGTCTGATTTCTTGACTACTTCTTCCATGGATGTTGACTGTGGATCCAAGAAAAATGAAATCTCTCTCAACTTCAATCTTTTCTCCATTTATCATGATGCTGCTTATTTATATATTTATATGCAGCATAGAATGGATTAATTAACAGTGATAAATTCATATGATGGAATACTATACAATAGTGGAAGTGAATGAATAAAACCACACACAATACTGATTGAGTAAAAGACTCCAGACACAAAGTAATATATAACTATAGGTCCATTTGTATAAGTTTCATATATGTGACAAAGTTAAACTATAGTGTTTGTGGTTGCATGCTTATGAGGTAAAGCTATCAAGAAAAGCAAATGAACGGTAATCATAAAAGATAGAATAGTGAATATCTTTGGGGAGGACATGACAGATGATGGGAACGAATAACATTCTATTATACATCCTCAGTGGTAGATAAATGGATGTTTCCATCATTATTACTCTTTGAAACAAGCTTTGTGATCATAATTGCCTATATATGATGTCTTTTGCCCAAAAAAATCAAAGCCAATGAATCTATTATTCTGATTCTTTTCGATAAGTAAAGTGCCATGGGAATGTTAGGACAGGTGACCTCAGAGAGTATATCTTGAAGTTGGCATTTCACAATTACTTGTTCACGGTATAATCTACATCATAGGGCCTAGGCATAATTTCTGTCCCCAAATTCCTATAGTGTAGAAGAGCTCATAAACATCCTCATTCATACCTTTTGTTCCATATTACATTTCAAGATGAGGGACAGCCACAGGAAGGCCAGGAATAAGTAGCAGATTCACTCTGTCAAAACAGGGACAGGATTAAGCCATTTCTGCAAGTTCTTGTACCAAGAAAGAATGAGCAGTGTGTGTGTGTGTGTGTGTGTGTGAGATTGGAGAAAGTGATAAAGGAAAATTGAAGCGAATCCTTGCCTCCAGTTTCTTTTGTGGGTCCATATTTTGAATTTATTCTTCCATACCTTATAATTAACTTGTTCGATGGCAGCAAACAATATACTACAATGAATTCTCCTTAACAATGTTTCCTTCACTTCTAAATTCCTCTTGGTTTTTGATGTTGTTTTGATGTTGTTTATTGGAATGTCCATGGATTGCAATGTTGTACATGAATGCATTTTGTAACTTTCAAAACACAGTATAATTATTGGTACAACATAGTACCTTTGGTAGTTTCACATAATAAATTATTTTAGTTAATGAAATTGAGGCAAACTTAGATTGTGGAAAAGCATAAGAGTTTTCTGTAAACCCATATATATTTGTTTATTGTTGTTAGGTTCTGTTGAGTCTTCCCCTTTTTCACAAACCCTCTAACTTTACCAAGCATGATATCCTTCTCCAGGGAATGGTCCCTTCTGACAACATGACCAAAGTAGGTAAGACAAAGTCTGGTCATTCTCACTCTCAAAGAACATTCTGGCTGAACTTCCAGGATAAATTTGTTCATTCTTCTGGGATTCCGAGGTATTTTCAGTATTCTTCACCCACACTACAATTCAAAAGCATCAGCTCTTCTGAGTCTTCCTTATTCGTTCTCCAGCTTTCACACACATATGAGGCAATTGAAAATACCATGGTTTGGGTTAGATGGCCTAGTGGATAAGGCATTTAGCTGCTAACCAGAAGGTCAATGATTCAAACTCTCCAGCTGCTCTGTGAAAGAAGATGGGGCAATCTACTTCCATAAATATTTACAGCTTCAGAAACCCAATGGGGGTCTCTATGAGTTATAATCTACCCAGTGGCAATTAGTTTTATATATTTATAAGGACCCTTACATATATACCTAGACAAACAGAACCACCAGAACAGAAATAATGAGAATGTTCACACATTGTGGAGGATATAAGTAATGTCACTGAACAAATTGTCTAGAAAGTGTTGAATGAGAATGTAAACTACATATAAACCTTCATCAAAAACACAAGAAAATATTATTAAACAAATAAACAAACTACACCACACACACACACACACACACACACATCTCTAGGTAGAAGATTATATTGCAATGAAGTGCTTTTTTATAGCTATTCTAGCCATGGCCTTATAACCCACACAAAATGATTGGGGAGGACCATGAAAATAAGGTGCTTATGCCATGTTTATTCAATATTGTATTAGAAATCCTAGGCAGAGCAATAAGACAAGACAAAGAAATGAAAGGTATCTAGATTGGAAAAGAAGAGGTAAATACCTCTTTTCATGGATAAAAGGATCCTATATAGAAAATCTCAAAGGGTCTACAAGAAAACTTCTAGAGCTAATAAAGGAATTTAGTAAAGTCACAGTGTACAAGGTCAGAGAAAAAAAAATTCAGTTGGGTTTCTATACACCAGCAATGAGAAATCTGAAAGGGGAAATTAGGGAAAGAATTCCATTCACAATAGCTTCTAAGAGGATAAAATGTGTAGGAATAAACCTAACTAGTGACACGAGGGACTTGTACAACAAAAAGTATAAAGCACTGCTGCTAAAAGGGCAGGGGGGGCACATCTTCTGACCTCCTCTAACCCCACAAAAGGAAGAAAGAATCACCATCAGCAGCCCAAGACCTATTCCTGTGAGGCCAGACATGCTGCCTCCTTCCAGCCCTTTCCCCAACCTTGATACCAATCGCACCTCCTGCAGCACCCACCACGTCTCTGCTGGGTTCAATAATTCACTGCCATGGTGTGTTGGATGGGGTTCTCTAGAGAAACACAAAAACCAGCAAAGTATATATATATATATTTATAGA
>NW_006921736.1:445137-447942 GCF_000298275.1 Orycteropus afer afer
CAGATTATGGAGTTTATTAGGGAAGCACAAGGCTACGATTCAAGTTCAGGAACACCACCAAGTCTCTCTCAGCCTGCCGTCTCTCAGCCAATAGTCTCCCTCAGTTTCTCTGCCAGTGTGTGTGTCTCTTGGTACCTCTCTCCCAGCAATGTGTGTCTCTCAGTGTCTCTTTCTCAGCAGCATGTGTCTCTCAGGAACATGTTTCCCACAGCAGCACGTCTTTCTCAGCCAGCAGTCATAGAGACTCCTTCTGCCTCTAGGAGAGATCCTTTTTGAGGAACCAATCCCAACATCAGAATTCTATACACCTGAGAGAAAGTGAACTTCCCAGAAATTCCCCAGGTGGATGATTTTAACAATTAGGGGCTACTCAGTTTCTCACTGAAAATTCTACCATGGAGTTTACAAAGACTTATGATAAGAAAAGCCATACCAGGTAATTTACTACACCTCAACTGCTGAAAGAGATTAAAGAAGACAAATAGAAAGAAGTTCTGTGTTTTTGAACTTTTAGACTTAATATTGTTAAGATGTCAAGATTACCCAAAGCAATCTACAGAGTCAACACAATGTCAACAAAATACAATAGCTTTCTTTGCAGAAATGTCAAAGCCAATTCTCATCTATGTGGAATGGCAAGAGGTCCCAGATAGCTAAAGAAATGTTGAAAGAGAAGAATAAAGGAGGATTCATGCTTCCTGATTTTAAAACATATTATATAGCAACAGTAAGCAAAACAGCCTGGTATTGGTATAACAAAACACACATAGATCAATGGGATAGAATCAAGTCCAGAAATAAACCCACACATCTATGGTCAACTGGTTTTTCACAAGGGTACTGAGTCCATTCACTATAGAAAGAAGAGCCTCTTCAATAAATGGTGCTGGTAAAATTGGATTTGCACATGCAGAAAAATGAAACAGGATGCATGCCTCAAAACTAAATGCACCAAAAAAAAAAAAAATCAAAATACACTAAGGATCTAAATGTGCAATGTCAAACCAACCAAACTCACTGTTACCAAGTTGATTCCTACTAACAGCAAACCTCCAGGGTATAAATCTTTCCAGAAGCAGACTGCCTCATCTTTCTTCTGCAGAGTGGCTGGTGGGTTCAAACCACCAACCTTTTGGTTAGCAGCCAAATACTTTAAACTTTATGACACCAGGGCTCTTTCCAATCTTGCCCAAGTTCCTGAATACTGTGAAGAGAGCTTTGTCTACCACTATGATTATGATTACTGATGCTCCAACTACTGTGACTGTTAACTGCAAAATACTACCAAACCAAAACCAAACCCACTTTAAAGTAAAATAAAACAAACCCACTGCTGTAGAGTCGTATCTGACTCATAGTGATCCCTCCTTGGATTTCTGAGGCAGTATCACTATGGAAGTAGATTGCCCAACCTTCCTTCCACGAAGTGGCTGGTGGGTTTGAACCGCCAGCCTTCTGATTAGCAGTCAAATGCCTTAGGCACTATGCTACAAAATACTACAGCTCGGGTATATTGAGTACTTGCTATAATCTAAGCTTTACCTATGTTGGCTTGAATCAAACAAATAATCCATTTACAAGAGCATCACCTCTCAGGCAGGTTTAACTGCAAAAGGTTACATAGAATCGAACATCGTGTATAGTCAAAATGACACTTGAAATTTCCTTAAATCACCCATTCAATATATGTAATATTTTTCTCTACTGGACCATCTCTTAATAAATCAACAAAGCTGATTTTTTTCCTGCAGCTTTGGAACTGTGCTCTCTTTGATTACATGATGTAATGGATTTTTTTTTTTTTTTTTGGAAGGGGGATGTGTACTCTTCTTTTGCTAAATATCTAGAGTTGTTCAATTTATATGTGAATATGGTATGATTTCTATTTTTTTTTTTTTTTTAAACATTTAGTACCATTTAGTAAGGGAGCTCTGGTAGCACAGTGGGTTTGGCTTCTAACCAGAAGGTTGGTGGTTCAAAGCCACCAGCTGCTCTGCAGAAAGATGAGAAAGCAATCTACTTCCATAAAGATTTACACTCTGTGAAACCCTTTGGGGGTCACTATGAGTTGGAATTGAGTCAATGGCATAGGTTTACCATTTAGTAAGTAATAAAATAAATTCAACTCTGTTCCCCTCTTCAAATTGGATTCTCTCTGTATAACATAATTCTTTAGAATTTATTTGTTAGGGAGTTTGTTATCATCCTTAAATGCATGCATTGAGTAGGAGCTCCCCATTAACTTAGAACTCCCAACATGAGATGGTGGTTATTGCTAAGGCCTGAGGCTGAAAACTCCATTCTGAATCAAAAGTAACCTCTACATCAGGAACACAGTATGTTATTCCTATAACTCTCCATTGTACCCTGAGAAAATTACTAGTTAACAATGCCAAAAAACAATGTAATTTGTTTGCTTACAGGTATTGTTTTTTGCTTAGGAAGTCAGGTCCAAAAGAGTTCTAAGAACAGATGCCTACTCAAACTTTAAAATGACACATGCCCTCCCTGTAGTCACACAGGAGGGTCTCATGATTGTTTTGAGGCCAGATACGCCCCATTTAATAATTACTTTGTAACCATAAAAAAAATAACTTCAGAAACATATGTAATCTCTTACCAATCAGATGTCCATCACTCAATTTTGTCCCCATTACCTGAATGTCAACCAGTCACTGAATTTTTACTGAATTTCTTTGTATTCTCTTATATAAACTCTGAACAGTCTCCTCCTTGATCACTTATCCCTTAATAAAAACTCTTTACTTTCAATTTCAACCAGATTCTGTCATTTTTCCTCTATGA
>NW_006921736.1:448646-462153 GCF_000298275.1 Orycteropus afer afer
ATACAGTGGCTGCGATGATGGGCTCAAGTATAGCAGGGATTGTGGGGCTGGCGCAGGATCGGGCAGTGTTTCGTTCTGCTGTGCATGGGGTCGCTATATGTTGGAAACGACTCCACGGCACTTAACAACAACAAGAACAACATCATGGGAGGACCCACTGGCGTTAGCTTGCAAGGTGTAGAATGGCTGACTTACTAGTTTACTTCATGACTGAAGTCAAGATCTCAGGCGTGAATTAGGATGCCTGGAGACCCTGAGATATAAACTAGTAAGTAATCAATCTTCAAACAACTGGCTGCTTGTGTGTAACTACTCAGCTCAGGACTGTCTTATATATTTATTTTTAAACACACCTCAACAAGATAGTAAATCTTGCAAAGAAGACTTTTGTAAAGAGAGAAATCACACTTGCGGAACACTTAGAATATTGATTACGCATTCCTATCCCAATGTTCTCATAATAATTATTTAGTGATGTTTTAAAAGGTACTCAATTATGTATGCTTTACAGACAATGACAGTAGATACATTTCAATACACGAAGAACATCCAGGAATGTCTTTCTCAAGAGCAACTAGAGAGAAAAGCCTTGATTTCTAGCCATCCAATAAATATAAAATAAGGTTCTCTATTCTTGCCAAGTTATCAGTCTTCCTCTTGGTCTCACTTTTGACCAAAAGTCTCTCTCTAACCACCACATCTTTGCAGCATTCTCCTTCTGAATAATACATATAGCAACTAGGATTTGTGGTACAAGTTTAACTTTTCCAAACACTTTTCCAATAGCACCCACCTTACCTTCCCAGCAGTCTATGGCATAGACAGGTCAAATATTGTCTTTCTTCTTTTATTCACGCACATTTTTAGACTGAGATAGAGTGGTATATTTGTTGTTGTTGCTATGTACCATTGAGTCAGACCCAACTCATAGTGACCCCTCCTTGGGTTTCCAAGGCAGTATCACTACGGAAGTAGATTGTCCAACCTTCCTTCTGAGGAGTGGCTGGTAGGTTTGAACTTCCAGCCTTCTGGTTAGCAGTCAAGTGCCTTAGGCACTACGCTACCATTTTAGTATTTAGCATTTCCCCAATTGTGCTCCCTCACCAGCAGTATCAAATTACCTGGAACCTTATTAGATATGCAAATTCTCAGCTCTACCCTTAGACAGTCAGAAGCCCTTAGGTGGGGCCCAGCTATGTGTTTCAAGTGATTCTCAGGGTGATTCTAATGCACAATAAACTTGGAGAGCCACTGGTAGCTAAATCTTTTAGCTAGTGTCTGGCCTAGTGTAAGTGCTCCAGAATAAGGGCTATTAACAGAGCCAAGTAAAAATTTAATGGTGTTTTCACTGGTGATATTACTGATATTTTAGCAGGAGGACTTTTGTTGTTGTTGTTTTTATGGAGGACTGTTCTTCGTATTGAAAGATGTTTGGCATCCTTGATCCTTGCCTACTAGCTATCAGTTGCAGCTCCTCAAGTTTTTGTGTCAAACAAAACATGCCTTGCATGCATTCCCAAAACTACCTGTGGGACTGGAAGCCTCAGTACTCTCTCAAGGTAAGAACCATAAGGTCAATAATCAGCATAATACATTTTCTTCTTTAGGTTACAAATACAGCTTTGTCAAAAGTAGATGTGTCAAATGGAAAAAATCTGAGTGGAAAATCAACCCAAATATTATGGATCCTCTGCATGACCTATACCAAAAACTCCAAACTCATTGCCATTGAGTCTATTTTGACTCACAGTGGTTCCCACTGGTTTCCAAGGCTCTAAATCTTTTGGGGAGCAGACTGCTCATCTTTCTTCTGTGGAGCAGCTAGCGGGTTTGAATCACTGACCTTTTGGTTAGCAGCCAAACGCCTTAACCACCACACCACCAGAGCTCCACTCTGCCTGCAGGAGACCTATCTATTGTACAGTGGTTAAAGCACTCAGCTGCTAACCAAAACCATCAGCCTCTCTGTGAGAGAAAGATGTGGCAGTTTACTTCCATAAAGATTTAGAGCCTTGGCAATTCTATGAGGGAATTCTTCTCTGTCCTACAGGGTCGCTATGAAGTGGAATCGATTCCACAGCAGCGGGTTTGGTTTGGTTTTGGTTTGTATTGCCTATAAAAAGATCTATTTCACTAGGCTCTGCAGATAATGCAAAGATGAGTCAGAATTGGTTTCTGCCCTCAAGGGGTTTCAGTATAATTACAGAAAGTAAATGCAAAATAATTGTATTATATAGCACTGTGTAAGTCTGTAAAAGAAATCAACTGCTATTGGAGTTCTAAAAGAGTACCATAGCAGTAGGAGCCCTGGTGGCACAATGGTTAAGCTCTGAGCTGCTAACTGAAAGGTTGGCAATTCAAACCCATCCAGGGGCTAGGTAGGACAAAGACCTAGAAATCTACTTCTGTAAAGATTACAGCCTAGGAAACTCTATGGGGCAGCTACACTCTGTCACATGGGGTCACTATGAGTCAAAATCAACTTGACAGTACTCAGTAAAAACAACCATTAGCAGTTTAGGGAACTAGGAAAGACTGCTTGATGAAGGTAGTATTTTAGGTCATAAACACCCGCCTTTCACCAAAAGATTCAGTTTTGTGGAAGTGAACAGTAATATTATGTTCATTTTTATGGATAAGAATATCATATAATGTATATGTATGTGGAAGAAAGAGAAGGTGAGAGAGAGAAATAAACGAAGCAATGATGAATGAAAGAAATCCCTTGTAGAACTAACAATCCAGTGTTGCTCAATATGAACCAACTGGCAAAGGTTTTGAGAATGCTGGCACCTAATGGTTCTGGACAATTTCTTATGTATAGCAATCTCGAAGACTGCTTATCTACCAGTGAGGAGCTTCCATAAACTTGAAACAAATGCTGTGTCCCTCATCAGGGATGAAAAGAGATGTTTCCAAAGAAGTTAGAAATATTGAAAGACTAGCCGAAATGCTTTCAACTTGCAAAATTTTCATATAACCCTGGTTCTGGTATCACTGGAGAAATGTCAGAAAAAATTGATAATGGAGGTGAAAAGTGAAGATAACCTGCAACTTCTTTTTTCTCTTTTTTTTGGAATTGCCATATCCTTAAAGCTAGTATGGAAAACATGTGAAATCTTGGTGCCAACTTTAATCAATTGTTAATGGCTGTAAAAACAGGAATGTGAAGCCACAGTTAGCAGGAAAGAATGCCATAATTAATTAGTAACATCTGCCTTGAAAAAGTGTTAACTTTTGTGATAGAGAACAAAGTTTGTCGCATTTAACTTCTATGTGGTGGTCTCATATTGTTCTAGGGAGAAAAATATTTGATGAACAGTGTAATTGTATCCGTTATGCTGTGGACACTTGTCACTGGAATTTTGCTAAAGTACCAGAATGGTTAAAACATTTGGCTGTGAACCAAAAGTTGGCAGTTCAAACCTACCAATCATTCTGCAGAGAAAGATGAGGCAGTCTGCCATAAAGATTTATAACCTTGGAAACCATATGGGACAGTTCTACTCTGTTCTCAAGGGTCACTATGAATCAGAATCAACTCAATGGCAGTGCATTTGGTTTTTGTTTGTTGGTTTACTGGATTTGGACTTAGATACCTAGATCTCCAAAGCATAGCCTTCCATCTTAACTATAAGTTCTTCCTGCAAATAAGTATCAAATAAAACTGTACATTATTTGTTTGTTGGAGTCTCTGGGTAGTGCAAATAGTCAATATGTTTGGCTACTTACCTGAAGTTGACCCAGTGGCACTTGGAAAAGGTATGCAGATTTGCTTCTGAAAAATAAGCCAATGAAAACCTATGAAACACAACTCTACTCTGAAATTGACTGGACAACAAATGGCCTGGTGTCTGTTAATTAGTTTATTCATTCAGCCAGATATTCACTTTCTGGTAATCTATTGCTATGTAACAAATCAACCAAAAAACTTAGTAGGTTAAAACATCAGCTATCATTTTTTTATCTCTCATATGTTCTGTGGATCAGGAATTTGAGAAGGGCTCAGCTAGTTGGTTCTGGCCCAGGCTTTCTCATGTGATTGGCAGTTGGATGGTGGCTGGAGTCCATAATAGCATGGGGCTGAAGGAGTTAAGATCTAGCTGAGCATTTTACTCTTCATGTAGACAGGACCTTTCCATGAGTTTAATTTGTGCTCCTTCATGGCATGGTGACGTCAGAGCAGTCAGACTGCTTCGTTGGCAGTTCAGGGTTCTAAATATTGCCTTTCATGACCTAGCCTCTGAAATTACACAGCATTATTTCCACCACATTGTAATGGTTACAAGAGAGTGAAAACTCACAAGATTGAAGGGGAGGTGAATTAATACCTACCTCGTGTTAAGGATATGACTCCAAAAAACCAAACCAAACTCACTGTTGATTCGACTCATAGCAACCCCTCCTTGGGTTTCCAACGCATTATCACTATGGAAGTAGATTGCCCAATCTTCCTTCCAAGGAGTGGATGGTGGATATGAATTGCCAGTCTTCTGCTTAGCAGTCAAATGCCTTAGGTATTATGCCACCAGAGCTCCTGAGGATATGACTAGGTTTTAGAAAAACATGTGAGATGGGAAATAATGTTGCCACCATCCTTGCCAAACACAATCAGCCATATATATGCCAGGCTACAGATTGAAAATTGTGGTGAAGAGAAAAGACAAAACTCTTTCTCCCTTGGAGCTTATATTCTACTGAGGATGAGTATAGTCATAGATAGTAATTAAGTAAATAAACAAGCAAGTAATTTTGGATAGTGGTATGTGCTATGAAGAAAATTAAACAGAGTACTGTGAATAGGATTTGAAAGCTTCTTTAGACAAGAGTGTTCATGAAAAGCCTCTCTTAATCAGAAATCTGAGTGACAAGAAGGAACCAGTCACATGGAGATCTGGGGGAACAGACTTGTAGGGAGATGGGAAAGCAAATGTAAAGCATATGACATAGGAATGAGGTTGGCATGTTTGAGAAACAGCAAAAGGCCTGTGAGCAAGAAGAAGCCGAATAAGCAAAAGGAAGGTGGCATGAGACAGTCTGAGAAGCATACTGGGACAGACCATGAAAAGCTTGCAGACCAAGATAAAAAGATCAACTTTGTTCTAGTTATTTTCTAACTTCCATAAAGGAAGACACAATCTACCTGATTGACTGTGGAAGCCCCAGTGCCCAAAACTCTGCTTAACATATAGTTGGCACTCAACTATCTATTGAATACAGACTGAGTGAATCAGCACCAACCCTCAACTCATCACCAAGCCCACAACCCAAGGCAATGTCTACATGGTGGGATATTTGCCATGGGTGACAGGGTGATTGACAGCTCACTTCTAATATTTAGCTTAAGACTGGCTGGCCTACTAAACTGAGTGTATTTACCACCTAAATGAAGACACATAATAAGGAGCTAATTATAATGAGTCTTGCCCTCCTCTTGAATAATTAAATGTTTTATTGTGATGTTACAATTTGAATTTATTATCCTTTGCTGGGGAACAAAATTAAACATAATGAGGGCTGTTAGTCTCCTCTCACTTCGGCTTGTATCCTGTGCCTTATATCATTTTTACCACTTTGATTAATGGGTTTAATTTACTTTGACTTGGATATGTAGGAATCAGCAGAGGGGGAGGTGAGACTGTTAAAATCCTTTTAATTAGACTAATAATGCCAAATCTGCATGTGTTAACAAGGGTACACTATTAATTAGCTTTTGTGGGTAGTTTCTGGAAAGGTAGCAAAGCAGTTTAGGAAAATCCTTGGAGATATCAGGAGATCTATTAAGTTGACAAACAGAGCATGACATTACATATTACCTCAAACGAAGAGCTTTTAATCTCTCAAGGTGTACAGAATTACACATTATAGACAGACACATCCCTACTTCGTAGTGTGGGATAACTTGTGTTTGTCCCTCCATGTCTACTCTCCCCACTTCTTTCCTACTCTTCGCCTCAGACCTGATCTATATGAACCAAATCAATAAAGCTCCCAGGTTCTCTGGCTGCTGGTTATATTTGGTCAATAAAAGCCCCAGAAGGAGTTCAGAGGGTGGGAAGAGGGAAAGATCAGGGTATTTATTCTCTGGCTTCCTCCTTTTGAGATCACCTGTGTCTTTGAGGTTGGCTGTATCTCTTCACCTAAGGTCATTGCTCTTTAAGACAACTTTCTCTGCAGAAATCTCACCTCCAGATTCTGCTAACCTCCCTCTACTTGAGACTTCTTTGGTTGGGGGGGGGCATAATAGCTCTCCCTTCATTACTAGTTCCAGGTCCTTATACTGCTTCTTGTGAGCTCCCCCCCTATACCCACACCTTTGTCAATAGTCCTTTTGAAAACAAACCCTCCAAGAAACAGCCTGCTTTGAGTGTGCTACTTCTGGTTGAGACTCTGACTGACACTTACATTAATGGAAAGTTTGTTGTATTATTTATTGTATTTTGATTTTGTACAGGTTTCATTAAAATAGGCTCTATCATTTGAATAGGCATCCACATTATGCTTTCAACATGAGATTATATTATGGTCAGAGAGTTTTACATTTTTATAATTTCATGATTTTCAGATTTCTCAATTGACAATTTTTGTTTAACAAGAAATCAGGGTGTTTTTCAGTAGGGGGTGGAGAGGGCAGATACCATCTTAAGTAGTTGTTATAAGTGCTTCCAAAATTAACCATTTTTAAATTGAAAATTTCCCTAAATATATTAAACAAATATCTCAATGTAATCCACAAATTGACTCTTGGGTCACTATTTTTAAAATACCACATCAAGTATTCTCTGCAGAGTGTGCTGACTTGAATGCTTGTGGGAAGAAATAGATATTATCAATTCATACTAAAACAAGTAAATATAAATTATATGCATTCACGAAAATGGGATTGAAGGCTTTTGAAACTTCAATTATTTGAGAGAAACGTGTGAGAATGTGTCTTCACAGCAACTTTGAGAAGTTAGTGATGATTTGCCAGGGTGAGGCGGGTGCCTGGATCTCTGTGGGCAGAGGCATGAGGCTGGTATCCTCAAGGCTCCTGACATCCTCTATCTCTAAGAGAGCTCAACATGCTTTGATGTCTCAGCTAGGGGCTGATACAGCCTGCTAAAGTACTCAGTGTCCATTTTTCCCCCACAACTTTGCTAACAGATCTTACTGAGAACAGAAATGGGGCCACATAATAAGTTTTAGTCACTAAGATGTAAGTTGAAGTTGTTGTGTAGGGTTTCTGGAACACATACTTGTCAAATGTGCCATATTCCCTTGACCCCTCTTCCCTGCCCTTCCACTCCCACCTGGAAATCACATATGGTGGCTGGAGCTACAGGAACCATTTCAAAACATGGCCTTGAAGATGGATGCCATATACTACAATAGAAGGGACAGAAGAAAGAAGTCTGCAGATGTCATGAACCTTCTGCAGCAGACTCAGATGGCCCACCTCTGGCCTTCATGCTTTGGAGACAAAAATGAACTCTTCCATAACTTTTAATAAACTCTCATTTCATCCACTGTTACTTGCCACTAAACAAATGTCTGATACTCAGAGTAAACTAGCATTTATATGCTCCTTGAGAGGAAAGTTGTGTGCTTTATGATTAAGGGAAATAATGGGACTATTACTGAAACTTAAGCTTAGCTTTTACTCCAGAAATGGGTTTAGGATGTAGACATAAACTCACTTTTCTACCCGAGACTTTGTTCTAACCACACTAGAAAATTTAATTCCTAGAATCCCTCCTTTCGATTGCTGTGCTCTGAATTCTTGATATTTGCCTGTCAGTTTGTTGTGCTGTGGTGGCTTGCATGTTGCTATGAGGCTGAAGGCTATGCTACCCGTGTTTCAAATACCAGCAGGGTCACCGGTGGTGGACAGGTTTCAGTGGAGCTTCCACACTAAGACAGACTTGGAAGAAGGAAGGAGCCATCCACTTCTCAAAGAATTGCCCAGTGAAAAACCTTATGAATAGCGGTGAAACACTTTTGATATATTACTGGAAAATTTCATGAATACCCCTGAAACATTGTATGATACTGCTGGAAGATGACCCCTCAGGTCAGAAGGCACTCAGAATACAACTGGGGAAGATCTGGTTCCTCAGGGTAGAGCCAACCTTAATGATGTAGATAGAGTAAAGCTTTTGGGACCTCCATTTGCTGATGTGGAACTACTCAAAATGAGAAGAAACAGCTGCAAACATCCATTAATAATCGGAACATGGAATGTACAAAGTATGAATCTAGGAAAATTGCAATTTGTCAAAAATGAAATGGAACACATAAACATTGATATCCTAGGCATTGCTGAGCTGAAATGGACTGGTTTTGGCCATTTTGAATGAGACAAACATTTGATCTACTATGCCAGGAATCACAAACACTGAGGAGGAATGACATAGCATTAATTGTCATAAAGACTGTTTCAAAATCGGTCCTGAAGTACAAGGCTGTCAGTGGTAGGATAATATCCATACGCCTACAAGGAAGACCAGTTAATACTACTATTATCCAAATGTACACAGCAACCACCAAAGCAAAAGACAAAGAAATTGAAGATTTTTTTTACCAACTTCTGCAGTCTGATATTGACCAAACATTCAATCAAGATGTGTTGATTATCACTGATGACTGGAATGCAGAAGTTGGAAACAAAGAAGAATCACTGGTAGTTGGAAAATATGGCTTTCATGGTAGAAATGAGGCTGCAGATTGCATGATCGAATTTTGTAAGACCAACAACTTATTCACTGCAAACACTTTTTTCAACAACATAAACAATGGCTATACATGTGGGCTTGACCAGATGGAGTATACAGGAATCAGACTAACTACATCTGTGGAAAGAAGCAACAGAGAAGTTCAATATCTTCAGCCAAAACAAGGCCAGAAGCTGATTGTGGAACAGACCATCAACTGCTCATATCCAAGTTCAACTTGGAGTTGAAGACAATAAAGTCCACAAGAGCCAAAATATGATCTTGAATATGTTGTTGTTGTTGTTATGTGCTGTCGAGTCAAACCTGACTCATAGCGACCCCTCCTTGGGTTTCCGAGGCAGTATCACTACGGAAGTAGGATCGCCCAACCTTCCTTCCGAGGACTGGCTGGTGGGTTTGAACCGCCAGCCCTCTGGTTAGCAGGCAAGTGTCTTATCCACTATGCTACCAGAGCTCCCATCTTGAATATATCCCTCCTGAATTTAGAGACCATCTAAAGAATAGATTTGATGCATTGAACACCAGTGACCAAAAACCAGAACAATTGTGGGATGACATCAAAAACATCATCCATGAAGAAAGCCAAATGACATTAAAAAGTCAGGAAAGGAATAAAAGACCAAAATGGGTGTCAGAAGAGACTCTGAAACTTGCCCTAGAGTGAAAAGTAGCTAAAGCAAATGGAAGAAATGACAAAAAGCTGAACAGAAGATTTCAAAGAACAGCTGGAGAAGACAAAGTCAATTATTCTAATGAAATGTGCAAAGACCTGGAATTAAAAAACCAAAAGGGAAGAACATGCTTACCATTTCTCAACCCAAAAGACAAAAAAAATAAAAAATAAAAAAAATAAGCCTTGTAATACTGAAAGATTCTATGGGCAAAAACTGAATGATGCAGGAAACATCAAAAAAAGACGGAAGGAATACAGAAAGTCACTATACCAAAAAGAAATGGTTGATGTTCATCCATTTCAGGAGGTGGCATATGATCAAGAACCAATGGTATTGAAGAAGTCAAAGCTGCACTGAAGGAACTGGAGAAAAACAAGGCTCCAGGAATTGACAGAATAACCACTGACATGTTTCAACAAACAGATATACTGGAGACACTCACTCAGCTATGCCAAGAGATTTGGAACATAGCTACCTGGCCAACTGACTATAAGAGATCCATATTTGTACCCATTCCAAAGAAAGGTGATCCCACAGAATGTGCAAATTATTGAACAGTATCATTAATATCACATGGAAGTAAAATCTTGCTTAAGATAATTAAAAAAATGGTTGCAGCAGTACATTGACAGAGAACTGCCAGAAATCCAAGTCAGATTCAGAAGAGGATATGGAACAAGGGATATGATTGCTGATGTGAGATGGATCTTAGCTGAAAGCAAAGAGCACCAGAAAGATGTTTACTTGTGTTTCATTAACTAGGCAAAGGCATTTGACTGTGTGGATCATACAACTTATGGAAACATTGAAAAGAACGGGAATTCCAGAACACTTAATTGTGCTCATGAGGAACCTGTACATAGACTAGGAGGCTGTCATTTGAACAGAACAAGGGGACACTGTAAAGTTTCAAATAAGGAAGGGAGTGTGTCAGGGTTGTATCTTTTCACCATACTTATTCAGTCTGTATGTTGTGTGAATAATCTGAGAAACTGGACTATATGAAGAAGAATGTGGCATCAGGATTGGAAGAAGGTCATTAACAACTTGCTATACACAGATGACACAACTTTACTTGCTGAAAGTGAGGATGACTTGAAGCACTTACTGATGAAGATTGAAGACTACAGTCTGCAGTATGCATTACACCTCAATATAAAGAAAACAAAATCCTCACAATGGACCAATAAGCAGCATCATGATAAATGGAAAAAAGAATATCCTTGGCTCCCCACTGGCTTCCATGGAGATACACTTTGTTCTGCTGGTCCCTATACTGGTTATCTGCTCAGGTGTGTCTAACTCTGCCTGTTCTTTGCGATACAGTGCAGCCTCTCACTACTGAAATCCATGGTGCCACTGCAGGACCTTTGTCTGATAGGACCATAGTCAGCACTAAAGACTGGATATGTGTGTTACACCTGTGAATATGGCAAAGAACTTGGTTACTTTTTCTTCTGATAGGAATATACTTTTTATATTCAAAAGAAGCCAGTTCCTTATGCTTGCCTTTTCCATGACTATAAATTATTCATAGGGACCAGTTCTAGACTCAATTTACTTATACCTTGTGAATTATGAGTTTACTCATGAACAAGTGTGTGTTTTACTCTAAAAAAAAACTGGTCATATAGATTCGTTAAGTATTGCGTTTAAAAGGAATAAGATTGTAACTGTATTTTCATAGCGTTCAAATACTTGGACATCTTAATGTTTTATTAATAAAGTTCTGTTAGCAAATGTATTGTTCTCCAGGTATAAATCATTATTATTGTTGCTGTTGTTTTTTTATCTACTAGAACTTCACAACAACAACAAGAACTTCACAAAAAAACCGGGGGGAATTTTACTGCCACCACCAGTTGCTGTAAACTTGATTCCCACTCATGGCATCCCCATGTGTGTCAGCGTACAAATGTGCTCCATAGGGTTGTCAATGGCTGTTTTTTTTGGGGGGGGGGGCAAGGAAATTGCAAGGCCTTTCTTCTGAGGTGCCCCTGGGCAGATTTAACCTCCAACCGCTTAATAGCAGTTGAGGGTGTTAAACATTTGCAGCATCCATTTGGGGAACTTTGTTGTTGCAAACCTACTGCTGTCAAGTTGATTGTGACTCAGCAACCCTAAAGGATACAGAACTGCTCCACACGGTTTACAAGGCTACACATTTTTACAGAAAGACTGCCTCATCTTTCGTGAAGTGGCTGGTGGGTTCATATCACCAACCTTTTGGTTAGCAGCTGAATGCTTTAATCACTGCACATCAGAGTTGCTGTTGTTAGATCCCATCAAGTCTATTTTGACTTATAGTGACTCAATAGGACAGAATAGAACTTTAAGTCCTGCTTTTTGATTTTACTCATATAATCAACTATTCATATTTAACCATACATTTTTACTTTATGAAGAAAACATTTGTATGACGTAGGAAAACAGAACCTCAACTCAGTTTATATTGAATGCTTACATCTGAAACATTGCACAAAAATTGACATATACACTGGAATTATTCATGCTGCTTGTACACTTTGGAGGATGAACACCTTGAAGATCAACTCAGAACTTCAGTACATTTCACCTTGGTTATTTTTTATATGTATATAATAACTGAAAGCAGAGGAGTAAAAATCCAAAACTGCAGATAATCTAAAAATAACTTAAATTTAACTGTGGGATATACTGTATGCCTAACCCCCTCCAGATGCACACAGTTAGTTATGTTTTTCCTAAAACCAAAAACCCATTGCTGTTGAGTCAATTTCAGGTCATGGTGACCCTATGTGTGTCAGAGGAGAACTACACACCATAGAGTTTTCAATGGCTGCAATTTTTCAGAAATAGATTGCTAGGCCTTTAACTAAATTCATATTTTAAATAAGCTGGATACTTCTTAGTAAGAGGCAAGCTAAGTTATAGGGAACAAATTAGTCAGGAGTAAGATTTTCCAGCAAAGTAGATTCAAAATCCAGATGTAACTTCATTTTCTGTTGATTTTTAACTATGAGGTAAGTCTGTAACTATAAAGAAACACATTTGCCACATTCCTCTCAAAGAGTATGCCTCTTCTTCAAATGAATCATAAATAGGAAAATTAAAAAATACAGCCAAATATCACCTTTTATTTCACAAGACAGTATGTACTATTAGCCCACCAATTTATTCTATATTTCAACCGATTTTGAAGATTTGGAGTTACCCCCCAAATGACCTCTATAGTTTTCCAATTTTGTGGTTTTACTTATTTTATTTTATTTTTTATCTGGTCACATGTTTTAAAACAGGACAGCATGGTAGAAATGGCTGTTGGGGCTTGAAGCCAGACAGAAACACACACACATAATGGCTACAAAAAAAAAAAAATCAATCCCTTTCTCTACGACAGTCATTGTCCTAAGTGCTTTATATGCATCATCCCACTTAAACCTGTAGAAGATAAAACATGCATTTTTCAAAGATTCAGGAAGCAACAGGAATATTTAATTTAAGGCCACGTAGAAAAAAGACTAATAGAGTGATCTAGTGTCTTAAACACACTACCATCTTATTTGACTTCAGTTACTGTCAAGTCCAACTCATGTTAGTCCAAGGAAAACTGTGCTCCACAGGGTCTTAATGGCTGATTTTTCAGAAGGAGACTGCCAGCCCTTTCTTCTGAGGTGCCTCTGGGTGGACTTGAACTGCCAACCCTTTGGTTAGTAGCTAAGCTAGTTAACAGTTTACCCCACTCAAGGATCCACTATCTTAGAATCTGGGAAATAAAAGGCTCAGAGTAAGGCAGAGAAAAAGAGATACAATTTTAAGAAATAATAAATGGAGATGATTTGCCTTAATAAACAGGTATAATTCATGAATTATCACAATCTCCTACATTAGTCTTGCTTTATGACTTCACACAAATATCTAATATATGTTTCCCTAAAAGTGAAGTCAACACAAGCCCTAGGATAAGGGTTCAGATGCACAGATTGATGGTACAACAAATTATGTATTTTTTTCTACTTTTATGATGGTGAATACATATACAACAAGAAGACATTTGCCAACATAACAACTTCCCCATTTACAGCTCAAGGACATTGATGACATTTTTCATGTTGTGCCATGTTTATTGCTATCCTTTTC
>NW_006921736.1:462749-465167 GCF_000298275.1 Orycteropus afer afer
CCCCTCCTTGGGTTTCTGAGGCAGTATCACTATGGACGTAGATTGCCTCATCTTCCTTCCGAGGAGTGGCTGGTGGGTTTGAAGTGCCTTAGCCACTATGCTACCAGAGCTCCCCTTTTGGAGGATATATACCAAGTAATGGGATTGCTAGACCAAATGGTATTTCTATTTCCAACTTTTTAAGGAATTGCCATATAGATTTTCACAGTGGTTGTATCATTTCATAGTCCCACCAGCAGCATATGAGAGTCCCAACCTCTCCACATCCTCACCAGCATTTGTTATTTTCTGTTTTGTCAAACTTTGGTATTAATGCTGAGGTGAGTTGGTATCTCATGGTTGTTTTGATTTGCATCTCTCTAATGGATGGTAGCATAGTGCCTAAGACACCTGACAGCTAATCAGAGGCTGGCGGTTCAAACCCACCAGCCACTCATCGGAAAGAAGGTTGGGTAATCTGCTTCCATAGTGACACCGCCTCGGAAACCCAAGGAGGGGTTGCTATGAGTCAGGTCTGACTTGACAGCACATAACAACAACAACAACAACAATGGATCTGGTGGCATAGTGCCTAAGGCATTTGTCTGCTAACCAGAAGGTTGGCGGTTCAAACCCACCAGCCACTCTGCAGAAGGAAAACTGGGCAATCCACGTCTGCAAAGATTTACTGCCTTGGAAACCCAAAGGGGGTCAACTATGAGTCAGAATCGACTCAATGGCAGTGAGGTTTGTTGTTGTTGTTGTTGTTTTTGTTGCTGTTCAATGGCTAATGATTGCAAACGTTTCTTCATGTGATTGTTGCTTGCCTGAATATCTTTTTTGGTGAAATGTTTGTTCATATCTTCTGCCCAGGAGCTTTGGTGGTGTAGTGCCTAAGGCATTTGACTGCTAACTGGAAGGCTGGCAGTTCAAACCCATCAGCCACTTCTCAGAAGTATGATCAGGCAACCTATTTTCATAGTGGTAGTATCTCAGAAACCCAAGGAGGTGTCTATGAGTCAGATCTGACTCGATGGCAAAGAGTTGTTTTTTTTTTTTTTTTTTCTTCTGCCCATGTTTTTATTGTTTGCCTTTTTGACATTGAGGTGTTGGAGTTTTCTACAAATTTTAGAGATAAGTCCTTTGTCCGATATGTCATTGCCAAATATTTTTTCCCACTCTGTAGGTTGTATTTTGACTTTTTTGGAGAAGTCTTTTGATGCACATAAGAGTTTAATTTTTGAAGGCCCAATCATCTAGTTTATCTTCTGCTGCTTGTGCATCTTGAGCTATATTTGATCGCCTATTTATGCCATAAATCAGGGCCCGTAAGTTTGCCTCTCTTTTTTCTTTATCAAACTTTATAGATTAAGGTTTCACACTTAAGTCTTTGATGCATCTGGAGTTAGTTTTTGTACATAGTGTAAAGTATGGATCTTGTTTCATTTTTCTGCAAATGGATACAGTTTTGTCAGCACCATTTATTAAACAGACAATCTCTTCCCCATTTACTGGATCTTAGCCTTTTTTCAAAGATCAGCTGACCATAGATTGATAGATTTATTTCTGGGTTCTCAATTCTGCTCCCCTGGTCTATGTGCCTGTCATTGTACCAAAGCAGTTTGCTTTGACAATTGTGGCTGTGTAGTAGGTTTTGAGATCTGGGAGTGTGAGACCTCCTATTTTCTTCTTTCTTTTCCATATAAAATTAGTAATTGTTTTTTCCATGTTTTTAAAGAATGTTGATGGAATCTGGATTGGGATTACATTGAGCATATAGGTCACTTTGAGTAGTATTGACATTTCCACAATGTTCAATCTTCCTATCCATGAGCATGGTATGTTCTTTCATTTATGTAGAACTCTTATAGTTGCTTGAAGTAGTATTTTGTAGTTTTCTTTGTTTAGATCTTTTGTGTTCCTGTTAAGATTTGTTCCCAAGTATCTTATCTTTTTAGTAATTACTGTAAATGCTAAATCAGCCTTACTCATATGGATAAGGTAAAGCTTTCGAGACCTCCATTTGCTGATGTGGCACTACTCAAATTGAGGAGAAACAGTGGCAAACATCCATTAAAAATTGGAACATGGAATGTACGAAGTATGAATCTAGGAAAATTGGAAGTTGTTAAAAATGAAATGGAACACATAAAGATTGATACCCTAGGCATTAGTGAGCTGAAATGGACTGGTTTTGCCCATTTTGAATCAGACAACCATATGATCTACTATGCTGAGAACGACAGTTTAAAGAGGAATGGTATGACATTCATCATCACAAAGGATGTTTCAAGATCTGTCGTGAAGTACAATGCTGTCAGTGATAGGATAATATCCATACACCTACAAGGAAGACCCGTTAATATGACTATTATTCAAATTTATGCACCAACCACCAAAGCCAAAGATGAGGAAATTGAAGATTTTTATCAACTTCTG
>NW_006921736.1:465267-467391 GCF_000298275.1 Orycteropus afer afer
AGGCAGTATCACTACAGAAGTAGATTGCCCCATCTTCCTTCCAAGGAGTGGCTGGTGGGTTTGAACCACTAGCCTTCTGGTTAGCAGTTGAGTGCCTTAGGCACTACACTACCAGCGCTCCCAGAAGTGGTGATAGACGGCATCTTTGTCTGGTTCCTGTTCTCAAGGAGAATGGTTTCAGTCTCTCTCCACTAAGAATAATGTTGGCTGTTGGTTTTGCATATATGCCCTTTATTATGTTGAGGAATTAACCTTCTATTCCTATTTTTATGAGAGTTTTTCTTAGGAACAGATGATGGATTCTATCAAGTATCTTTTGTGCATCTATTGATATGATCATGTGATTTTTTTTTTCTTTGTTTTATTTATGTGATGAATTATGTTCTTTTTCTAATGTTGGACAATCCTTGCATATCTTGTATGAATCCCACTTGGTCATGATGTATTATTTTTTTTATATGTTGTTGGAGTCTATTGGCTAGGATTTTGTTGAAGATTTTTGCATCCATATTCATGAGGGCTATTAGTCTGTAGTTTTCCTTTTGAGTGATGTCTTTGCCTGGTTTTGGTATCAAGGTTATGCTTGCTTCATTAAGTAAATTTGGGAGGATTCCATCCTTTTCTATGTACTGGAATAGTATGAGTAGGATTGGTGTCAGCTCTTCTCTGAATGATTGGTATAATTCTCCAGTGAAACTATCAGGGCTAGGACCTTCTTTTGTTGGTATTTTTTTTTTTAATATGTTCAATTTCTTCTTTTGTGATGGGTCTGTTCAAGTTTTCTACCTCAGTCTGTGTTAGTTTAGGCAAGTAGTATGTTTCTAGAAATCTGTCCATATCTTCTAGGTTATCAAATTTTTGGAGTACAGTTTTTCATAGTAGTATCCTGATGATTATTCTTTTCATTTCTGTTGGTTGTGTTGTGTTATCACCCCTTTCATTTCTTATTTGTGTTATTTGCATCTTCTCCTTCTTTTCCTTTGTTAAGCTTGCCAGCGCTTTGTCAATTTTATTAATCTTCAAAGAACCAACTTCTGGTCTTGCTGATTTTTTCTACTGTCTTTCTATTTTCTGTTTCATTTATTTCTGCTTGAATCTTAGTTCTTTCTTTTTTTTTTCTAGTGACTGTAGGCTCTTTTTTTTGATACTCTTTTCTAATTGTTGGATATGTTGGGTTAAGGTGTTGATTTTGGCTTTCTTCTTTTCTGCTGTATCCATCTATTGCTATAAATTGCTCTCTGATCACTGCTTTTGCTGTGTCCCAAAGATTGTGGAATGTTGTGTTTTCATTCTCATTTGATTCAAGGAATTTTTTCAGTTCATTTTTTATTTCTCTATTACCCAATTGTTTTAGGGGAGGGTATTGTTCAGTTTCCATGTGTCTGCTCTTTTTCTATTGGTCTTCCTAGTGTTGATATCTAATTTTAAAGCATTATGATCTGAGAAGATGCTTTGCAGTGTTTCAATGTTTTAAAATTTATTGAGGCTTGCTTTGTGGCCTAACGTTTAGTCAATCCTGAAGAATGTTCCATATGTGCTGGACAAGAATGTATATTGTATTGATGTTGACTGAAGTGCTCTGTAGATAGCTATAAGGTGAAGTTAGCTGATGTACTACTTAGCTGTTCTGCATCTCTGTTGAGTTTCTTTCCAGTTGTTCTATCTTTTATTGAAAGTGTTATATTCAAGTCTCCTACTATGACTGTGGAGGCATCTATTTGTCTTTTCAGTTCTGTTAAAGTGTGCTTTATGTATTTTGGGGCTCTTTCATTGAGTCAGTAAATATTTATTATGGTTATGTCTTCTTCAATTGATCCTTTAATCATTACATATTGTCATTCTTTGTCTCTTCTGGTCGTTTTTGTCTTGAAGTCTATTTTGTCAGAAATTAATATTGCCACTCTTACTCTCTTTTGGTTGCCATTTGCTTGGCAAAACCTTGATTTTTAGTTTATTTTTGTCTTTGTCTCTAAGGTTATTCTCTTGTAGATAGCTTATTGATGGTCATGTTTTCTTATCAAGTCTGCAACTCTCCGTCTCAAGTGGTGCATTTAATCCACTTACATTCAATGTAATATCAACAAGTATGAATTTATTGATGTCATTCTGTTATGTGTTTTTTTT
>NW_006921736.1:467756-483794 GCF_000298275.1 Orycteropus afer afer
CCTACTTCCGTAGTGATACTGCCTCGGAAACCCAAGGAGGGGTCGCTATGAGTCGGGTTTGACTCGACGGCACATAACAACAACAACATATAGTTTTCTGTGCTGAGGTTATTTTATTCATGAGTCATGTTACCATCTCTTTCATTGCTACTGTTTTTAATATTTGCTAAATATTTGTGTTTGTCCTCTTTTTTAATTGTGATTTGAAGGTTTATTATTTTTATTTGAAGTTACCTTGTAATTTATAATTTTCTTCCCAAATTTAAAACAGTCTGCTTCTATCTCACAATTGTCTCGACATCCTCACCATTTAGAAGTTCTGTAACTCCACTATTTATTCCTTTCTTTGGTTTTATAGTTGTCCTCATTTACTAATTAATGTGTCTAGGTCCCTGTTCATAGTCTTGTAAACTCATTTTACTTTGGATACTTCTATAACTGGGTTGGTTTCTGGGTTATGTCATTAAGTGTATTGATTATCAGTTGTTGTTAGCTGTTGTTGATTCTCTCTCCAAAGGACTCTCTTTAACATCTTTTGGAAAGTTGGTCTTGTTTTAACAAATTCCCTTAATTTCTGCTTATCTGGAAATTTCTGGATTTCACCCTTATATTTGATGGACAATATTGCTGGGTATATAATCTTGGTTGGAAATTTTTTTCTTTCAGAGTTTTACATATATCATCCCATTGCCTTCTCACCTACATGGTTTCTACTGATATTAGAACTCAGTCATACCAGTTGCCCTTTGTAGGTAACATTGTGTTTTTACTGTGGTGCTTTCAGGATTCTTTCTTTGTCTTTGGTTTTGGTGAGTTTGATGATGATATGTCTTTGTGATTGTTTTTTGGGATCAATCCTATTGCTTGTTAAACTTCTTGCATGGATACATTCTTGTCTTTCATAATATTAGGGAAATTCTCTTCCAACAAATCTTCGACAATTCTCTCTGTGGTTTTATCTATCTGTTCCTGTTTTGGAATTCCAATTACACATAAGTTATTCCTTTTGATGGTATCCCACATGAATCTTAAGCTTTCTTCATTATGTTTTGATCTTTCGTCTGTTTGATCCCTTAACAAAGTAGTACTAAGGTATTTGTCTTCAATCTCATTAATTCTGGCTTCCACTCATTTGATTCTATTCCTTTGTCTATTCAATGTGGTATCTATTTCTGAAATCTTAGTATAATCTTCTGGATTTCTGTTTACTGTTTTTGTATAATTTCTAATTTTTTGTTTATTTTGTCAATTTTTCTTGTATTGTTTTCCTAAATTGTTTTGGAGTTTAGTCTGTGTTTTCCTTAATTTTATCATTGTCTTATTTGATCTTGTCAGTATTTTCCTTTATCTGTCTTCTCAATCCATTGAAGGTACCCAAATATAATTCTTTTGCATACCTTATCAGGGAGTTCCAATGCTATTTTTTCCTCATGGATATTTTCTTTGTTTATATCCTGGTCCCTTGTTTCTACTACTTTACCTTGCTATTTTGTGTAGAGTGTGATAGTCTGTAGTCTCTGAGACACTGAGTTGTTGTATTTATGTTTAATTTGTGGTTCTATACTGGTGTGATTCACACGGAATTTTTTTAATTTTATTTTTGTTTTGATGGATCAGTGTGAGCAGGATACTGTGCTCCTCCATTTGCTAGTTGTTAGCCCTTAGGCATTCAGTATCTGTCCCCTGGTGGGTGTGACAGAGAATGAGAGTGTGTGCACATGTCTCTGTTAGCTAGTCACAAAGAGCAGTTGAGGGCGAATTGAACTGATATTGGCTGATTATCTACTGTTTGTCAGTTGGTGTAAAAGAAAGTGTGGCCCTCACTCAGTGGGTGAGGCTCCAGGAGGTGTAGGTATGGTTGGGTTTGTGGGAACAGCTGCTGTCTCCTACTCAGAGAAAAAATATAAAAAATAAGCAACAGAAAACACAAAAACAAGAAAACAAAAAACTCAAAATGCATAAATAAGAAAAAATGTGAAAAAAAAAGAAATGCAATAAATAAAAAGAAAAAATTTCAAAATACATTTAAAAAGGATAAAAGAAAGATAATGTGAAAAAGCAAAAGCAAAAAAAAAAAAAAAAAAAGAGAGAGAGAGAGAGAAAAGCCACAGTACCTGGGGAGGGAGGAATGAGACAAAAGCAAGGGTAAAAGAATAGGCAAAACTGCAAACAGAAAACAAGGGATGGGAAGAACCAAAAGAAAGGAAAAAGAAGGCAAACAAAAACAGGGAATAGAAAATAATGTAGGAAAAAAACAAGAAGCAGGAATAGGAAACAGAAAAAAAAAAAAGAAGAAGAAGAAGAACAGCAAGGAAGGAGGATGATTAAAAAGAGTAATTTAAAAACAAACACAAACAAAACTGTGGGGGGTGGGCATGGCACCATGGCTCTGCCAGAGCACACACTGAGATGGAACCCCTGCAGGTCAAGGAGGAGCATGGAGGCAGGTGGATGGCCACACTCCTGTTCACCAAGAGGGCGCTGGGCACAAGACTAAATAGGGGAATATTGTGTTTCCAGTGTGTCTCCAGTGCTGTTGCCTGTGCTGTCATTGGCAGGTGAAGCCCACTCTCTGATCACAGTCCAAATAAGAATGCCCCCTGTACATATTAAAAACCACTGTGCTGGCTGGTTGCAAACATCCCAAATGGCTGTGCCCTAAGGACAGCCACCCGCAGTCCATAGGTCTTCCTCTCCCCTTCCTTGCTATTCTCCCTTCTGGTCATCAGGCACTAATGCAGTCCTTGCTCATGCAGCCTTGGTGAGCAGAGCCAACTCTCAGGTTGCTACTGGGAAATATTCATAATGGCTGTGCCCTCAGGACAGCTGGCAGTCTGCAGCTTCATTTGTCCCCTTACTCACTATTTCATTCAGGTTCTTCTACTAGTTGGTAATTAATCCACTTCTTTATCCTTCCCTTCAAAGCTCAGGGTTCTAGTATCATCCTCTGTATTAGTTTCAATTGGTTTCTCATTGCTTTGTTGCAAAGGGTCTGTGTAGCTTATCTACCTATTCTGCCATCTTCCTGGAACTCCACAATTAAAAATAATTTTTTATGCTAAAGTTTACACTAAACATTAGGAAACATAACAGGGAATCTATAATATTTAAGAAAAGAGAAGCACAGTCAAATTGAATTTTGCTAGAGACCACTGCATCTGCTTCTACCTTTGAACCATCACAGTATTCTGCTTATTCTTCTACCATGTGATTTCTTTCTGCTTTAGTTTATCACTTGTATGCTTGTCTTATCTCTCTACTATACTCAAAGCCATTAAAAATAAAAGATGGATTTATTAGCCCCTGTAAGGAAAATAATGCTATAGTAATTAGCTCAATACCCTATACATGACTAAATCTCAGTAATTATCCTTGAATTGAAATTGGCTTGCAGATCATACAGGCTTCAATGCACTTAACAGTCATTTAAGAAATGACATAACCATGGTCAATAGCAAATTGTCTGGGTTCAAATCTTGGCTGTGCCACTTACTAGCTGTTCAACTTTGAACAAGTCCTGTAACCTCTACATGCTCAATTTCTTCATTAGTAAAATACTGATAATAATATAATCAATACCAAACCAAATGCTTCAAGTCAATTCTGTCTCAGGACAACCCATGGGTGTCAGGGTAGTAATGTGCTCCATATGGTTTTCATCAGCTGATTTTTTGGAAGCAGACCTTTCTTCTCAGGTACCTCTGGGAAGACTTCAATAGCCAACTTTTCAGTTAGCCCAGCTCTTAACTGTGACAACTAGAGATGCTATGATAATAACTAAAAAAAACAGTGCCATCCACTTGACTCTGACTTGTAGCAACTCCCATTAGGTTTCAGAGGTGGTTAATCTTTATGAAATAGAGTGTCTCATCTTCCTTCTGTGGAGTGCCTGGTAGGTTTGAACCACAAACCTTCAGGTTAACAGTCAATTGCCTTAGGCACTAAACCACCAGAGCTCCTTGTGATAATAATATACCAAAAAAAAAAAAAAAAAAATTAAACTCACTGTTATTGAGTTGATTCTGACTCATAGTGACCCCCTTTGGGTTTCCAAGGCAGTAAATCTTTACAGAAGTAGACTGCCCAGTCTTCCTTCCACAGAGTGGCTGTTGGGTTTGAACCATGAACCTTCTAGTTAGCAGTCAAATGCCTTAGGCACTATGCCACCAGAGCTCCTTTGTGATAATAATAGTGAGACTTAAATATGTTAATATATATAAAATGCTTCAAATAGTACCTGACTGGTAGCAAGCAACATGTGTGAAATATAATTATTATTATTAATTTTAACTGTCTGACAAAGTTACAGTGGATTGAGGTTCCAAAGAATTAGAAGATAATGCAAAAGTTTCATATGTCACAAATCATACAGCTTATAAAAGATCATATACTTACAAATATTTTTCCTCCTTTTTCCCATGAGTAAAATATGAGGACTTCTATGAAAACATAATTCCCTGCTCTTTTTAAAGAATGCCTTCCATTTTCCCTCCAAGCTACTCATGCAAAGTAAACAAATGAAACTTAAAGAAAGAAAGACAGAGTCTGCTGTGTCTCTGAGGACTCCTGCCTGCTTTGTGTTGGGCTTCTCTTCTGATTTCACTTCAATGTGAGACACAAGATATGGTTGGTATGTGGTCAAGGATAGAAAAGAAATCTAGTAGATAATCCTATCACAACAGATAGCAGAAAATCTTGACAATTTAATAAGGCATCAGCCCTGCTGATAAGTAGTCTGTAAATTAATAGTTTTCTTTTTAGTGATGAATAGGAATAACCTTTGAAATAAATTTTGAAAAGCCCAAGAATAGCAGGTGTTTCACAGATAATGTTGACTTTCTTCATTAGGACTCTATTAACTCTCCTAACTTTCTCTCTCCTCATCTACTATCCTACTATAACCCTTAACACCTGTGTGGTGATACTGTGTTAGCACAAAAGTGAGCCAGTCTCCAGTGTTGCAGGATTAATATGGTTCCCCAATGACCCAATCCAAACCCTTTCTCTAGATGATATCACAACAGAACCAACTGAAACAAAAAGGATAATAACAGAAAACTATGAAGAAATGTACTCCAAGAAATATGAAAACCTAGAAGAAAGCACACATTTTGAGAAACTCACTATCTACCAAACTAAAAAAAAAAAAAATCTGAAGTAGAAAATTTGAACAGATCCATCACAAAAGAAGAAATTGAGCAGGTCATAAAAAAACTCCCAACAAGTTCTGGTCCAGACATCTTCACAAGTAAATTCTACCAGCATTCAGAAAAGAGCTGACACAACCTAAATGCCCATCAACCAATGAATGGACAAACTATGGTAAATACACACAATGGAATATTACGCAATGTTATAGAATAATGATGAAGCTGAGAAAAATCTCATAACATGGATCAACCCAGAGGACATTATGTGGAGTGAAATTAGTCAATCACAAGAGGACAAATACTATTGGTATTGGTCTCTCTCCATCTGGAGCAACAAAGAATGAAGAAAATCAAAGACACACAGATAATTAGTCCAAACGACTAATGGACCATGTAAACCCTAGTTTCTCCAACCCTGAGACTAAAAAAAAATTGATGGTACCCAGCTACCACTGCTGAGTTCTCTGAGAAGGATCACAATAGGAGGTCCCAGATAGAGTGGGAGAAAAATGTGGAACAAAACTCAAAATCATGAAAAATATCAGCTTACTGGTCTGGTAGAGACTGGTGGAGCCCTCAAGACTATGGCCCTTAGGCACCTTTCTGGAACTGAACTCACCTTTTTGGCTCAACTGTTAGCCAAATGATAGTCAGGCTTATAAGGCTGACAATAACACCAGGGATGTTTATTAGAACAATCAACCATAAGATATCAAAAGGACACCATTTGGCCGGGGATAAAGCTCAGAAGGTAGCAGGGAATGGGAAAGAAGGACAGGGAAATGATAAACACAGAGAGGAAGTGGGAAGAGTACTGTTACACTGTGATGATCCCAATCAATGTCACAAAACAAAATGTGTATGAATTGTTGAATGGAAAATCAATTTGCTCTGTAAACTTTCACCCAAATCACAATAAAAAATTTAAAAAATATCACTGAAACCATGACATTTTAGGAGAACATGCTCTAGTGGACCTTTGCGCATACCCATTCTACTCCATGTCACATATCTGGTAAGTACTAACGTTGAAAGGGGAGAAAGAGGGTGAGAAATATCTTAGCACTGGAATGGAAGATTAATGGAAATCACATTTTCTTGAACTGAGCAATTAGGTTATTACAGTCAATTCAAACACTTTAAGTGCTGGAAAGATGAAGGCAATTTAGACCTGGTCCTGCCTACAATTTAGTAAGAAAAAAAGAAAAAGAAAAACAGTATCTGTACACATAGTCCAATCCAACAAGTGTAATAAAAGTGCTACTGGATCAGGAATGGAGCACTGATCTGTGGGAAGGGTGAGGTGGGGGAAGGGATAATGGGCAACACAGGGAAGAGACAACATTTTAGCTGGTCCAAGAAGGTCAGGGTGAATAAGATCATCATGACTGAGGATACAGCCATGGCAAAGAAGAATATCCTGACTTGAGGGAGTAGCCTTATTAGTTAAGCATCTTAAACAAGAAAGAACAGTCTGTAGCTAGTCTTTGAAGTCCCAAAGACCTTCAAATTGAGTAATCCAGAGACTAATAACTGTGTATGTTTATTCTAATGGTTCCCTGACATTCAGGAGGAAACAGCTAGAGCTTTTTCTTTTAATATCTCAGGTAAAACAATCCACTTTTAAGTTCACTTATGACAGGGAGCATCCTGTTTTTCCCTTTTGATTATCTGTTATATTTCTGTTGTATTCTTGCTCTCTCATAAAAAGAAACATTCGATGATTATAAAGGTAATAGATATTTAACAGGAAAACATGAGGCAATATTTTGCTATAATAATCCTCTTACTAACTGAACTCCAAAATGGTACTTTGAATTAAAAAACAAGATAGAGTTAAATAAATAATTATAGGTAAGAGAATAAATAATGACAGGTAAGAGAAATAGGCTAAGGAGATACTATTTCAGCCTATTCAGAAGAGAGATGAGATGGCACTTATAGGAAAAATGCCCTTATGTTAAGAGTGTCAAAATAAAGGGAGGAAAAAGAAGAAATAGATAAAGTATGAAGAGTGTGGTCGTTAAGTTTGTGTGCCACCTTGGCTGGGTCTGGTTGAGTGTCTGGGCAGCTGGATGTAGTATTCCCCATGATGAGACTGATAATCACTCAATGGTAGAATCTACTGTGAGCAGCTGAGTAGCTGCCTCAGGGATATGGTCTGCTCCCTGTATATATGGAGAAGACTCAGAGAACAATCTCTAGCTATGGCATGCTTGAACCTTGCATGTAGTCATGTCATTGTTCAGCAGCCTGCCATGCTCTCAACCTTGGGACCTTCATTAATGGCCTGCCACGTGGTTTGGTAACATTGGGACTGTGCCTTTTTATTCATCAACCTTGGGCTTGTAGCCTCAGCAGCCAGCAGCTGAGTGAAGAAAAGCCTCTCACTTCAGTGGGCCGGGAGCAGGAGGCAGAGCTGAAGCCCAAGGCTGAGGGGCTTTCACCGCACCCCTAGAGCTGGCACTTTGAACTTGGACTTAAAGCCTCCAACCTGTAAGAGAATAAACTCCTGTTTGTTCAAGCCATCCCCTTTGTGGTATATTCTTGTCAGAGCGGTACTAGGTAACTAGAACAAAGATATGCTAGAAAAAGAGGGTACACAATTTTAAACAAAACATGGTACATGACGGGATCTGAAATGAATGGGAGGTGGCCCAATTATGTGAGGAGATTTGGGATTCTTGGTTTAGACAAGGTATCAGCAATCTTTTTCTGTAAAGGGCCAGATAGACAGTATTTTAGGTTTTGTAGGCTAGTCTGTCACTACTACTCACCTCTGCTGTTGTAATATACAAGCAGTCATAGACCACAAAAACAAATGGGCATGCTAAGTTCTAATAAAACTTGTTGAAGAGAGTCTGTGTAGCTTGTCTGCCTATTCAGCCATCTTGCTTGAAATCTCTAAGTTCTAATAGAACTTATAAAAACAGATGACAAACTAGATATGGCCCATGAATTGTAGTTTTCTATTCCCTGGTTTAGATGAGCAGGATGGGGGCATTTCTCTACCCTTCAATCCCTCTGTCTGTAAAATGGCAATAGTGCTTTCCTGGTGTTTGCTGTTGTGAGGATTAAATAACAATCATGAATAGTCCCAACACAGTGCCTGGCACAAGGTACAAACTCAAATGTGAACTCACACACCCGCCTGCTAATCAGTAATCATTACCCACACCTGAACACTGTTCTCAGTTAATCAACCACATGAATTAAAGACAGAACAGGTAGAAAAAGAAGGCTTTATAGATGGAAGGTAGTTACTGATTTTGGTTGTGGTTTTTCTATTGACAAGTCATTAAAGATTATCTTCGTGATACTTCCATGACAATAATCTCATTTTCCCCTTGTCTTTATAAAGCTCTTCAAACTTTAAAAAAAAACAAACAAACAAACAAACATTGAGTTGATTCTAGCTCATAGACATCTTTTTCTTTAGGACAGAGTAGAACTGTCCCATAGGGTTTCCAAGGTTGTAAATCTTTAAGGGAGCTGACTGCTTCATTTTTCTCCTGTGGAGTGGCAGGTGGGTTTGAACTGCTGACCTTTTGGTGAATAGTGAAATGCTTTAAGTACTCTGCCACCAGAGCTCTTCTCAAACTTTAAAAGGAAAGCCTTCTTTTTAAGAATTGGAAATTGAAAAAAGTAGAAGCAGAAATTTATCAGTATAAATGAACTGAATTTCACCAAAAGTGTAAAATAATTTATTTATAATTAATAATTTCATCAGGATGGCATTTTAATTATGACTGGAAGTGGAATCACTGTAGTTTGATTCAGGAAGTACTCAATGGCCTCTCTGGGTAGCACTACTGCATGTTCTTTGAAGCATTTCTAAATGAGGTAATTTTATTTTACACAGAGTTTCTTGTAAAAATTATTGTCTTTCTGTACATCTAATTAAAATAAAGATGTAATAAAGAAGTTACTGTTTTAATTAGAGCATAGATCTTAAAGCAATTATTGTATCATTAATAATTCTTTAACAGACTTTCTTGCACAAGATGAATAAAAAGGCTTCTATACCATGAAAAATCAATACACATTACTCATTTACATTAACAAAGCTACACAAAGCAATCTGGGACTTCATTAAATTATTTCTTTTGTAAACTAGAGAAGTGGGGAGAGTTATCATTACCTATTTATAACCTTGTGGCGTTTCACTAGAAAGAATTCTTCTTCATGACTGGGTACTTATATCAGGGCCATTTAAATGAAGGGCCAAATAATATCAGTACATTAGTAAGTACAAAGACTGATATGCTCCAGAAGGAGAACTAAATGATGAAAGACATTACAGTGCTAAAATATTATAGTGTTATAGAAATGGCTCAATATTCTATTTGAAAAGTAAAATTCTGAAAAATTTGTTAAACTTTGTGATTAAGCCTCCCCCCTTTCCCCAATACATATTCATTTGGACTATCTTTAAGTCAACTAGGAGACACTAATATCAGTAACCTTGAAATACAATCATGAATCAACAGATAAATGGATAAACAAAATACATTATATCCATATGTTAAAAATAATTAAAATGCAAAGAAATTGAAACAAAAGGTTTATTCTGAGCAGTTATTCTATACACATTTAGGGAGACCATTGTTGTGATAGTTGAAGATGTGTCAACTTGGCTGGACTCCAGTTGTGAGTGGTGGTTCCCATGATGGGATCAGATGACTGAGTTCTGAGCGGCCGGTCTGCTCAAGGGGAGTTTCCCCAGGGGTGTGGCCTACCTGCAATGCTATTCCAAGGACAAGCTGGAAGAACGGCATTCCGGACTATATACTTCCTTGAGTGAGCGGCTCGCTGCTCGCCCTGGAGGTTTCGGATTCATCCTTTGTTGGGAACAGCAACCAGCGTGCTGCATGCCAGCTTGATTCTCTAGGCTCTGTTGTGCTTACGGGAACCAGGCGGCTCCGGGCCTCATCTCCTCCAGAGACGAACTTTTGGCTTGAACTCCTCTGCCGTGCGTGCGAAAGCCAGGCGGCTCCGGGCCCCATCCCCCTCCAGAGACGAACTTTTCAGCTTGAACTTGTCGGCTTCTACACGCTTGTGAGCCATTTACCTAAGATAAATCTCTCTCTCTCTTTCTCTCTCTATAAATATATATATACACTTTGCTGGTTTTTGTGTTTCTCTAGAGAACCCAACCCAACACAATTGTGATTGTTAAAAAAAAAAAAAAAGCAAATGGCTTGGATTAGGCTAGTTACAATGAAGCACCTAAAGTGAAGAGGAGGAGGAGAATAGAAAATCAACCATTGGCTAATTTTAACATGGAAGACTAAACCCTACCCTCTCATTACTGGGATTAACTAATAACAACTCTCAAATTAATATATGGTCTCTGGTCTGGCAGCTAAAAATTTAGTTTTGTTGGTTAAAAAAAGAGAGAAACCCTTAAAATTAAAGTAAGTTATCTATTAATTTTTCTCTTTAGCACATGCAATAGAATATTACCCAACCAGAAAGAGAAACGAAATGCTCATACATACTACAACATGGACAAACCTTGAAAACATTATAAGTAAAATAAACCAAACACAAAAGGTCACATACTTATATGGAATACCTAGAAAAGGCAAAAGCATAGAGACTAAGGGTTATTAGTGGTCACTAGAGGTTGTGGAGGTGGGTGGACTGGTGGGTTATTGTATCAGGGGTACTGAGTTTCTGTTCGGGGTGATGAAGACTTCTGCAAATGGATAGTGATGATGTTTATGCAACATTAACCGCCACTGAACTGTACACTAGAAAGTGATTAAAACGGCAAAATTTTGTTACACATATTTTACCACAACAGAATTTTTTCTTGAATTTCACCCAATACTATGATTAAGAACATTTGAGAAAGATAATAAAGCAAACCAAAACAAAATTCAAGATGTTCTTTTTATCAAAAAGGCATAAATGAGCTCAGGAAGCACAGTGCTTAAGGCGTCTGACTGCCAGAAGGTTAGTGGTTCAAACCCACCAGCCACTCTGTGGAAGCAAGACTGGGCAATACTTCCGTAAAGATTTACTGCCTCGGAAACCCAATGGAGGTTGTTATGGGTCGGAATTGACTCAACGGCAGTGGGTTTGATTTTGTGGGGTAATTGATAATTCGGCATCTGAGATGGATCCCTACACATGAAAGAAAAGGCACAGGGTTCAATTCAAGTTGCCTGGGGAAGAACTGTCTAAAGAATTGAATAAAGAGTAGCCCAATTGCAACAGTGACTTTGGATCCTTGTTAGCATCTGAGCTGTTTCCCGAACCCATCAAGGTGACAAACGGAAAGAACATTAACATAAGTTCTTGTTGGGTCATGCAAAGCCTTCAATTTACATGGCAGGTTTTGATGAATGGTAAGTATTGATGATAAAATTGAGACTACCAGGAAAGATAGCAAATAAATCTATCTGTGAACATATGGCTGAAAGAGCTTCATAGGCGTTGAGAGACATTTGACCCAGGCAACTTACACAAATTTGGAGAGTATATGTCAATTGTTCACTAGTATTTCAAGAAAAATATTTGAACAGCATATTAGTAGTTACTTTTCTAAATTACCACAACTTGGCCAGGAAGAACTCTACAGGGTGAAGGGGAGTGGATGGCTGTGCACAAGGGGTACCTGGAAAGCTCTGCATGTGTATAGAGGGCATGTTGCTATGTCATGTAGTGTTGTAATTAAGGGGATTGGAACTTAGGGACCCCCAAAATTCTTTTACTCATTTACCAGTAGTCTTCTGTTTGAATGCTAGAAGCAGGAAAGACGGAGGAAGCAAAGTTTATGATAGTGTTAATTTTCTTTTATTATCACTAAGTATTCTAAAATAATATTATATTTTATAATTCTTTTTACCAAAAAGGGCATTAGCCATACTATTGGTGGTGCATTTTGAAGAACATGAAATAGGTCAACTACAGTATTTACCAGGACCACCACCCATCTGTCAGTTTGTCATACTGTAGTGGCTTGCATGTGGCAATGATGCCGGAAGCTACCAACAGCATTTCAAACATCAGCAGGGTCACCCATGGTGGATGGGTTTCAGTGGAGTTTCCAGGCTAAGGCAGAATAGAAAGAGCGGTGTGGTGATCTACTTCTGAAAATTAGCCAATGAAAACCATTTGAATTGCAACATGAATATAGCCCCATACAGCACTGGAATATGTGCCCCCTAATTGGAAACCACTCAAAATACACAGTGGCCACAACAATGGATTGGAGCATACCAACAATCATGGAGATGGTGCAGGACTTGGGAACCCATTATTCTGTTATACGTGGTTCTACCATGAGTCAGAGACATTTTGATAATAACTAACAACAACATCAACCTACCAGGAAACACAAAGCCATGGATACTACAAAAGCATTGCATATTATATAAAAAAGGGTGACAGATTGCTAATTTTCCTTCCGCTATCCATTCCCCACTCTTCCCAAGTGAAAGAACCATGGATTCTACATAAACTCATAAGCTGAATATAGCCTACTGTATAACTTATATACTGTATAACTTATATTCTGCTAAGTTATATGTGTAGGGAAATTTCTTAAGGAATGCTTCCAGAATCTTCTTTAAAAGACAGCCAGAGTGTGCTTTTTGTCCCCTTCTTGTTCATTCCATCTTCCTTCTTGCTTTCAGAATGTGGATGAAATGGCTCTTGCTAAAGCAGTCATCTTGAACCACAGAGACAAAGCAAAGTACAGCGACAAGATAATGAATAAGGCCTCTGAGAACTCAAAGGAGCAGGCATGGAGGCTTCGAGGACCCCTACTGCTATTACAGCCCAGCTGCTATGTGAACAACAAAGCCCAGGGTTAGCTGCAGCAAGAGAAGATTTACATTTGGATCCTGCAAGAATCATAATGATAACCATGTTCTACACAATCAGGAATTTATTTCTACTTGTGATGTAATCTTAAATCTGTAGCCAACTTTTTCATGTTTTTTCTTTATAGCTTCTGAAATCTGATTGCTAAAGCCTACTTTTCAAGACTGACTGAAAAAAAAAAATTATCCACAATTTGCTTCAGAACTATTTGGCTTTCTTTTTTTAATATTTAGATATTTGTCCATATGGGATGAATAGTATTGGAGTTGTAGCTCCTTGTTTATACAGTAAAATGTATGTATTAGTTATATCAAAGTTAATTTCAATGATCCTCAAGCAAGCATTTCTGAGTACCCATCTGTCCCTACTAACTATTATAGCCAAACTTCTTGTTCTCAGAAGAACATGAATTTACATTGCACTGAAGAAATATAAACAGCCAATTGTACTATGGAAAATATTTGTTTATTAGCAATGCTAATAAAAATATTTTGCCTATTAATGAAAATTAAAAAATAAAATAACCCTGTCTCAAATGTAGTGAGATGTTCTTGTTATGTGCCATCGAGTCGGACCCGACTCATAGCGACCCCTCCACAGGTTTCCGAGGCAGTATTACTACGGAAGTAGATTGCCCCATCTTCCTTCCGAGGAGTGGCTGATGGGTTTGAACTGCCAGCCTTCTGGTTAGCAGCCAAGTGCCTTAGACACTATGCTACCAGAGCTCCTTATAGTGAGACAGGTACCTTCTAATCCTGATGGTGGGAGTGTGAATTACTTTCTGGAAAGCAATTTGGCACTATGGCACAAAAATCTTGTAAAATTCTACTCTTTGACCTTGTAATTCCATGTCAGGAAATTTACCCAATGGAATTTGTTTCACTTTTCTACAAAGTTCAAAGACATTCCTGTCAGAGTTATCCTTGGTAGTGAAATATTATTAAAAAAAATAATAATGTACATTAACAGAAAAATTGATCAAATTATGGCACACTTATCTCTGGGCTATCACACAAATATATGTTTTTGAATAATTTTAATAAAATGTTGTTGTTGTTGTTGTTGTTGTGTGCCAATGAGTTGGCCCTGACTCATAGTGACCCCCGCCTTGGGTTTCCAAGGCAGTATCACTATGGAAGTAGATTGCCCAACCTTCCTTCCTAGGAGTGGCTGGTGGGTTTGAACCACCATCCTTCTGGTTTGCAGTCAAACATCTTAAGCACTTCACTACCAGAACTCCCTAGAAATAGCATTACTTACCAAAATATGGAATTAACTAAGAGTTTTCCTCTCTGGATCTGCTACGTGTAACTCGATTACTGTTTTTCACAAAAGCCAGCATTATATCTTTCATTAGTAACTTAATGAATCTGAAATGAGTTATAAACCAATTATTACAAACCCATTAGTGCCTAACAGACATAAAAATCATATTAATGCAGAAATACACCTGTTTACGTACTGTTAATCCTGATGATCAAACTACCTGGAAAATGAAGGTCCTATAATTTAAATAAACCAAATCAGGAAATCTCACCAGAAATCTAGCCACTTTTTCTCGCAATATGGGTTCTTACTTGGTTACTCACTAAATGATCATCAAAGCTTACTCAACCAAGACTGGTTTTACCTCAAGGAGAGTGAATATTGGAAGGAACAACATTCTATTGATATAGAATTTGAGTATAATATTTTATTCTCGTTAATTCTAGATTTCAATTTGCTATGAAATCCCAGAAAATTTATTTAAAATAACTCTACAGTGTGCTCAAAGATTTATCTACAAAGGTGTTCCTTATAGCAAGATATATAATAATGAACAAAGAAAATTTAATATCTATCAACTGAGTTTTTGTTATACAAATTATGTTTCTATACAATATGAATCTTATGTCATCATTAAAAAGGATGTGAAAGAATGTGATACAATGGAAAATATTAAAGTCATTTAAAAAGTGGTTATCAAATTGAAATTAGATATATACATACACACAAACACACATATTTGCACCAAAATATTATTATAAGAGAATAGTGTTATAGTTATTTTTTTATCTTTCATTTTCTTTACTTTCCACATTTCTTGTAACAATAACAACAGAAAAGATTCTAAAGTCTTCCCAATCTCCTCACCCAGGAACCCTTAAGTAAATTACATTAAAAATAAAGGAATTAGTCATAATAAAGACATTAAAGCATTGTTACTGAGGCTAAATCTCAACAGATTTATATTTTTTATTCATACAAAATGCTAAAACCCAGTGCCATTAAGTCAATTTCACCTCAGAGAGACCCTCATTGGATTTTCAAGACTATAAATCTTTATGGAAGTAGACTGCCCCATCTTTCTCTCACAGAGCAGTTGGTGGGTTCAAACCATCGACCTTTTGGTTAACAGCTTAATGCTTTAAACACAGTGCTACCAGAGCACCCTTTTTTATTTATACGAAGGGAGGACAAAATGTTATTTAAAGCTATCAGCAGGTTTTCTGTTAGTGGTAGTACATTGCTCCTTTAGAAATGGGAAGAAGAAACTAGCTCATCAGTGGGACTTTTGATTATGCAAAAGCAAAACCTTACTAGAATGGCCAAGCTTTGAACTGAAATTAGGGGGAGTTAAACTGGTCTACATGTTATTGCAAAAGTTTTTCTTCATTCTGTGTTGACTTGCTCTTCTGAGGTTTTGTTTATTGAGAATTGAGGCCAGGATAGTGCAGGAGGTGGGAGGGAGGAATGTAAGTTAGTTTCTTTTTCCTACTGTTGCTGGGGCAGGAATGGTAGGATAGCTACCTCAGAGGCTTAAGGACATCTTAATTCCAGGCATATAGAACAGTCTATTATGAATAGGTAAGAGGATCAAAAACTTTCTTGTATATAATTGACTTTCTACCTTCCAAAAGCTTTCAATTTACTTTGAAATGTAAGTCATATAATAACTACAAAGAAGGTGAACCATGCTCTTTGTTAAAAAATACTAATGAGCTATGGTTGGGTAGAATTTTGCAAGACCAACGACTTGTTCATTGCAAACACCTTTTTTCAACAACACAAA
>NW_006921736.1:485921-490056 GCF_000298275.1 Orycteropus afer afer
GATCGGGCAGTGTTTCGTTCTGCTGTGCATGGGGTCGCTATGAGTCGGAAACGACTCGACGGCACTTAACAACAACAACAACAATGGTTGGGTTGCAGAGACCTGATGGTATAGCAGTCACCTGGAGGATAAACAATCACTTAGATTTAGAGGGGAAGGCAAAATTTCTCTCCTTCCTCTTCATCTGATATTATCTCCTATAACAGTTAGGAATATGTTTAGCTGCAAAGAGCTCTGGCAGCATAGTGCCTAAGGCACTTGATTGCTAACCAGAAGGCTGGCGGTTCAAACCCACCAGCCACTCCTCGGAAGGAAGGTTGGGCAATTTACTTCTGTAGTGATAATGCCTCGGAAACCCAAGGAGGGGTTACTATGAGTCAGGTCCAACTAGATGGCAGATAACAACAACAACAATTGAAAATCCAATTAAGAGTGGCTTAAGCAGTCCAGACACGTATTATGCTATGAACATCAGGGCAGGTCCTGGCACCGAATCTGCTATTCAATGATGGCATCAAAATGATGGCATCAGTCTCTCTCTCTTTCTTTCTAGTCTGCCATCCATAGTGTGCTGGGATCTTGTCCTTGAGTTTGCTGCCTCAAGAATGCAAGATGGCTGCCAGCTCCAGGCATTATATTTGCAATCAATGACAAAATAAAAGGAAAATAACAAGTGATTTTTCTATTTTAGAAAGAAAGCAAAACTTTCAGAGAAACACTATACTTATCACCAGCCGCTTCCTGTTAGATCTGTCAAAGGCCACCCCTTGTTGAAAGAGTAGCTAGGAACAAGAGTGTTTCATTTTTTCCAGCATTTTAGTAGAGGTAGATCAGGGATAGGTGGATAAGGAATGATTTTTGTAGCTCAAACAGGTCTCCTATTTCTCTTCTTGGTATTGACAATTACATGGCAGTTTTTCTGTCATTCCTGGTAGTTCTTTCTGTTGTCATTAGTCTCTAGTTTCTCATTTTGTCTGCAAGATCCAGGTATAAAGACACACAAAGTTTAGGTAACTTGGAATCTTCAAAACACAAAACTACAATTTTGCTAACGGTATTGTAAATCAGAAAGTATAACAAGGCAGACAAGGCTCCTGGACTAGATAATATCAAAAAACATTTTTTTCTGTCATGGTGAACAGAAGTTTATGGGATGGGGAACTACCTGACTCCTACAGTGTGGTTAATTTAGCATTTTAAGTTGGACTCTGCCTCTCTTGTTTTACCCCAAGACACTAAGAGGATACACCTATTACAGAGTTAAGTCCTGGGGCTGGAAATACTACTATTCTAAAAATTAAAACTACTCCAAAACGGACGAGTAGCCCACATCAGGAATTTTCAACTTTTTTTCTTTATTATTATTCTCCAAAAAAAATTATTTCAATTATTTTTTCCTAATCATCCCCTTATAAAATTTGAACACATACATATACTGTGTATCTATTTTAGTACTATACGTGTGTATCCTTGGAATCCCTGGGAGTGCCATTGGTTACTGTGCTCAGCTGCTAATTGAAAGTTGAGGTTCAAGTCCAGCCAGAGATGCCTTGGAAGAAAGGCCTGGCCATCTGATTCTGAAAAACCATCCACTGAAACCCTATGAAGGGTAGTTCTACTCTGACACACATAAAGTCACCATGAGTTACAATCAATGGTATTTTTATATGTAAACAGACTAAGTTATCTCCAACCCAAGAACCTTTTTTTTTTTTTTTCCTCTTTATGGACAATAGTACCCCAACTGTGAATATATGAGCTATATAAAACACATGTGTTTTGGGAGAGTTCCAGTTAGATGATGGAATAGGCAGAAGGATTGCACAGACCCTCTTCAACAAAGAAAAGGGTAACCAATTAACACAGATACAGAAGATAACCTGGACCCCTGAGCTTTCAAGAGAAGGATATAGAAGTGGACTAAGCTCCAACTAGCAGAACTACTTGTATGAAAGTACCAAAAAAGGAGACATATGGAGCTGTGGTCTGGCAGCGATCCTGAAGGCACAGACAGCTTGGATATTGTTGAGTGGTGGGAGGACCTAAGAATTAACCTGAAAATCGGCCCTGCTAGCTGGGGACTGCATGGAGGATTGCTCTGGTGGCTGGGGAATAAAAAGGGAAGCAGCAAAGAGAAAGCTGGGCTGAGCTGTAGACTTTTTCCTGTCCAGAGGGCACGGCCATTGTGAATGTTTACAAGCAGCTTAACCATTTTGGATACTTAAAGTGACAGCATTCGCTCAGATTTCAGGGACTTAAGAACAGGTTCTGCTTTCTGGGAACCACAAAGACATCCCGGACCCACAGACTACTGAAAAGGTGTGACATTTGCCTTGTTACTCTTATATCTCACACCCTATTGGTGAATGGAGGTGTGGCCATCCTTCACTCCCACCCATCTTCCTGGCTGGCAGGAATTCCATCCCAATCTCTGGGCTCAGACGGAGCCTGGGTGCCCTGCCCTGCTCTGTCCAGAATTTTTTTTTTCTTTTTTTAAGTTTATTTGTTTTTGTTGGTTTTAAAACTACTACTATTATTATTACTTTTGTCCTTTTTATTACCATTCTTTATTCATCCTTTCCCAGGTTCTCATTTGCCGCTATTTTCTTTTTCCTGTTCCTGTTTCCAATTATGGTTTTCTTTCTTCTGTCTTGTGGGTAACAACCCCATTCCTTGTTTTTCTTTTTACATTTTTCCCTTTTTTTTTTTTTCATTATTCTCTTTCTCTACTTTTTTCTCTTATTGCCCTCTTCCCAGATATGGTGGTGTGTTTTGTTTTTGTTTTTTTTCCCTTTTCTCTTTTTTGGTTACTGTTCCTGTGTGATTACACAGTGTGTTTTTTGTCCATTTGCTTTTAATTTTTTGATGGTTATTCAATTGCTATTTTTGTTGAAGTGGAAGACAGCAATAGTCCCCATGCAACACAACTACACCCACATCTCCTGCAGCTTCACTTACTGAGTGAGAGTCACAACCTCCTTCTCCACCAATGGGTCTATGATAAACAACCACCAAAAAGAGTCTGACTCACCTTTAGCTGCTCTTTGCAAACAGTTAACAGAGAACTAAATACAATAATGTCACAATATCTCAAAGACAACAGACCATCACAGTTCACACAAAGAAGCAAGATAAAGTGGTAAAAACAAGGGAGCAGGACACAGACCCAGAACATATCCCTGAGAAAGAAACAGCATTGGAACTCCCTGATAAGGAATTCAAAAGAATTATATTTAGGTATCTTCAAAGGATTGAGAGACAGACCAAGGAAAACACAGAAAAATCCCTAGAAGAATTCTGGAAGAAAATACAAGAACAAAATGACAAAATAAATGAAAAGTTAGAAATGATTCTAAATCTACAGATAGAAATCTGGAAGATTAATACTGAATCGTCAGAAATAGATAACACATTGAAAGGGCAAAGAGTAGAACTGATGCAATGGAAGACAATGGAAGACAAAATTAACGAGATTGAAGACAAATACTTCTTTGGAAAGGGATCAATCAGAAAAAAATCAAAACAAAATGAAGAAAGCTTAAGGTTCATGTGGGATGCCATCAAAAAGGAATAACGTACTTATCATTAGAATTCTAGAACAGGAAGAGTAAAATAAAACCACTGAGAAAATTGTCCAAGATTTGCTGGAGGAGAACTTCCCTGATATGATGAACAATGAGAATATATCCATTCAGGAAGTCCAATGAACCCCAAACAGGACAGACCCCAAAAGAAAATCACCAAGGCATATCACCATAAAACTTATTAAAACCAAAGACAAAGACAGAACCCTGAAAGAAGCACAGGAAAAACAAAAAGTTGCTTACAAAGGACAACCAGTAAGAATAAGCTCTGATTTCTCAACAGAAACCATGCAAGCGAGAAGGCAATGGGATGGTGTGATAGATAGAGCTGTGTGTCAACTTGGCTGGACCAAAATTCTGTGTGGTTTAAGCAGTTGTTATGTGGTTATTCCCATGATGGGATCAAATGAATATGTTTTGAGCAGCCAATCCATTGAAAGGGAGTTTCCCTAGGGGTGTGGCCTGCTTCCAGTATATTTATGGACATCCTGGGAAAAGAGACATTCTTCTGTGGATTGGGATTCTGTTGTGCAGACTACAACTGTCCGTGA
>NW_006921736.1:490811-492561 GCF_000298275.1 Orycteropus afer afer
AAATACTAAAACAACAGCAACAAAGGAAATGATAATACAATTTATAAACATAATGAGCTCAGCACAGAAAATAATATGGAACAAAGAAACCAGGGACACCATGAAAAAACACATAAAAAATGACAGCAACCAATTCATACTTGTCAATAATGACATTGAAAGTTAATGCATTAGATGCACCAATCAAGAGACAGAGATTTGCAGATTGGATAAGAAAACAAAACCCATCAATACGCTGTCTACAAGAGACACACCTCAGAGACAAAGACAAAAATAGACTAAAAATCAAAGGTTGGAAAAAGATATATCGAGAAAATGGCAACCGTAAAAGAGAAGGAGTGGCAATATTAATTTCTCATCAAATTGAGTTTAAGACAAAAACCACCATATGAGACAAGGAAGGACATTATATAAGGATTAAAGGATCAATTGAACAGGAAGATATAACCATAAAAAATATCTATGGACCCAATGAAAGAGCCCCAAAATACATAAGTCAGACTTTAAAACAGTTGAAAAGGCAAATAGATGAGTCCACAGTCATAGTGGGAGACTTTAATACACCATTTTCAATGAAAGACAGAATTGGAAAGAAAGTCAGCAAAGATGCAGAAGAGCTAAACAATATAATCCACCAACTTGACCTTATAAACATCTACAGAGCACTTCACCCAACCACAGCACAAAACACATTCTTTTCCTTTGCACATGGAACATTCTCCATGATAGACCATATGTTAGACCATAAAGCAAGCCTTAATAAATTTAAAAACATTGAAATATTGGAAAGGATCTTCTCAGACCACAATACTAACAAATTAGAAATCAACAACAGGAAGATCAACAGAAAAAGAGAAAACAAATGGAAACTGATGTGCATTTACCTGAGGTAGATACACTCCTTGGAGAGAATAAGCATGAGATAAAGAAGGGCTGCTCAGACACAGGGAGACAGCTCAGGAGGTAGGAGTGCATTGAGGGATAGTCACAGGGAAGAGGTAACTATTGGGAGGAAGTGGGAGGGAAGATGTTGCATTGTGCTAAATTGTGGTGAATGTCATGAGACAAAGTGTATGTGAACTGCTGTATAGAAAGTATATTTGCTCTGTAAATTTTCACCCAAATCACAATTTAAAAAAACAAACAAACATGGAAACTGAACAACACCCTCCTTAAGAAAGACTGGGTAAGAGAAGAAATAAAAAGTGAAATTGAAAAGTTCCTTGAATCAAATGAGAATGAAAACACAACATACCAAAACCTTTGGGACACAGCAAAAGCAGTGATCAGAGGCCAATTTATAGCAATAACTGCACACATAAAAAAAGAAGAGCCAAAATCAACACTAAATCAACATCTCCAACAATTACAAAAAGAACAGCAAGAAAAGCCTACAGGCACCAAAAGGAAATAATCAATATTCAAACAGAAATCAATGAAACAGAAAATAGAAAGACAACAGAAAAAATCAACAAGACCAGAAGTTGGATTTTTGAAAAGATCAATAAAATTGACAAACCACTGGCAAATTTAACAAAGGAAAAGAGGGAGAGAACACAAATAACATGAACAACAAATGAAACGGGTGATATTACAACAGAATCAACTGAAATAAAAAAAATAATATCAGGATACGATGAAGAACTATACACCAACAAATTTGAAAATCTGGAAGAAATGGACAAATTTCTAGAAACACACCACTTACCTATACTAACACAGACTGATGTGGAAAAGCTGAACAGATCCA
>NW_006921736.1:519100-549792 GCF_000298275.1 Orycteropus afer afer
TTTTTTTTGGTATTTTCACGTAAATTCTTCTGCTAGTTGGGGTTTAGTCTAAATCTGCATCCTTTCCTTCAAGGCTCAGGGGTCCAAGATTGTCTTCTGTGTCTGTGTTAATTGGTTTTCCTTTTCTTTGTTGAAGAGGGTCTGTGCAATCCTTCTGCCTACTCCGCCATCTCGCCACGCCTCAGAAACTGCTAAATACTTTTGTTTTCTTGAGTTTTATTTCATCCACCTTGAAATAATTCCCACTTTAAGACACCCCCCACATAGAGTCAGGATGGGATAGTTTCAAGAGGTGCATTAAAAATAAAAGTTAAATATACTGGAAGGTGGCCAATGAATTAACATATCACAGCCACATAAATTCTTTGTGTCTTTGAGATAGTAAATAAGAAAGAAGGAAATCTTGGCAGAATTTTCTCATTGACTTTATTGCCTCTCTGGTTGTTGCAATGAAATTTTAAGATTATAGTATCGGAGCAACTGGGATTGTTTTCTTCAGTCTGGAGACATCTCTTTAAGTACTGTGCCATTTAAAACTCCCAAGTATCTAGCTTCTCTTTACTGAATAACCAGGGCAAACTATTAAATGAGATGCAGTATCTTTTTACTCCTTGATTAACATGCAAGATTTGTAAATGGGGGCACAAGTTAGAATTTCCTAAAGAGAGTTCCTAAACTTAATTTGGTATCCTGGAATATATCCCAGAAAATGGATGTTAGTGGAAAAACTGGTAAAATCCAAATAAAATATATAGTTTAGATTAGTATTAATGCCTTAGTTTTTATAAATGCAACCTGGTTTATATAAGATGTCACCATCTAGAGAAAATGGGTTTAAAAGTTCATAGAAATCTTTGAATTATCTTAACAATTTTTTCAGAAAATCTAAAATTATTCCAGAATAAAAAGTTTATTTCAAAAAAGGGAATGGTGGTGGCAGATTTCTCTCTAGTTTACCTATCCTAGATGATATCTTAGTATCCTGGAGAGGACCATGCTTTCTGGTCACCCTAACACATCAGGGATTATTTTGCTCTTTTTGCACACACACACACACAAAACTTCACCGTTGTTGAGTCCTATCCGACTCATAGTGACCCCTCCTTGGGTTTCTGAGGCAGTATCACTATGGAAGTAGATTGCCCAACCTTCCTTCCGAGGAGTGGCTGGTGGGTTTGAACCACTGGCCTTCTGGTTAATAGTCAAATACCTTAGGCACTATGACACCAGAGCTCGTTTACTGAATCTAGTTCTACAATAGCATAGAAAAGATGCCCTGGTCTTAATATCCTGTGTTTGGAATCATTGTGGGCCATCAGGCACTGGGCAAATTCTTTAATTACATAGTATCTCTTCCTTTGGTGAAAAGTTGGTTGTTCAACCCCCCCCCCCCCAGTACCTCTGTGGGAGGAAGACCTGAAGATCTACTCTCATAAAGGCTACAGTCTAGAAAATGCTGTGGACAGTTCTACTCTGTCACACAAGGTTTCCATGAGTTAACATTAACTGGATGGCACACAACAACAACTGCTCTTCCTTTCCACTTTAAACCTTTGCAAGACAGAGATCCCATTGTTGCTCATTTTCATAACCTTCAGTAATCCCTCCTGGGGGAGTATGGAGCAAATGAGGACTTCAGAGTCAAACTTCCTTTAAAATTTCAGCTCCCCCATTAACTAGGTATACTACTTTGGGATAAAGTGTTCCACATATCTGATACTCAGTTTCTTCATCTATAAGATGACTGAGGAGATAAGTAAGATGACATGTAGCATGTGCCTTGTCCATAGGACAGTACCTTTCACATGGAACCTTATTTATTTTTACCTTTGAAGCACTTTTCCAATTTACTATGTGCAAGACCTGGTTCTAAATGTTTTACAAATAGTATTTCATTTAGCTATCCTAACAGCCCTGAGTGGTTATCATCATTCCATTTTACAACTGAGAAAATAGAGGCACTGAGAGGTAAAGTTACTTGTCGGGGCCATAGAAATACTAAGTGGAAAAACCTGGCCTTTGTACACAGGCAGTCAGGATCCAGTGTCTGTATTCCTAAAACACTAAGCTGTAGAGCATATTCTCCTAAAGAGATGCTCAAGAGCAGGTACTGTGCTTGCCTTTATATTACAGGACTCACTAGAGTACCCAGCACCCAGTAGGTATTCAAGCACTTACTCACTAACTGAAAGAATGCACAGTATTCCCTTTATAGTCATGTTTTGAGTTGAATGTCTGCCGAACTATCTCCCAGCACTGCTCTAAGGAGCTTGCAGGGAAAGGCAACTAACATTTGCCAAGGGCCGCCTATGTTCTAGTCACCAAATTAAAGACTTGAAAGGTTCTCTCATTTAATTCTAAAAACCATCTTCTAAAGGGAATGGAGATATTTCCTTTTTCCAGCTGAAGAAATCAGAACACTCAGAGAGATTAATTACCTTTCTAGAGTCACACAGCTAATCAGAGTTGCAGCTAAAATCAGACCCCCAGAATATTTGCATTCTAAAGCTCAAGTTTTTTCTGGTGGCATAGTGCCTAAGGCATTTGACTGCTAACCAGAAGGGCTGGCAGTTCAAACCCACTAGTCACTCCTCAAAAGGAAGAATGGGCGATCTACTTCCATTGAGATACTTCCTCGGAAGCCCAGGGAGGACTTGCCAAGAGTCAAAACCAACTCGATGGCAGCAAGTATGGTTTTTTTTTTTTTTTTAATCCTGGCCTTGCAAAAGAGACAATTACTAGGAACACGTTTTGTCACAGAAGTGCCTTTTTCCTTCTGATTCAAGTCACTGCCTAAATCCCATCTCAGAGACTTTCCCTGATCTCCCCATATAAACTGTGCCCTATTCACTTCTTATCTTTTGACTCTGCTTTATTCTTTTCCTCGTTTTCTGATATATCTACCATGTCCTCTCCCTCTCTGGTAATTTCTATGAGGCCAGGAGGAGTTCATGGGTGCTGCAGATGGTTAGTTGGCCATTTCAAAATTTGGGGGTTTAAGTTTACCCAGAGGTAACCCAGAAAAAGCAGCCATTGAAAACGCTATGGAGCACATTTCTACTCTGTCACATATAGGATTTATCATGAGTCAGAAATGATTCCACAGCAACTGGTTGGTTGGATGGTTGGATGATGGCAGGAAATTTGTCTCTTGGAGACCATTCTCTGCTAGATCCTATACACAGAGAGGTTTCTAAAATTAAGTTGCTGAACAAATGAATGGATGAGCAGGAGATGACAGAATAGTTAGTATCTCCTTTTGTCAGGTCAGTCGGAACAAAGCTCTATTTTATAAGATAAAACTGATAAGAAAATTGAGTAAACAATGTTAGTCTCGATCAAATGAAAGCACAAAGCCCAAGTAACACCACTGACAACTAGGAGAAAGCCCACTTGGCTAAAAACATCTTCCCAGCAAGCTGAACTGCCAGCACCACGGATTTACAAAACAGAACCCGGTTATCATCCCTCCTCAATTCCTACTGAACTCAGAAACACCCCTCTGCTGTGGATCACAGCTATCTTAATTCACATCTCATTTTCCATCAAGAAACAGCTGGCCTGGGTTTATTTTTCATCACTTTATTTACATATCTCCTATAAGACTGAAACATCGATTTTCCTAAGAGATAATGTTAATGGAATCAATAAACCATGCTAAGCACGTATCAAAGAGTCATTTCTTCACCCTAACCTGGAGCAGAAGGAGCTGTGGGCAGGCAAGCAGGCAGGCTGCTGAAATCTACCCTCCCCCTTCTCCAGCTCCAGTGATTTTGAAGGTGGTAGGATGGTACCTTTGCTTATAAATTATGAGCAAGCTCAAGCACTTTTGATAACCCAGATAACACGCTCAATACAGTAAAATTGAGAACTCTGGGGGAGTTTGGAAAGCTGAAGTCATATTTGAAAGCTACCATTAAATAGTCGACACTATAGCCAGAAGAGTGTGGGAGAGGCAGCCAGGAGCAAGAGTCATACAAAAGGTTACATTCCTTTGTTGGAATCCTATTTTAGGAATAAGTGGATTAGAACAAGTCATTTCCCAATTGGCCATATCTATCATCTACTTTCAGAAGCTTTGAGTTCCAGCCTGTTGGAGACAAATAGCAAAACAGAGTCAGAGAGCCCACTGCTTAATGGCAGAGCTGAGTGCACTTGCAGACATGTTTCCTGGCCAGCACAATGTGGTCTTACTTTTCTCCTCTCTCTAGATTCCAATGCCACAGGAAGTCCTGCAGCCCTACCTTCTTGAAAACACACAGGCCAGCCAGAGCAGTCCCTCCATACTTTAGACACCTACCTGGTCTCTTTATTCTCTTCACGGATACAAGAACAGACAAAGCATGGAGTCTTTTACTCTCTAGGTTAGTGGCCTTAGCTGAATCACCTAAGGAATGCTTCTGAAAGTACACGTGCTGGCACAAATGATCTCTCTTTCACCTGTGGCACCTACTCTAGAAGTTCAGTAGAATCAGCTGGGGAGTTTTTGAAAACTGTAGATTCCTCTGTCCCACATCAGACCACTGGTGGTGGTTAGGGAATGGGAATCTATAATTTCTAAATGGTCCCAAGGGATTTTTAATAAACCCCTTTAGCTAATGTTCATTTGACAATCATTTGTCCAAAATTCCAATAGTGCATAATCATGACTGCACGTTATCTCAATTATCTGAAAAGATTTTAAACAACATTGATGCTTGTGCTTCACTCTAGACAAGGGCTTCTGAACTTCCTGACTACTGACGTTTAGGGCTGGATAATTCTGTGTTGTAGGGGCTAGCCCTGGCTCCTAACCAATAGCTCCTACCCTCCCCAGTAAGCAAAAACTTCTCTAGATAATGCTAAATTTTCCCTAGGGGTGCAAAATCATCAGCCATTTCTCCCCTCTTTCACTGGTGGTGCCTAGTTATCTTATGTTTTCAAATTATTTTTATGTGCTCGTTTTTACCTCATCTCTGTTACCTCCATCCATGCCCCTATAACTCTGGGTCACTTTAGTAGACATGCTAGCTCATTTTCAATATATATGGATACGCTGTTTGGGAAACATACCAAGTCCACACCCTGAGCTGTAGTGCAGCTGGCCTGTGTAAATTATATGATATATACACAGCCAAGGTTTGCATTCATGTGGATGTGAAGAAACAATTCACCAAAGGAAATGGACGCCTAATAATAAATTAGTAAGGTGGTTAGTCATTTTTTAAAAAGCGAATTAAAAGAGCCAAGCATACTTTTTCTTTACCAAATTAGCAAAGGGGATTCATTCGACAGAGTGGCTACCATGTATTAGCCAGTAAGCAATACAGACAAGATTGTTGCATTATGGAGCTTATATTGTAGAAGGAGAAAGAAAAACAGCACGCAAGTTTACACATCAATCAGATAATTTCAGATAATGTAAAGTGCCATGAAAGAAAGAAAAGAAGGATGTGCTGAATATGGGGCAGCAGTAGTCTACTATGCAACATCACAGAAGAACACAGTAGAAGTGACATTTGAGTATGAAGCTGGTGCTGTCACACATTGTTGGTGGCATGAAAATTGGTGCAGTCTTCTAGGAAAGCAATTTGTTAATATGTGTCAAGGGTTATAAAAATTTTCATTTTATCCAGTCATTTAACAAATACAGAACATCTCTGAAAATATGCCCTGTCAATTCCACTGCTGAGAAAATACACCAAGGAAATTTCTAAAATGCTATAAAACTTCACCATATTCTATAAAACTATAAGCTACTGAATTGTCCAACCAAACAGGAAGATTGATTAAATTCTTGTAGAGTATATGCACTAAAAACGTGGACAATGCTTAAAGTAAATAAAAAAAAAATGAACTATATAATGTGTACAGTATTTAGACAAAAAGGTTACAAATGCATTTATAGACTGTTTCTGTAGGACTGGCCGTGTAAGAATAATTTAAAGAAAATTTTAAAAAATAATAATAACAATGATTGTACAGTAAGTAGCTTTTATTAGGGACATTTTTCTGCTTCCCAAGTTTTCTGATTGTGGATACCATTTTAACAAATTATTAAAATAATACTTAAGACTTTCAGGAGCTCTGGTGGTGTAATGGTTAAGCATTTGGCTACTAAGCAACGTTAGTGGCTGAAATCTACCAGCAGCTCTACAGGAGAAAAATGAGGCAGTATGCTACCATAGATTCATAACCTTTGAAACCCTATGGGTACTCTGCCCTTTAGGATCACCATGAGTTGAAATCAACTCAGTGGCAGTCAGTTTTGTTTCTTTTGGAGTTCCAGAGTGATGTAAATAGTTAACTTGCTAGACTGCTAACTGAAAGGCTGGAGGTTCTAATGTACTCAGAGGCCTCAGAAAAAAAAGGCCTGGAGATCTACTTCTGAAAAATCAGCCATTCAAAACCCTATGGAGCACAATTTTATTCTAACACACATGGGGGTCATTCTAACACAACGGCAACTGGTGGTGGTCGTGGATTGCAGTTCTAACAGAATTAAAATGGAGCAATATGCTTATCTTTCTGCTCCAGTAGCTACTTGGCTTGTTGAGCATAGGACTCTGCCATATTTTCTCTTACAGATAAGTCTCTTCAAAAGAGCCTTTGTAGCATAGTGATTACATGCTTGGTTCTGTTTTGGTTACCCAGTGCCACTCAAACAGAAAATATCACAAATGGTGGCTTTAACAAACAGGGACTTATTCTCTTACTGTTTAGAAAGCTAGAAGTCTGAGTTAAAAGTGCCAGCTCTAGGGACTGAGTGAAAGCCCCTTGACCTTGGGCTTCAGCTCTGCCTCTTGCTCCCAGCCCACTGGAGCTGGAGGCATCTCTTAACTCAGGCAGCTATTGACTGCTAAGGCCAAAAAACCCAAGGTTGACAAGTAAAATGGCACAGTCCTAAAATTATCAAGCAACAAGACAGACCACTAGTTTGAGTCCACAAATCATCTCAAGATTGGCAGATAATATGACAGGCCACTGAGATGAAAACTCGAAGAAATGGAAGATCCAGATGTGCCAAAAAGCTAGAGACTTTTTTCAATGCTTCCCCTTGTATTCTGGAAGCAGGCCACACTCCTAAGGCAGCTACTCAGCTGTTCACACTAGATTCCACCACGCAGTTGATTACCAGTCTCATAATGGGGAATCACTGCATCCAGCTGCCCAGCCACTCAAAACCAGGCCCAGCCAAGTTGACATATAACCTTAACTACCACAGATTCTAACCAAGAAGTTGGCAGTTTGAACCCACCAGTTGTTTCATGGAGAGGGATGTCACAGTCTATCTCTGTAAACATTACAACCTTGGAAACATTGTGGGACAGTTCTACTCTGACCTCTAGGTTGCTCTGAGTCAGAATCAACTGGATGGCAAGAGGTTTGGGTTTGGGTTTGGCCAGTGTCTTTTATAGTTCCCAACACATATGAGGCACTCAGTGAATGTCAGCCAAAATGAATTTTCTGAGCTTGTTTTCCTTAACAAGTCTGGGGACACAGTATTTATGGAACTTTAAATATAAATATATTAAGTAGAAATATAAATATATTAAGTAGAAATATAAATATATTAAGTAGAAATATAAATATATTAAGTAGAAATATAAATTGAGGGAAAAAATAAACTCAAAGGGGGAATGGATGTCTTGTAAAACAATAACAGTCAGTTGGTAGAGATTCTCTATGAAATCTTTTCATAATCAGCAAGTATTTCTATTTAAAATAAGCATGTGATATGCTACAAAACCTAGGCATCTGTGGGGCCCATTAAAATCTTTGTATTGCGTGTCAACAGTATCAAATTCTCTTTCTCATGTGTGCATTAACATCATGGACGCATTTTCAAAGGTGTAATTTAGCAAAAATTCTGCTCTAATTTCCATATGCTGAAAATATGTTATATGCTTTTGAATGTGTTCTAAATTCTAATGTAAGCCTTTATATATTGTGTAAATCTTTGTATTTTCAAAAGTTATAGCTCTATTTGAATAACAGTGTCTTTCTTCTCAATATTTTAAAACATTCTACACCCTCGTTATACAAAGATTGGTCCATAAATGAAAAGCTTTGGTGTCACAAAGGAGCTTGCTAGAAATAGAGAAATTTAGACCCCACCCTGACCTACTGAATAAGAATTTGATTTTTTAACTAGATCTCCAGAGGACTGATAGCTTGTTAAACTTTGAGATGCACTGTGTTAGCATATATAGACCTCAAAATAAAATGACTTGTTCATATTTTCCATTTCTCTGAAGAGATTAAACATTTTAATTTTCCATTGTTCAAACTTGAGCGATTGTAAAATTACTTGTGGTCTTTGTTTTGTTTTCAGATACATGTAGAACAATGATGAACAGATTGCATTATTTGAATTTAGGAGGTGTGTCTTGTTTAATTTTTTTGGACACATCTGCAATTTGGAGAAAGTGTCCTTGATATGGTGACAGATGGTTCTAAAGAAATCAAATGTCTGTTAAATAAATCACAAAGCCAATGAAGAAATACGTGAAGGTACAAATAAAGAATTCTTCTCCAAGAATCTTTCTGAAATGACTTAAAACCCACCTAAATATGACAGTCCAATTTTAAAACAATAGGAAATTATCGAGTTTCAGGGATAATAATGAAAGTGATTGCTAGTCTCCATTTTTCCTTAACCTCAAGATCAGCCAAATGCCTTTTTAAAAAGATTCTGTACTCTATTAGTACATTGTAAATAATATTCACATGGATATGAACAAACACCTCTATGATACATAAAGACAAAATATTGACTGTCTTTTTTTTTTACTTCCAGGTACTAATTTCACTAAAGAATATGATTGTGTCTATGGCTGGTGAACAAACATAATGGTGAAAATGCTTTATGGATATAAAAACATTTCTTGCCAGGGGCTCAAACAGCATTCTAGACATTATCTCATTAATTGTTCTCTTAAATCTTTCTCATTGATTTTTATATTTCTTGGACTGACAAGTTCACTATTTGTTGTATATGAAGGAAAGAGTTCACTTCAATTGGAATTTGAGATCGTAAGCATTTTAAAAGTGTGATGTTATATCTCAACTGACAAGGAGTTATTGGAGTGGTTTAAAAAACATCTAAAGTGACCTGACTGTTATTTATCTATTTCTTTATGAACTAGGCTGAAGTTCTTTGGATGTCTTGGGAAGATTATATCAGTAATGTAAATATTTGATTAATGTACCTCGGCTGTATCACCAGGAAAGATGTGAAGATTAGAGATGTGCAAAAGTCTCATTTTGAAATGGAAAACAAAATGCTACTATGCATTATTAAATACAGCACCAGGAATGACAAATTGAAGAGGAACGGGCATTGCATTTATTGTCAAAAAGACATTTGAAGATCTACCCTGAAGTAAAATGCTGTCAGTGATAGGACAATATCCACACGTCTACAAGGAAGACTAGTTAATGACTATTCAAATTGACACACCAGCCATTTTTGTCAACAATGAAGAAACTGAACATTTTTACCATCTTCTGCAGTGTAAAATTGACCAAACATGGAAGCAAAATGCATTGATAATTACTGGTGATTGGAATGCAAATGTTGGAAACAAAGAAGAAATCAGTAGTTGGATAATACTGCCTTGGTGATAGAAATGACACTGGAGATAGAATGAATTTTCCAAGACCAACAACTTAATCATTGCAAATAACTTTTTCAACAACGTTATTGTTGTTAAACCAAAACCAAACCCACTACCATCGAGTCGGATCTGACTCTAGTGACCCTTCCTTCAGTTTCTGAGGTGTTATCACTACGGAAGTAGATTGCCCAACCTTCCTTCCGAGGAGTGGCTGGTGGGTTTGAACTGCCAGCCTCTGGTTAGCAGTCAAAAGCCTTAGGGACTATGGCACCAGAGCTCCCATTATTGTTGTTAGGTGTCATCAAGTAGGCTCTGATTCATAGTGACCCTGTGTTCAACAGAAGGAAACACTGCCCAGCCCTGCACCATCCTCACAATCCTTGCTATGCTTGAGCCCATCACTGCAGCCACTGTGTCAATCCATCACTTCGAGGGTCTTCCCTTCCTTGCTGACCCTGTACTTTACCAAGCATGATATCCTTCTCCAGGTCCCTTCTGACAACATGACCAAAGTAGGTCAGATGAAGTCAGGCCATTCTCGCTTCCAAGGAGCATTCTGGCTACACTTCTTCCAGGACAGATTTGTTTGCTCTTTAGGCAGTCCATGGTATTTTCAGTATTCTTCGCCAGCACTATAATTCTAAGGCATCAACAGTTCTTTGGTCTTTCTTATTCATTGTCCAGCTTTTACATTCATATGAGGCTATTGAAAATACCATGGCTTGGGTTATGGGCACCTTAGTCTTCAAAGAGACATCTTTGTTCTTTTACACTTTAAAGAGCTCTTTTGCAACAGATTTGCCCAGTGCAATACATCATCTGATTTCTTGACTGCTGCTTCCATTGTTGTGAAAATCAGTATTGAAACCTACTAGTCCTGTGACCTCAGAAAAGTCACTTGACTTTTTCAGTTTCCTGTGACCTCAGAAAAGTCATTTAACTTTTTCAGTTATCTCCCTTCAAGTCAAAAAGCTGATGTGATAATAACAAGATGATGCACAATTATCATGTGTGGTTGTTGAATGCGATCAAGCCAAATCTGTCTCACAGCAACCCTGTACCAGAATAAAACTGCCCCATAGGCTTTCCTAGGTCTTTACAGGACCAGATCGCCAGATCTTTTCTCCTGATGAGTGGCTGGTGGGTTCAAACCACCAACCTTCTGCTTAGAGCTAAGCATTTAACCACTGCACCACTAGGGCTCTCTACCAGCCTGTCATAGTAAAACACTAGGGGTATGGGGACTGTTTAATGAAAACTATTGTTGCTAAGAGTCTTTGACTTGTAGTGGCCACAGTGATAATTTTCTCAAATTACTAAATGTGAGAAGAGTCAACCATTAAAATCAATGACATTGGTTGCTCACTGGAATACACAAGAGCAAAACCAGTTTCAGTGTATTTAGGCCTCTGATATGGAGAGTCAACATTATTTTCTTAGGATTTTATTATTTGATTAGAATTAAGATTTAATATTCTGGGTTTGTCTTTTGTCCTCTGCATTCACTGGAGAATTCAGATGCACTTTCACTTTCATTTGGCCAAATCCTTGTTTAATGGCAAGTGCCTAAGGCACTTGATTGCTAACCAGAAGGCTGGCGGTTCAAACCCACTAGCCACTCCTCAGAAGGAAGGTTGGGCAATCTACTTCCATAGTGATACCACCTTAGAAACCTAAGGAAGGGTCGCTATGAGTCAGACTCGAGGGCATGTAATAATAACAACAACAACAACATCTCAAAACAAACCCAATCATAGTAGCTTGACTGGATGCCAGGAAAGGTACTGTCTCTCCTGCCTGGTAGGAGTGTGGCTTGCACCAGAGTCATTTACATGAAAGTGAACTTGGCCACTCTTCCAGAGAGCAGACTTGAGAGTTCACTTTATAGAGTTGTTGATTCTGGGAAAAATCTTCCTCTTTATATATTGCTTTCTTAAAAAAAAAGAAAAGTCAGGGACTGATGGTAGAATTAGAAAAACATCACTTCATGTCCTTCAAATGAAATAACTATATCAGATAACAATCACCATCAGACAAAACTACTAGTTGACCAAGAAGTTGCAGAAACTGTGAGGTTTAAGGTTTGAAGAAAGAAGGTATGTAAGGTGGTATAAGGTGGTGCAAAGCAATTTTGGGGTGTAATGAGGCCTCAGGTACTGAGGAAAGAATGAACATCTGAAGCTTGCAGATTTTGGAGAGGAAAGTCTGTGTTTAAAGTGGCTAATTGCCATTGGTTACAAACACTTGGACTTGGGAAATGCCACCCCTTAGAAAATCATTCCTTACAAATACAGGTAGAAATAGCCCAATATCCAATAATAGAGGATGTGCTTACAAATGACATAGATCTATATAATAGAACTCACTGTAACCATTAAAAAGGCAATATAGGAGAGTATTTACCTACTGAATGATGTCAGGTTAACCAGCATATGCATGCTGAGGTTCTATTTATATAAAACAACATTTTCACATGGAAAATTCTGAAAAAATTTTATACTCAGAAGGCAAGCAGGTGTTGCCAGTGGTAATGTTTCTTTTGTTCTATTTTCTCCCTTATTTACTCAATTTTCTAATTTGCTAAAATATGTTCCTAATATATTTTAGAAAAGGGATGCATTTGCCTGTTGCCACAAATCTAACCATTTGAAGTAAATACAGGGCATTGAAGGACATACCTGAAACACTATGCTTGGGGGAAATACAGGACTAAGTGGACTCCAGTGTCAACATTTTTGAGGAATGAGGGTACAAAGGAGAGTTTCCAAAACTGTTAAACCATGCAACACAACTCTGTGGAATATTAAAAAAAAAAATTGAGGGAGAAGTTTTTGTCTGAACTAAAATGAGAATGAAAAAAAAATTAGGAAAATAAAGTTAGATAAGTTTTTCATTGCAGGAATTCTCAGAGCCCTAAATATATTGTGTATAGTGAGATTCCAGAGGAAGAAATTCTCTTTAATGATAGAACTCTACTTTAGCTCTCTCTATAACCATTAATAACTCATTGGAACATACTTTGGGAACCCTGGTACGAGAAAGAAATAACTGGGCCATAAGTTAGGAGACTTGAGTTCTATTTTGGCATTGTGTGACATGAACCTCAGCTTCTTCATTGGCAAAAAGCAGTGTGATAAAAACTAACTTTAGTTTAGTTTTAACAGAAAACTAATAACAACTTCCATTTTTGTAAGGTACTTCTGATTGTGAAGCAACTTTTTTTATTTTTGCATCTTTATCTTAGCAGATGTTTCAAATGAAATTTTTCCAAAAGTACTTTGAAAGTGTGATTGTTAATGTTATGTGTCATCTTACCTAGGCCATGATTCTCATTATTATGGCCTGCATCCAATATATATGGATGTTCTGGCAAAAATCACTCTCTCTCAGTCCTGCTTCCAACTTGTCATCCTCTGATCTCCAGTTGCTGGGACGTGAGCCAGCAGCTTGCTGCCTGATCTACAGATTTTGTAACTCACCAACTCTTGCACCCCCGTGAGCCAGTAGCCTTCCACCTGATGCGCCGATTATGGGTTTGTCAGACTCTGCAACGACATGAGTCAGCAAAAGCCTCCAGCCTGACATTTGACCCATGGATTTGGGACTTTCCAGCCTCCACAGCTGAGTGACCTATTTCCTTGAAATAGTTATTTCCTTGAAATAAATCTCTACTTAATCTATCTATCTATCTATCATCTATCTAAGTGCTTTGCTGATTTTCCTCCTCTAGAGAACCCAGCCTAAGACAGAAAGTATGAAGTATACATGTATAAGGTAAAAATAACATTTCATAATACAACAATAATGATATAATATCATATTAACCAAGGTCAGCAAACGTTTTCTATTGAGATCATAAATATTTTAGTCCTTAAGGGTCATATGATCTTTGTGGCAATTACTCAACTCTACTATACCGTTGGGAGCTCTGGTAGCATAGTGCCTAAGTCACTTCACTGCTAATCAGAAGGTTGGAGGTTCAAACCCACCAGCCACTCCTCGGAAGGAAGATGGGGCAATCTACTTCCATAGTGATAGTGATACTGCCTCGGAAACCCAAGGAGGGGTCACTATGAGTCGGGTCCGACTCGATGGCACATAACAACAACAACAACACTATACCATTATTGTTAGGTGTCTTTGAGTTGATTTTTTACTCATAGCAACTCCATATGACTGAGTAGAAGTGGGTTTCCTAGTATGTAATCTTTACGAGAGCAGGTCTCCAGGTCTTTCTCTGGTATAGTTGCTGGGTGGTTCAAACAACCAAGGGGTTAGCAGCCAAGTGCTTAATCATTGTGCCACCAGGACTCCTTCTACTCTTCCCTGTTGTTGTTATGTGCCGTCGAGTCAAACCTGACCATAGCGACCCCTCCTTGGGTTTCCGAGGCAGTATCACTACGGAAGTAGGATTGCCCAACCTTCCTTCCGAGGAGTGGCTGGTGGGTTTGAACCACCAGCCATCTGGTTAGCAGGCAAGTGTCTTAGCCACTATGCTACCAGAGCTCCCTATGCTACTCTTCCCTAGTAATGTGAAAACAGCTGTAGAAATATAGAAATGGATGAGAGTGGCCATGTTTTACTTAAGCTGTTTTATTTACAAAACCAGGCAGTCAGCTGGATTTGGTTCATGGGTTATAGTTTGCCAACCTCTGATAATTCTCTGAAAAAAAACACAACTTTTTTGACATTCATGGGATTTGTGTACATTGTATATTTCCGTAGAGAGAGATTCTCTAAGCAAGTCTACTTCATTAACTATGGGAAAAAAGCACACCTGTTCTACAATTCCCCAAAAAATAAGATGAAAACAAGGAAAAAAAAAATTCTGAATGGTGATGAGAAACAAGGAGACAAGTACACTAATTCATGCCCAATAAAACCAAATTAAGGTTGTTTTTCTGATTAAAATTAGGGACATTTTTAAATTCATGCTAATAATTTGGAGGAGGACAGCTTCCTATAAGTATGTTTATTTTTAACATTATAATTCATCATTTGTGAAATGATAGATACATAAAAATTATTGTCTCAATTAATTTAAATAAATAAACTACAGCAAAAATATACACAGCTTTAGAGATGCTCTGAAGTAGTCTGTGTTGACATGTACCAATATTTAATGTTTTGACTGAATTAATTGAATAATGATTAGCCAAATTAGCAAAACATGTTGAATCACTTAAACTATTCTAGTTTCAACATGTTAAATATTTTTAACTTTGTTGTTGTTGTTATGTGCTGTCGAGTCAGACCCGACTCATAGAGACCCCTCCTTTGTTGTACATTGCCCAACCTTCCTTCCAAGGAGTAGCTGGCAGGTTTGAACAGCCAGACTTGTGGTTAACAATCAAATGCCTTAGGCACTATGCTACCAGAGCTTCCATTTTTAACTTTATTAAACATTAAATACAGACTTGCGGCTTTTAATCATGCATCTTCAGGTCAGAATACTCCCTGTCTCTATCATCACTAATCCTTAGATTATACTTGACTTTGTGTGTGTGTGTGTCTGTGTGTGTGTGATAAATCTTAGTTAAGTTTTCAGATTTTAATTGAGACAAATGAAATAACCATTTCCATCCATCAATGTGTACATTGCAAATATATCTGACAGAAAAACTGAGCTGCAGTACTCATTCTATTTCATTAATATGAACGAAATAGTTCACATTATTTAATTTTAAGGAATTCAACATTCATTTGCCTGTAGGGTAAAGACTAACTACCCATTCCATTGTCCATGGTTCTCCACAATCAGGCAGTAATCCTTCCAACACTTTAGCCATTCTCCACTGAGCGGGATCCCTGATGCAGCTCTCCACTGTTCTCCAACCACACCATGGTATGACCTCTTTGCCCTTCTCCCTTGCTTATTCATACCCTATGCATCAAATTCTATCCCCAAGAAATCTTTGCAGATGACCCCAGCCCAAAGTGATTGTTCTCCCTTACAAATTATTAACTACTTGCTCTTGCCATTGTCATTTGCCACTTGACCCACATTGCCTTTTATTGTTAATGATAATGTTTCATCCCGAAGCTCCTAAAAGACAGGAACAGTTGTTTTTAAAATTGTAGCCTCAAAATCCAGCATATTATCTGCTTCTTACAGTAATTCTCTCAGTAATTATTTATTAGAAGGATAGCTGGCTGGCTGGATGGATGAGTCATTTATCTCAACTAGATATTTCCCTGTGTTTTATGGACTATGAAAAGGCATTGATCTGTGTGGATCATAACAAATTATGCACAAAATTGGGACGAGTGAACGGGAACTCCAGAACACTTAATTGTGCTTAGGAAGAACCTGTACATAGAAAAAGAGGCTGTCATTTGAACAGAACAAGTGGCTAGTGCATGGTTTAAAATCAGGAATAGTATGCATCAGGGTTGTATCCATACTTATTAAAACTGTATGCTGAGCAAATAATCCATGAACCTGAACTATATGAAGAAGAATATGGCATCAAGATTTGAGGAAACCTCATTAACAATGTGCAATATGCAGATGAACCAACGTTGGTGGCTGAGAGTGAAGAGGACTTGAAGCACTTAGCAATGAAGATTAAAGACTACAGCCTTCAGTATGGATTATACCTCAACATAAAGAAAACAAAAACCCTCACAACCAGACCAATAAACAACATCATAACAAATGGAGAAAAGATTGAAGTTTTCAGTAACTTCATTATACTTGGATCCACAATCAATGCCCATAGAACCAACAGTCAGGAAATCAAATGATGTATTGCACTGGGCAACTCTACTGCAAAAAAAAAAAAAAAAAAAACCTCTTTAAAGTGTCAAAGAGCAAAAATGTCACTTTGAAGACTAAGGTGCACCTAACCCAAGCCATGGGTGTTCTGGTGGGATAGCTTCTAAGGCCTATGACTGCTAATCAGAAGGCTAGTGGTTCAAACCCACCAGCCACTCCTCAGGAGGAATAGAGATGCTGCCTCAGAAACCCAAGGAGGGTTATGAGTTGAATTGACTCGATGGCAGTGAGTTTGGTTTTTGGTTTTTAACCCAAGCCAAAGTGTTTTGAATCACTTCAGATGCATGTGAAAGCTGGACAGTGAATAAGGAAGACCAAAGAAGAATTGATGCCTTTGTATTATGATATTGGCAAAGAATAATGAATATTGAAATTTCCATGAACTGTCAGAAAAATGAACAAATCTATCCTGGAAGAAGTGTAGCCTGAATGCTCCTTAGAAGCAAGAATGGCCAGACTTCATCTCTCATACTTTCATCATGTTGTCTTCTGACCAGTCCCTGAAGAAGGATATCATGCTTGGTAAAGTAGAGGGTCAGTGAAGAAGGGAAAGACCCTCAACAAGATGGATTCACACAGTGGCTGCAATGATGGGCTCAAGCATAGCAAGGAATGTGAGGATGGTGTAGGACTGGGCACTCTTCTATTCTGGGGTACATAGGGTCACTACAAGTCCAAAGTGACTTGACAGCACCTAAGAACAACAGCTGGTAAGAGGCTTTAGGAAAAGGTCCATGACTGGCAATATATACCGATTTACTTGGGTTTTACAATTATTAAACACTAATTTCACCTCATGGTTTTAAATTCCTAAATCAGTTTAAAACACACATAAGGAATCCTCCTGAAATGAGAATTCCAAATGAAAATTCCAATGACAATTCCAAGATTTTGGAAAATGATATTACATATGGAACAAGAATTCTTAACATGATAATTACCCTAACATTCTAAGTTTATAGAGTACAAAAACATCTCTAGTAGAAGAGCTTTAAAAATAAAGTATGGTATACAAAGTTTTGTGGTATCATTGTTATATATATATAATTTTTTTAAGGGGAAATTCAAATTTCCAAATGGAAACCAATCAAGGTCAATAAGCACCTCTGAAGATAATTTAGGTAAGAAATAGTGCTGTTATGGAGGAATTAAGAGTAGTTATGGGGAAAGGGTAGGGATGGAGAAATAAAAGTATGGCATGACCAGTGATTCACACTAAGTAATAATCACACTTACTCTTTTTCACTTTATTTTTTCCTCATTAATGATCTGAAAATTTACTAGTCACCTGCATGAGTTTGATGGGGGAAAATATTGTATTTCTAAACAAGACATTATGGTCTTAGATTTTAATTTTCTGAGAGGAGTTGTTTTATAACCAGGGAAAAATAATTAATTCCTAGATATTTATTTAATTTTACAAATGATCGGATAATTTTTTTAGCTCATTTTCATTTTTATTCCTTATCAAAATGGATTAAAAAATTAGAAAACAAAAAATTTCTTCACATGCTGAAATGATTTTCTATTTCTTGATTTTATTTTTTGTTGAAGCCTTTCAAAGAGCCACACAATCACATCATGATCTAACTTATGTTCTTTATGACTATAAACCATCACACTTGTTCATATTCTTACCTTAGTGGAGAGTTCCCCTTGCTGTACAAATGCACACATAAAAATAAAAGAAAATAATTACAACAACATTGAAACAAATGTAAAATTTGCAGTCTTATATGAAGGAGCAAATCTGGTGTAAAGGACCTTTTTAAAATTTTAAAAAGCAAAGATGTCACTTTGCTAACAAAGGTACATCTGACTCAGTCATGGTCTTTTCAAACACTTACTATGCATGCAAAAAAAAAAGTTAGGTAGTGAAAAGAGAAGATAGAGGAAAAATTGCTGTGTTCGAACTGTGGTGTTGGCAAAGAACATTGAATATGCCATGAGCTGCCAAAAGAATGAACATAGAATGAACAGTCTTAGGAAAAAATGCAACCTGAATGCTACTTAGAAGGGAAGATGGCATGACCTTGGGTCACTTACACTGGGCACATCATCAGGAAAAACCAGTTGCTAGAACAGAATATGATGTTTGGTAAAGTAGAGAGTCAGCAAAAATGAGCAAACCCTCAATGAGATGGATTGACACGATAGCTCCAACACTGGACTCAAGCAGACCAACAGTAACAAAGATGGTGTCAGACTGGGCAATTCTTCATTCTGTTACACACAAGGTCACCACAAGTTGGTGTTTACTCAACAGCAACTAACAACAAGAAGAAGTTAAGATTACTGACGGTTGAAAACAACTGTTTTGTCGTTCCGAAGCTTTATGATAAATACCTAAAACAAACACACTTGTTCCTGAAAAAAAAAAAAAAATCAGAATTACTTCCTGCAGAAAGGCAGGTAGTACAGGCTGAGGTGGGAAATACATGCCTAAGTCTACTGCCAAGGCAGGGTCTATTAGCAATTGTATTCTTCCTAATGCTAACTGAAAAGATTGTGTCCCAGAAGCAACAGGAAGCCGTTTAATTTGTAAGAAGTTGGAGAGCTCTGCTTTGGTACATATTTCTCCATCTTAATGTCTTTTTCCCAAAGAACCAAAAGGGAGAAAGTTACAAAGCTGACAATGATAATGCAATGAGTTGGGGAAGGGCAAGGCTGGTACAGTAATAATTTAAGAGAACTGACAGGCTGCTTCTGCTGTGTTGGCAGAGAGGCAGATGCAACCCAAAGAAGACATTCTGGGAAGCTGACAGGGTTCCCCTGGGAAAATTCTGATGAAATGATGAAGGGGGCTTCTGAGGGTCTAACCAAAATACTGTGTTCTCTTTACTTTTAAAAAATCACTCAATTCACACTTTTTCCCCCCTAGAGTATATATTAGTAATTAAACATGGATTTGCCTACCTGAGCAGAAATTATAATTCCCTCATAATCTTCTAAATTCTGTATTCTTTCAGGTTAAAACTATAGGACATCATGTGTGAGCTCCACATACATCAGGACTGACTGGGCCCAGATCAGCAGCAGGTGCAGAGCCTGGCATAGCATATGTGCTTACATTGAGTAGAAACACATTCATGAACAGGCTTTAAAGCAGGGAAGAACATTAGTTAAAGACAATTTGGTCTAATTCCCCTCATTTTGCAGAACAGGAAATGGAGGGCCAGAGATAATAAAAACAAAAATAAACAAGCACAAACATCTTGTGCAGTATCAGACATATGGAAAGAAATGGGGGCAAGAATTTGAAGTCACCAATACTTCACAATGATGAGACTGTCATTTTATAGTGCTAGATGTTAACTTGTCTAAAATGTCTACATTCTCAGATAAATACTTTCCTCACACACCTGGCTAGTGAATGTTGGTTTCATATCACAAGGTAACTCTCCAAAATTGAGCTCAGAAGTCAGATGGTGAGAGCCAAACTCTCCAGAGACCCATTTGGTTCAGAAAATGGACTTTTGAACCCCAAGTCCTAATCCTGCCACTTTAAGTGTCTGACCTTGCCCTAAAATATATTTGAAGGACTAAGAAAACATTAGTTTTTTTTTTTTTTTTTTTAATGATTAGTATCACCATGAGAGAACCAGGAGTATTAATTGTGGGTTTAGATTGTGAGTTTTGTATTATTTTATTCATTCACTTACTAAGCTTCTATTACATATCTAGTGTTGAATGTAGTAAAGAAGGTAGCTATGTAAGCAAATATGTAACAAAAAAATCATAATTAGGTGAAAGAAGACTTTACAAGGTCTGGTGGGGTTTCAAAGGAAGTAGTATTTATCCCTAAGGACCAAGATTCATAGGATCAAGGATTCACAGAGAAGGTGAGTTGTTAGCAGATATGGCAGATGAGTCAGGATTTTCAGGACCATGTAGGTTTTGGGGCCTAAGAGCATCCCAACCAGGTGGGCGTGATGAATGTGATAGATCTATTCTGTCTTATTGGGGAACTGTACTCTTTTCACATTGGCTAGAGAAGGTTTCAGCCAATGCAAAGAAGAGAAACCCTCAATGAGGTGAATTGGCACAATAGCTACAATAATGGACTCAAACACACTAATGATCATGAAGAAGGCAGGACCAGGCAATGTTTTGTCCTGTTATACATAAGGATGCCATAGTCAAAGTCAACTTGCTGGCAACTAACAACAATAACAGAGGTGGTTTCAGTAGCGATGAGGCAAGAATTAGGGCCAGTGAAGCAGGAGGGGTCAGATGGTAAAAGATCTCTTCTGGTATACCAAGAATTTAGACTTTTTTCTTTTTTTTTTAATAGTCAGTAAGGATTCATTAGGAGCTCTGGTGGTACAGTGGTCAAAACATTTGGCTGCCAACCAAAGGTCAGTGATTTGAACTCACCAGTTACTCTGTGGAAGAAAGAAGAGGCAGTTTGCTTCCATAAAGATGTAGAGCCTTAAAAACCCAACAAGGGGAGTCACTATGAGTTGGAATCAACTTGATGGCAATGAGTTTGGTTTTTGGATGAAGTCATTAAATGGTTTTCTCAGGGAAAATCTTAGAAAGCTCATGATCTCAGGAAGCTGCTTGGAAGTTGGAGCCTAGACAGTACATTTACACCAAAAATTAGGGCAACTGTCTTGCTAAGATGTGCCTCTTCAACCAGATGAGAAACACCCAAGGCTAGGACCTACGTCATGCTCAACTGACTATACCAAATGTCTGGCATATAATAGCTGCTCAGTAAATATTTTATGAAATGAATGAGCACAGCATTGTATTTCATGTGACATTCTAGAAGGAATGTATTACCTAATGAGGTCACACAGGCTGAAAATTTCCATATTCTCTTTTGAACTATCAGTTTGATTTTTAATCATTAAAAAGGGGAGAAAAAGGTTGAAAATGAAAACCAAAGATGTATTTATTTTTCTAATGAAGCATAGCCTTAGCAACCATCTCTTAAATAAGTTATATGTGAAGAGGCATCAAATTTCTTGCAGTAAGGAAAGAGGTAACCAGTTCTACTTAGACAAGAAAAACAGTTCTACAGCTCATCAACTGGGTACTTGGGTAAAGCTGGGGCTTGGTTCTCATGATGATCAAAAGTTGAACAATCGTTGTTCCCATCAGTCTAGCCATCAAGGCAGTCTAGCCGGTCTCGTACACTAATTTCTAGGCAAATTATCCCCACTGCTCCACCAGTATAATCAGAAGATTGTGACTCATCACTGCTCAGGGAAGGCACCGCTAGGGAGCCTCTAGCCTGAACCTATAGACCAGTATTTAGCCAATACCTGGAGATAATTAATTCACAGGGATGGGAAAATAACACTAATAGTTGTTGTTGTTATGTGCTGTCGAGTCGGACATGACTCATAGTAACCCCTCCTTGGGTTTCCGAGGCAGTATCACTACGGAAGTAGATTGCCCCATCTTCTTTCCAAGGAGTGGCTGGTGGGTTTGAACCACTAGCCTTCTGGTTAGCAGCCAAGTGCCTGTAGGCACTATGCTACCAGAGCTCTTAACACTAATAGAAGTTACTTTTTTTTCCTCTGAATACAGTCCAAGGCACTTGTAAACATTTGATAGGCATTGTTTCATTTAAGTTAAAAAAAAAAACAAAAAAAAACTTTATGGTGTAGGGAGCATTACATTTCCCAGTATACAACTGGGGCAACTAACGTTCATTTAAGTTAAAAAAAAAAAAAAAAAAAAACTTTATGGTGTAGGGAGCATTACATTTCCCAGTATACAACTGGGGCAACTAACGTTCAGAAAAGTTATGTGATTTGCCCAAGGTCACACAGTTTGGAAATGACAGAACTAAAACTTGAATCCAAGTCTATCTACCTCTGAATCCTTTGTTCTTTAATACAAGTATAGACTGATCACAGTAAACATTAATGATACCCTTTATTTTGACAGCACTTGGCAGCTCATTTTCAGCCTTGGTCATTTTTATATTTACATAAATCCAGTGGTAACCTTGTGAGGTAGGCAAGGCATTATTACGATAATCCTTTGACAAGTTAACAAATTTGTGCTAGACAAACAGCATGGTCTTAAAGAAGGTTGATAAAAGAAGTAAGTTGTTTGGACTCAAATCACAGTTCTTTAGTTCCTTGACTATATGACCCCCAAAAATTGCTTATCCTCCTCTAAGCCTCAGTTTCCTCATTTGCAAAATGGAAATATTGCAGTGCCAACCTCATAGAGTGGTTGAGAGAATTAAATTGGCAGTGCATGATTGAGACTAAAACCTCTACTGTATACAAAGTACTCAATAAATGTTAATGTTATTTTTTCAATTCAATTTAATTCCACACAACACAATTTATTTCAACTATCAGTTATTGGGTATCCAATAGGTGACAATGTTCAAAGGGCATATATTATGATTCCTGGTCCAGTGGTTTTCCCATTACACTGCAACTGAGCTGTCATTCCAAAACCCAAAGGGTTGAGTTGAGGTGACCAGTTCATGACATTAGCGCTTAAGGGAATTCTGGATGGCACTTAATGTTTTCCAGGTACACTTTATTATTTCCACTGTTTCTCTCTACCATTTTTCTGTTCTTGAACAAGCTGGATTCCCCAACCTCTCTTCTTTCTTTTGTCTTTGGAATCGATGCTGTGGGGAACTACTGGAGCCCACAGGGCATTGCTTAGGTCTGCTCATAACCCCTGAAACAAGAAATCACCAATCCTTGTAATTCTCATTTCAAGGAGTGTGGGGTTTTGAAAGCTCTAAGAGAAAACAAAACAACAGTTAAAAAAAAAAAAAAAAACAACATAAAATGGCAATCCATGTGAGAATGACAGTGGATGGTAACTAACAAATGAGTCAGACACAGGGCTTGAGAATCCCTAGCCTCATGAGAGGGATGAAATGCAACATTTTAAAAATCATCACAGAGCTCTATAGCAGTGCTCTTTGATGGTCTCCTTCTAGCTAAAAGGCTTACACTTGAGTGCTCTGATTCATACAAGTTTGTTTAAGATGCATAATTCATAAAGGGTAGATAGCACCATCCTTGAATAACTTTTTACTCTTCACCTGCTCAGAAGGATTAAATGGACAGACTGAATGTCACAAGAGGATTACTCTTGAAATCTAACATTATCACACTCCATGGCCTGGGAAGGGCTACTAGCAACTCTTCTCATTCTATTTACTCCCTGGCTGTCCCTGACAGACACCTATAAAACTACGTATTCACCAGCAAGTAAAGATCTTACCGCCCTGCACATAGTTCCAAGGTTGAAAACTATGAGAGCATCTCACAACCTTCCATATTTTCATCTACCAGCATTATGTCAGAAAGCAGGAACTAACTTTCACTGACTCCATTTATTATTTGGAAAAAAAAAAGGGTAGGGGTAGGAAATTAAAAACCTCGGGCATAAATTCAGTGCTATTCCTAAGTACTTTGGCTTGAGTTGACACAGCAAGAAAACTATCTCCTTAGGATCCATGAGGTTGCCCCAGGTTATTTGTCATTCCGAAGCCCGATGATGACATAATAGTCAATTTAGAGGTGATTTATGGTGCTCCTAACAGGACAGATAAAAAGTATCTGCACAATAAAAGTCATTTGAGGAAGGCATTGTTAGTGCTCTAACCTGCCCCAAATATCCTTTTCTTAGCACATTTTGATTTTTTTTTCCCAGTATTGCAATAAAAAAGCCCCCTTAAAACAATCCATCAGACTAAGCTAGAAGACAAACATAGTTCCAGCCCAGAAGTTGCTGAGATCATGTCCTGAAAAACTTTATGCTCTGGTTCAGTCAACAGCCATTGTTACCAACAAGTATACCGACTACAGTCATTCTATTTCAATCTAGAAACTGTCCTCCTTTACTGGTCAAACATAAAAAGTGGTAACAATAAGAAAGTAGTATTACCTATTATTTGTGATTACTTGCTATGTGTCTGTTCATTTAAGGAGTTTGACACAGTACCTATTTATAGTATACTATTCTGGTAGCATAGTGCCTAAGGCACTTGACTGCTCACCAGAAGGCTGGTGGTTCAAACCCACCAGCCACTCCTCGGAAGGAAGGTTGGGCAATCCTACTTCCATAGTGATACTGCCTCGGAAACCCAAGGAGGGGTCGCTATGAGTCGGGGCCGACTTCACAGCAAACAACAACAACAACAATTCTTTACAATAACTTGAAAAAGTAGAGTCCCTTTGTGGTAGGTAGTTTTTTGTGTCAACCTGGCTGGGCCTGGCTAAGTGGCTGTGCAGCTGGATGTAGTGTTCCCCATGATGAGACTGGTAATCGACTCCATGGTGGAATCTACTGTGAGCCTTAGGGATGTGGTCTGCTTCCTGTATATAAGGAGAAGCCTGGGGGAACAGTCTCTAGCTTATGGCACGTTTTAACACTGCATGTAGCTGTGTCATTGTTCAACAGCCTGCCATGCTCTGCTGACCTTGGGACTTTCAATGGACTTGAATTAATGGCCTTCTGTGGGGTTTGGTAACATCGGGGCTGTGCCTTTTTACTTGTCAACCTGGGGCTTGGCAGCCTCAGCAGCCAGCAGCTGTCTGAGTGAAGAAAAGCCTCTAGCTCCAGTGGGCCAGGAGCAGGAGCCAGAGCTGAAGCCCAAGGCTAAGGCATTTTCACTCAGCCCCTAGAATCTGGCACTTTGAACTCGGACTTAAAGCCTCCAAACTGTAAGAGAATAACTCCTGTTTGTTCAAGCATCCCACTTGTGGTATATTCTTGTCAGAGCAGCACTAAGTAACCAGAACACCCTTATTATCCCATTTCACTCCAATTTCCTCATCTGTAACAAAATTTAAGTTATAGTCATAGAGCAGAAATAACAACAATGGCAATTGATATAGTAATAATGTGCACCTTTACTAAGCATTTACTATGAGCAAGGTATTGTGCCTTTAGTTCTGCTTTTCTTTAAAGCAAAGATGTCATTTTTGATGGCAACGATGCACTAAGATGCACCTAACCGAAGCTAAGATCTTTTCAATTGCCTCAAATGAATGTGAAGCTGGACAGTGAAAAAGGAAGACAAAAGAACAATTTGATGCATTTGAACTGTCGTGTTGGTAAAGAATATAGCATATACTGTGGGCTGCCAAAAGAATGGACTAATCTGTTTTAGAAGAAATACGACCTGAATACTCCTTAGAGGTAAGGATAGTGAGACTTTGGCTCACTTGTATTAGACACATCATCAGAGAAGACCAATCACTTTATGTGTGGTAAAGCAGAGCATCACCATAAACGAGAGAAATCTTTAATGAGATGGATTGACAAAATAGCTAAAGTAATGGACTCAAACATAGCAATAATCATGAAGATGGCACAGGACCAGGCAATGTTTCATTCTGTTATACAAAAGATTGCCATGAGTCATGTGGAACAATAACCAAAATCATAAAAAAGAAAGAAAGAAAAAAAGGGACCAGATTTGCTGGCCTGATAGAGCCTGGTGGAACCCCTGAAACTATGGCCCCTAGCTGTCCTTCAGGTCTGGAACTGAACCCACTCTTGTGGCTTCCAGCCAAACAAAAGACAGGGATATGAGCTGAACATTAACATTAGGTAGATACACTCCTTGGAGAGAACAATCGTGGAATAGTAGGGTTGTGTATGCACAGAGAGTTGGCTCGGAGGCAGGAGTGCATGGGAGGGAAGGACACAGGGAAGAGGTAACTACAGGGAGGAAGTGGGAGGAGGAGAATTGTTGCATTGTGGGATATTACAGTCAATGCCATGAAACGAAGTATATGTGAACTACTGTATGGAAGATGAATTTTGTCTAAATGTTCATCAAAATCATAATGAAATTAAAAAAAAAATTGCCATGAGTCAGAGTCAATGTGATAGCAATGAATAACAACAATAGACAATGTGAGAAGCACTTCATTTTATTATTTCTTTAGCCCTGACAACACGTTCATTATTATTATTATCTTCATTTTTCAGACAAGAGAACTGAGGATTATGAAAGTTAAGAAACTTAAAGAACACACAGTTAATAGGTCATGGAAAAGATTTGAACACAACCCTCACTGTCAGCATCTATAAAAACCTGACATTTGCTTCCCTATAACAGCTCTTGAGAAAAATTCTCACCAGGGTTAACTGCAGCAATAGCACAAAGATAGAATCCACATTAAATACAGATTTTAGTTACTAAAAAAGATGAAAGCTACTGAATTGCTCAGAGATCCCTTGGCTACTTATTTCATTGACTGGATTTTACTAAAATCCAGGGAATCCATAATCAAGGTGATTGGCCTGGAAGTTTTAAGACGTCCACATGGAGCACTTAAGCTAATGGAAGTTTGACCTTTTTCAAAAAGTGGGGGTTGGCACCTGTGATGGGTCTCAATATTATAGGGAGACATATGTGTGATGATTTTGCTTCTTTGAAGGAATTTTATCAGCCCAATAGATTTTATGCACACATACATACACACCAACACCAAAATGAAATCCACTGTCATAGAGTTGATTCTGACTCATAGCAACCCTTATTGGGTTTCCAAGACTGTAAGTCTTTAAGGAACTGGATTGCCTTGTCTTCCTCCCACAGAGCAGCAGCTGGTGGGTTTAAAGTGCTGACCTTCTGGTTAGCAGCCAAATACTTTACATAGTATGCCACCAACACTTCATATGTGTGTGTATGTTTATATGTATATGTGTGTGTGTATATATATATATATATATATATATATATATATGTAAAACAGAAAAAATACAATATTTAAAAATTGTGTGTGGCTGTGGAGACAAGATGACCTACTGCTAACACACTCCACTCAATCCCCAATCCCTCTGCAATGGTACTGGGGGAAAAAAAAAGTGAAAAAGATACAAATAATGATTCTGGAATTCTGGACATCTAATGAGAAGGTCAAGGCATTTGGCTCCTAACCAGAAGGTCAGTGGTTCAAACCTACCAGCTACTCCTCAGGAGGAAGAGGAAGCAATATACTTCTATAAAGATTTACAGTCTTGCAAACCCTATGGGGGTCGCTATGAATTGGAATTGACTTGATGGCACTTGGTTGGTTTGGCTCTTTTGGTTAATGAGAAGATAAAGAATTAGGTTGAGTGCTGATTGCAAAGAGAGACATAGTAAGGTCAGTGACTGGGGAAGAAAAGAAGTTGGGACTGGCCAAAGCATAGCTATTTTAAACACAGAGGCAGGTGAAATGGGAAAAAAATAAAACTTCATGGAATCCACATGGCAATAAAGACACAATGTAGAAAGGTCTGGAGAAATTCAAGGTGAGATGAAGTTTTGTGGGAGTTTGGAGAGGAACATGCAGGGAAGCAGGTCAGATTTATAGTAACACAGGCAGCCATGGAACAAGCAGGGAACCAAAGAAAGGGAATAAACTAACTCTCCACTAGTAAACCAAACCAAACTTAATGTAGTCGATTCCAACTCATAGAGATCCTTTCTGGGACAGAGTGAAACTGCTTCATGAATTCTCCGGTGTTGTGGATCTTTACAGAGGCAGATTGTCTCATCTTTCTCCTGTGGGGTGGGTGGTGGGTTCAAAATGCTGGGTTTTTTTTGTTTGTAGCCAAGTGCTTTAACCACTACACCATAGTCTTTTGGGCTGAAGACCCACATGAGGGAAAAAACCTGTGTTAGGGCAGTTGAAGAAACTATGCTCAGAATGATCTCTTTCTTGATTAAATTTGGGCAAGAGATAGATAAATGGCTGTGTGCCCACAAGTGTGGCAGACCCATGCCAATGAATGAGGACTGGTAAGCCACACTTTTCACTCCAAAAAGTACAGCTTCCCTGTGAATAGGGGCTAAACCTCACCTCCACCCCACCACCACCAAGCTAGTGACCAGGGAAGTACTGGCCAGATCCACCCAAACACTTCTTTTACAGTCCAGCTACCTTCAGTAACCCACTCTAAACAGACAGACTCAATGGCTGTAGCTCTCCCTTCCTATGCTTGGCTCACTAGCAGATCTTCCTCATATGGAGCACAAGAGGTACACATCTGCAGCCTTCTCTCTTGTAGATGCCCACTCATGCCAGGCTCCTTTCACCCTTGTGGGCACATGCCCCATGTATCAGGGGTTTTCACCACTACTGCCTGCTCCTGGGTGATGACTGATCATAACTATAGAAGTGCCTCCTCCTTAGTTTCCTTATCTTCCTCTTATTTTCCTCCTTTGCTTTTCCCAATTTTTCTTCCTTTTCATCTATTCATTTCTCTCTCTTCCTCTACTTCTTCATTCATTTTTACCAATCTTTCATGTTGTCTACCTTCCCATTTTTTTTCTTCACCAAATTTTGTCTTTTATTCTATCTTTTCCTGTTTTTATTTTCTTCTGATTCTCCTTTGTTTCCTTCTTTCTTGCCCCATCCAGTGGAAGAAGGACATTAACTCTCCACTTATCAGCCATATCTACTGGACCAACCATCTCACCCAATAGATGAACACCACCAGCAGCACCTGTACCATTGTATCAATGACAGATGATGGACAACACCTGCTCATTCCAACTACAGCTCCCCTCCATGACAAACAGAGACCCACACAACATTGTCACCAGTTATTCCACCAAACTGGAGATAGCTGTGGAATGATACAGTGCTGCCAAGCTAACAATCAAAGAAGCACACCTGCCACATACATCCAGGTATATAGAAACAAAACAAGATAAAAAACTAGTGTGAAACAAATCAATACCTAGTCAACAAATAAAGAGAACAAATTCAAAATCAAAATGTCTCAGAGACAACAGAAAACTTCAATTCAAACAAAGAAACATGAAAAGATAGCATAAGCAAGTGACCAAACTAAAGAACAGGGAAATTTCCCCAAAGAAGAACAGGTAATAGACTACCTGATAAGGATTTATAGGTGTGTGTTTGTGTGTGTGTGTGTGTGTTCAGGAAAATCATACAAGAGCAAAATGACAAAATATAAAGATAATTAGATATCATACAAAAACAGCAATTAGAAATCCACAAGATGAACACTAAAATTGCAGAGATATACAACACATTAGGAAGACAACAGAATACAATCAAACTGGCTAAAGAATGTGTTTCCCCGCTAGAAGACAAGTCTCTTGACAACAGCTTGTATGAGGAAAAATCAGAAAAAGGAAAGCAGAGAAATTAAGAAAATCTAAGAATTCTATGGGATGATATCAAAAGAAATAACATATTCTGATTGGAATTCCAGAACAAGAGGAAAAACACAAACAAACAAAAATAAATAAATAAACCCACAAACTGTTGAAGATTTCTTAGCAGAAAACTTCCCCAGTATCATGAAAGATGAAAAAGTATCCATCCAAGAAGCTCAACAAAAAACACACACAGGATAGACCTCAAGAGAAAGTCATTAAGACATATCATAGTCAAACTCACCAAAACCAAAGACAAAGAAAAAATCTTGAGAGCAATTTGGGAAAATGAAATGCTACCTACAAAGGACAACCAATAAGACTAAGCTCTGATTTCTCAGCAGAAGCCATGCATGCAAGAAGGCAATGGGATGATTTATACAAAATACTGAAGGAAAAGAATTGCTAACCAAGAGTTATATATCCAGCAAAACTGTCCGTAAAATATGAAGGTAAAATTAGAACATTTCCAGATAAACAGAAATTAAGGGAATTTGTGAAAACAAGACTAACTTTGCAGGAAATGGTAAAGGGAGTCCTTCCAACAGAAAACCAACAATGGAATACAACAACTTAAGATAAATATACATGACAGCACCAACCAGAATCCCACCCAGGAAAAGAATTCTCAAAATTAAACTAAGCTTACAAAATGGAAAATAGAGAACCAGAGGAGTTAATCTGTAAATGACAGCAACTACAAAGAAAATAGAGCTAATAAATGGTACAATTACAAAACTTCCAAATGGAGATGAAGTCAGGACAACATCAGTGTAGAACAGTCTGTTCCAAATTAGGGAGATAACAATCTACTACAGGGTAATCAAAAAGAAAATTAATAAGACTTCTAACCAAAAGAAGAAAGAAGAAAATCATAAGGGCTTAGTAAACACTATTTCAACAAAAAGGAAGATAAGGGAAAGAAAACTTGATAACAAAATTAGCTCAGTACAGAAAAATATTCAGAACAAAGAAACCATCAACACCACAACAACAAACACAAAAGATTGACAGTAGTAAATGCACACCTGTCATTAATTACACTGAATATGAATGGATTAAATGCACCAGTCAAGAGAAAGCAAATGGCAGATTGGACAAGAAAAGAAAACACATCAATGTGCACACTACAAGACACTCAAACACAAAAATAAAAATAAATTAAATATTAAAGGATGGAAAAAAT
>NW_006921736.1:549892-555561 GCF_000298275.1 Orycteropus afer afer
TATATATATATATACATACATAAAGCTAATGGAAACCAAAGAAGAGCAGGAATAGCAATATTAATTTCTGATAAAAAATACTTCAAGGTAAAAACCAGCAAGGGAGAAGGAAGGGCATTATATAATAAAAGGGTCAATTGACCAAGAGGAGATAACCATAATAAATATCTATGCACCCCTATGAATGAGCTCCAAAAATACATAAAGCAAACATTAACTGAATTTAAAGGAAAATTGGACAATTCTACAATATTAATAGGAGACTTTAACACCCCACTTTCAATGAAGGACAGACAACTAGGAAAAAAAAATCAACAAAGATGCAGAAGATTTCAACCATACAATCAACTAACTTGACCTTATCAACATATACAGAACATTCCACCCAACAAACACACAACACACATTCTTTTCTAATGCACATGGATAATTCTCCAGAACAGACTATGTGTTAGGCCGAAAACAAGCTTCAATAAATTTAAATACATTGAAATACTACAAGTTTCTTCTTAGATCACAACACTATAAAATTAGAAACCAATAATAAGAAGACCAGGGAGAAAAAAAATCAAATATATGGTAACTGAATAACACATTGGTCAAGAAGTACCAGATAACAGAAAAAATAAAGTGTAAAAGAAAAAAACTCCTAGGGAAAAAAAAGAATGAAAACATAACATACCAAAAGCTTTGGGACACAGCAAAAGCAGTACTCAGAAGCCAATATATAGCAATAAATGCATATGTCAAAAAATAATAATCAATCAAAATCAATACCTTAACTCAACAACTCCAACAATTAGAAAAAGAGCAACAAAGAAGCCTGCAATCTCCACAAGAAAGGAGATAATAAAGATCAGAGCAGAAATAAACAGACAGAAAAACAACAGAAAAAATCAACAAGACTAGAAGCTGGTTCTTCAAAAAGACTAACAAAATTGACAAAACAATGGCAAATATAACTAAGGAAAAGAAAGAGAAGATACAAATAACATGAATAAAAAATGAAATGGGCAACATCACAACAGAAGCAACTGAAATAAAAGGATAACAAACAATACTACAAAGAACTGGCCTGCAACCATTTTGAAAACCTAGAAGAAATGGACAAATTTCTGGAAACACAAAACCTACCTAAGCTAACACAGACTGAGATAGAAAACTTGAACAGACCCATACAAAAAGAAGAAGTTGAGGAGGTCTGAAAAAAATTCCCCACACACAAAAAAAGTCCTAGCACATACAACGTCACTGGAAAATTCTATCAAACACTCAGATGTAAGTTGAAACCTGTGTACTCAAACTATTCCACAAAAGAGAAAAAGATGGAATGCTCCCAAACTCATTCCACGAAACAAGCAAAAAGGAAGAATAGATATTGTAAAAATGTCAATACTACCCTAAGTGATATATACATTCAAAGCAATCCCGATCCAGATTCCACTCTTTAAGGACATGGAAAAAATGAATTAATGATACGTGTTACAACATAAATTAAGCTCAAAAATGTTATGCTAAGTGACAAAAGCCAGGCATAAAAGACCACATATTGTACAATTTCATTTATAGGAAATTCCCAGAAAAGGCAAATCACTAAAAACAGTAGATCAGTAGTTGTCTGTTACCTGTGACTGCAAATGAGCATAAGAAATATTTTTGGGATAATGGAAAGTACTCTAAAACTAGATGGTAGTCATGGCAAAATTATGTAAATATACTAACACCATTTGATTATACATTTAAAATGTAGAACAAATTGAATGGATTTCATGATTGTGATAGTTGGAGTTATGTGTCAACTTTGCTGGAACACAATTCTGTGCGGTTTAAGCAATTGTGATGTGGTTATTCCCATGATGGGAGCAGATGAATATGTTTTGAGCAGCCAATCCATTGAAAGGGAGTTTCCCTAGGGGTGTGGCCTGCTTCCAGTATATTTTTGGACATCCTGGGAAAAGAGACATTCTTCTGTGGATCAGGATTCTATTTTGCTGCTTACAACTGTCTGTGAGCAAACAATCCACCATTTGGCCTGGAGATCTTGGATTTGTCGTTCGTTGGAGTCAAGAGCCAGCATACTGCCTGCCAACCTTGAGCTCCTCAGCCCCTGCAGCTGCAAGAGTCAGTAAAAGCCTCCAGCTTGATGTTTGATCCAAGAACTTTGGACTTGCCAGCTTCTATAAGTGTGTGAGCCATTTTCCTGAGATAAATTTCTCTCTCTAAATATATATATAAGGTTTACTGGTTTTGTTTCTGTACAGAACCCAGTCTAACACATTTGGTACTGGGAGTAGTTCTAGAGAGACAAAATCATAAGGATGGGCTTCCTAAATTGGTTCTCCAGTTTGATTAATTGTAAAGACACCCTGCCTCTGTTAGTAAAGAGGGTCCTGCTAATCCGTGGCATGAGGTTGCAACATTAATATGCAAAATAGCACCACCAATAGATCAATACTTGTGAGAAGTGAGGTTCTGGGTGATCGCATATTTGATACTTTTTTGCAATTTTGTCAACATGAGGAGTATAAGGAAGCTGGTTGGTTGGTCCTACTTACACCAGACAAAATGGTGAAAGAGCAAGATGAGCTCAGAGCTGCTGATTCTTGGCATAAGCACTGCATAAAAGACCTCAGTGTTTCCAGTTGTGCTCTGAAAGAATGCCTTATTTCTTCTAATAACAGAGCAGATATTGCTGAAAACCAAACCCAGAGTCTTATAGTAAGGGTGGCTGAATTACAAGGCCAATTAAATTGCCAACCCAGAATGGTGTCTGAAGTTAAAGTGAGGGCATCGATTGGGAAAATATGGGATCCTGAAACCTGGAATGGGGACACATGGGCCGATAGTCAGGAAGATCAGGATATAGAGCCTGTAAATTCTGTTGAATACCTCCCATCTGAAGGGAGCACTGTAAAACCATTATCCCTTCCACCTCATTTTGATGGGATTAGCCCAACTGTTCCTGCTGGGTCATTGCCTGAGGCAGAGGCCATGCAAGACATTTCTGAGTATTCTCAGGAACTTCCCAACCACCCATTGTTGCTGCCAGACCTATAACTAAAATTAAGTAGTCCAAGCGAGCCACAAAAGGTGAAATAGAAAGTGTGACTGAGGAGGTGGTACGCTACACCCGAAAAGACCTACTTGATTTTACTAACATGTACAGAGGGAAACCTAGAGAATACATAGGGGAATGGCTACTGAGGGTGTGAGATAATGGTGCAAAGAATGTAAGATTGGATCAGTCTGAGTTTATTGATTTAGGCCCACTAAGTACGGATACTTCATTCAATGTTTCAGCTTGAGAAGTTAGGAAAGGATCTAACAGTTTATTTGGTTGGCTTACTGAAGCATGGATTATGTGGTGGCCTACCTTAAGTCAAGTTGAAGTTCCAGACCTGCCTTGGTATACTATAGAAGAAGGTATCCAGAGGCTTAGGGAAATTGGCCTCTCAGAATGGATTTATCAGATTAAACCTGTAGAGCCAGAAATGGAGAGCCAAGAAGACACGCCTTTTAACAGTACGGTGAGGAATAAATTTGTGAAGGGAGACCAAGCATCCTTGAAGACTGCTGTGATTGCTATTTTATGTAAATCTGATTTGACAATGGGAACTGCCCTAATTGAACTAAGACCCTTAACTACAATGGGGCTGATTGGACCCCATGGTAGTAGGGGCAAAGTGGCAGCAGTTAATTGACACAGGCAAGGTGGGTGTGGTTACTATAATGGATAGCAGAGTCAGAACAGTAATCAGAATAGTCTGACTCATGTGGAATTATGGCATTGGCTACTTCCTCATGGTGTTCCTAGTAGTGAAATACATGGCCCTTTCTGGGACTTCCTTAAAGAACAGTGGTGAAAGGAAATCCTCCTAATGGGCAGAACTTCGAGCCGTGCATATAGCTGTTCACTTTGAATGGAATAAGAAATGGCCAGATGTGCGATTATATACAGATTCATTGGCTGTGGCTTATGGCTTGGCTGGACGGTCTGGGTCTTGGAAGGAGCATGATTGGAAGATTGGTAACAAGGATGTATGGGGAAGAGGTATGTGGATAGATCTCTCTGAATGGGCCAAAGGAGTAAAGGTATTTGTGTCTCATGTGAATGCCCACCAAAGGTGACCTCCGCAGAGGAGGACTTTAACAACCAAGTGGATAGGATGACATGTTCGGTGGAAATTAGCCATCCTTTTCCCCAGCTACTCCTGTCATTGCTCAATGGGCTCATGAACAAAGTGGCCACGGTGGCAGGGATGGAGGTTATGCATGGGTTCAGCAACATGGACTCCCATTTACCAAGGCTGATTTGGCTACTGCCACTGCTGAGTGCCCAATCTGCCAGCAGCAGAGACCAACACTGAGTTCACGATATGGAACCATTCCTCAGGATGATCAGCCAGCAACTTGGTGGCAGATTGATTATACTGGACCACTTCCACCATGGAAAGGACAACGTTTTGTTCTTAGTGGAATAGATACATATTCTGGATATGAATTCACCTTCCCTGTCTGCAATGCTTCTGCCAAAACTACCATCTGTGGACTTACAGAATGCCTTTCCACCATCATGCTATCCCATACAACATTGCTTCAGATCAAGGGACTCACTTCACAGCAAATGAAGTGTGGCAATGGGCCTATGCTCACGGAATTCACTGGTCTTACCATGTTCCCCATCATCCTGAAGCATGTGGCATGATAGACGATAGAATGGCCTACTGAAAACACAAATATGGCACCAGCTAGGTGGCAATACCTTGAAGTGTTGGGGCAATGTTCTTCAGGAGGCTGTATATGCTCTAAACCAGTGTCAAATATATGGTTCTGTTTCTCCAATAGCCAGGATTCACGGGTCCAGGAACCAAGGGGTAGAAATGGGAGTGGTACCACTCATTATTACCCCTAGTCACCCACTCAAAAAAATTTTGCTTCCTGTCCATGCTACCCTACGCTCTGTGGGTCTGGAGATCTTAGTCCCAAAGGGAGGAATACTCTCACCTGGAGACACAATACTGATTGCATTGAACTGGAAATTAAGAATGCCACCTAGCCATTTTGGCTTCTTCATGCCTCTGGATCAACAGACAAAGAAGAGCATTACTGTACTATCTGGTGTGATAGATCCTGATTACCAAGGGGAAATTGGATTGGCTTTACATAATGGAGGTAAAGAATATGTCTGGAATCCAGGAGATTCTTTAGGACGTCTCTTAGTACTACCATGCTCTGTGATTAAAGTCAATGGAAAATTATAGCAACCTAATTCTGATGTGACTGCTAATGGCCCAGACCCTTCAGGAATGAAGGTTTGGGTCACCCCACCATGCAAAGACCATGACCATCTGAGGTGCTTGCTGAGGGTAAGGGAAATACAGAATGTGTGGTGGAAGAAGGTAGTTCTGAAAATCAGCTACGACCATGTGACCAGTTGCAGAAACAAGGACTGTGATTGTTCTATTTTTTCATTGTATATGTGCATCAAATATTTTTGTTTCCTTCTGTTATGAACTGTGAAATGTAAATAAGGTTAATGCATTTTGTGTGTTAGCATATCATGTTAGGTGCACATATGACTTTATAATTGTCCTTATTTAGAGATTATATATGGTTAAGAAGATGTGTACAACTGCCAAGTTGACAAGGGGTGGATTGTGATAGTTGGA
>NW_006921736.1:559493-560959 GCF_000298275.1 Orycteropus afer afer
AAAAAAAAAAAAATCGCAGTATTCAGGCCCCTCTCAGTCACATTAATTTTAAAATTTTTGAATAAAATTCCATCATCAATCATTTTCAAACTTTCTTAAGTAATTCCAATGTGAAAACACAGTTGAGAACCAGTGCTCTATGACTGTACTAATAAAAGTTTGGTCCCAGGACCAGCACCATCAGCATCACCTGGGAGTTTGTTAGAAATGACAATATCAGGCTCCACCCTAGACCTACTGGATCATAATCTGTATTGAAACAAGAAACCCTGCTCTATTATGTTACATTTATCTTAACTTTTATTTGTTTTATGGAAGACTTTATTTCTTTGCTTTCTACCTCTAAGACAGTTTCATATAACTCCAAGGAAGCACATAAAATACAGTGTAAATAATGCTTCAATTAAAGTTCTGAGTCAGGTTCCCTGTCTCTCTCGCTCATTGCTATTTCTCCATGCCTAGCAAAATTCCTGCCACATAGCTAGTACTAGATTACATGTTTATTAAATAAATAAATAACCACCACCCTCCACCCCATATCCCTTTCTAATTGTTGAATTCCTATTAATATTCAAGACCTAGATGAAATGTCCCCTTCTCCAGCTCCACAGCCACTGTCCATCTCCCTTTCTTTGTGGCCTTCTCTTTACCCATTATAACAGCACTGATAACACCAAACTTCCACCCATGATTGAAAGCACTTGCAATAACCAAGGAAGCTGTTCCATCTAAAAGATGGGAACTCTGTTGCACCAATTAACCAATTAATATATAGAAATCATTCAATTAGTGATAATTAGTACTGTTATAAAAGATCCACATAATAGTATTGTGTGTCCACCTTATTGCATGTCTACCTTATTTCAAATACCATCAGAGTTCACCATGAGGGACAAGTTTCAGCAGAGCTTCCAGATTAAGACTGGGAAGAAGGATGGGGCCATCTACTTCTGAAAAAATTGGCCACTGAAAACCTTATTAACAGCAGTGGGACACTGTCTGATATATTACTGGAAAACTTTATAATAGCAGTGAAACATTGTCTGATATAGTGCTGAAAGATTAACCCCTCAAGTTGTAAAGCACTCAGATTGCAACTGGAGAAGAGCTGCCTCCCCAAAGTAGAGTCAACCTAAATGACATGGATGGAGTAAAGCTTTTGGGCCCTTCAATTGCTGACAGGGTATGACTAAAATGGGAATAAACAGCTGCAAATATTCATTAATAATTGGAACATGTAATATACTAAGTATGAATCTAGTAAAACTGGAAGTTGTAAAAAATGAAATGGAACAGATAATCAATATCCTATTCATTAGTGAGATGAAATGGACAGGTATTGGCTATTTTGAATCTGACAATCATAACATCTACTATGCTGGGAATGACAAATTGAAGAGGAATGGTCTGCATTCATCATCAAAAAGAACATCTCAAGATATATCCTGAAGTAAAATGCTGTCGGT
>NW_006921736.1:562074-563831 GCF_000298275.1 Orycteropus afer afer
AAAAAAAAAAAAAACAGCCTCCAGAAATTGACAAAATACCCATTGAGATGTTTCAACAAACAGATGCAGCACTGGAGGTGCTTACTCATTTATGCAAAGAAATGTGGAAGATAACTAACTGGCCAACTGACTGGAAGAGATCCATATTTGTCCCTATTATTAAAGAAAGTTAATCCAACAGAAAGTGGAAATTACCAAACAATATCATGATTATCACATGCAAGTAAAATTTGGTGAAGATAATTCAAAAACGGTTGCAGCAGTATATTGAAAGGGAACAGTCAAAAATCCAAGCTGGATTCAGAAGAGGACATGGAAGAGGGATATCATTGCTGATGTCAGATGGATCTTAGCTGAAAGCAAAGACTACCAGAAAGTTGTCTACCTGTGTTTTATTGACTATGCAAAGGCATTTGACTGTGTGGATCATAACAAATTATGGGTAACACTGCAAAAAATGGGAATTCGAGAACACTACATTTTTCTCATGAGGAACCTGTACATAGACCAAGAGGCTGTCATTCAAACAAAGGAATACTGAAAGGTTTAAAATCAGGAAGGGTATACATCAGGGTTGTGTCCTCTCACCATACTTATTCAATCTGTACAGTGAGCAAGTAATCTGAGAAGCTGGACTGTATGAAGAAGAATGTGGCATTAGGACTGGAAAGAGAATCATCAACAACCTGCAATATGCAGATGACACAACCTTGCTTGTTGAAAGTGAAGATAATTTGAAGCATTTCCTGATAAAGATAAAAGACTACAGTCTTCATTATGGATTACACCTCAGTATAAGGAAACAGCAAACCCTCCCAACAGGACCAATAAGCAACATTATGATAAATGGAGAAAAGATTAAAGTTGACAGGGATTTAATTTTACTTGGATCTGCAGTCAACACCCATGGAAACAATAGTCAGGAAATCAGACACCATATTGCAGCAGGAAAATCTGCTGCAGATGAACTCTTTTAAGTGGTAAAAAACAAAGCTGTCACTTTGGAGACTTAGGTATACCTGCCGCAAGCCACAGCATTTTCAATACCTCACATGCGTGTGAAAACTGGACAAAGAAAAAGGAAGACCAAAAAAAAGAGTTTGCCATTGAATTGTGGTGCTGGAAAAAAATACTGAAAATACCATGGACTGCCAGAAGAATGCAGGGAATGCTGGGAATGACAATTTGAAGAGGAATGGTGTGGCATTCATCATCACAAAGGATGTTTCAAGATCTGTCCTGATCTTGTCAGTGATACGATAATATCCATACAACTACAAGGAAGAACAGTTAATACGATTATTATTTAAATATAGGCACCAACCACCAAAGCCAAAGATGAGGACACTGAAGATTTTTATCAGTTTCTGCAGTCTAAAATTGACTGAACGTGCAATCAAGATGTGTTAATTATCACTGGTGACTGGAATGCAAAGGTGGGAAAATTTGGCCTTGGTGACACAACTAATGTTGATCACATGATAGAATTTTGCAAGACCAACAACTTATTCACTGCAAATACCTTTTTTCAACAACACAAATGGGGCTATACACATGGACTTCACCAGATGGAATACACAGGAATCTGATTGACTATGTCTGTGGCAATAGGCAATGGAAAAGCTCAGTATCCTCAGCCAGAACTGATTGTGGAACATCAGCTGCTCATTGGAAGTTCAACGTGAAGTTGAAGACAATTAAAACAAGTCCACGAGAGCCAAAATATGATCTTGAATATATCCCTCCTGAATTTAGAG
>NW_006921736.1:564614-587092 GCF_000298275.1 Orycteropus afer afer
TTAATTGTTTTGCCCTGACACCACACCAGCACACATTTGGTCCGATTTCAAGAAGAGACTCTGAAACTTGCCCTTGAATAGAGAGTAGCTAAAGCAAATGGAAGAAATGACAAGATAAAAGAGCTGAAGAGAAGATTTCAAAAAGCAGCTTGAGCAGACAAAGCTAATTACTATAATGAAATGTGCCAAGACCTGGAGTTAGAAAACCAAAAGGGAAGAACACACTCGGCATTTCTCAAGCTGAAAGAACTGAGGAAAAAAATTAAGCCTTGAGTTACAATATTGAAAAATTTTATGGGCAATATATTGAATGATGCATCAAAAGAAGATAGAAGGAATACACAGAGTCACTGTACCAAAAAGTCTGGGTCGATCTTCATCCATTTCAGGAGGTGGCATATGATCAAGAACCAATGGTGTTGAAGGAAGAAGTCAAAGCTGCACTGAAGGAATTGGCAAAGAACAAGACTCCAGGAATTGATGGACTACTGATTGAGATGTTTCAACAAATGGATTCCCCTCTGGTGGCACTCACTCAGTTATGCCAAAAGATTTGGAAGACAGCTACCTGGCCAACTGACTGGAAGAGGTCCATATTTGTATCCATTCCAAAGAAAGGTGATCCCACAGAATGTATCAGATACAAGTAAAATCTTACTGAAGATAATTTTTAAAAATGGTTGCAGCAGTATATTGACAGAGAACTTCCTGGGGTGCAGGCTGGATTTAGAAGAGTATGTGGAACAAGGGTTATCATTGCTGATGTCAGATGGATCTTGGCTCAAAGCAAAGAATACCAGAAAGATGTTTACTTGTGTTTTATTGACTATGCAAAAGCATTTGACCATGTGGATCATAACAAATTGTGGATAACACTGAGAAGAATGGGAATTCCAGAATACTTAATTGTACTCATGAGGAACCTGTACATACACCAGGAGGCTGTTGTTCAAACAGATCAAGGAGACACTGCATGGTTTAAGATCAAGAATGGAGTGTGTCAGGGTTGTATCCTTTCACCATACTTATTCAAACTATATGCTAAGCAAATAATCTGAGAACCTGGAGTATATGAAGAAGAACGTGGCATCAGGGTTGGAGGAAGGGTCATTAACAACCTGCAATACACTGACAACACAACTTTGTTGCCGAAAGTGAGGATGACTTGAATCACTTACTGATGAAAATTGAAGACTACAGTCTGCAGTATGGATTACATCTCAATATAAAGAAAACCAAAATCCTCACAAGTGGACCTATAAGCAGCATCATGATAAATGGAGAAAAGATTAAAGTTGTCAAGGACTTTACAGTGCTTGGTTCTACAATCGGCACCAATGGAAGCAGCAATCAGGACATCAGATGATGTATGACACTGGGCAAGTCAGCTACAAAAGACCTCTTTCAAGTGCTAAAAAGCAAAGATGTCTCCCTGAAGACTAAAATGTGCCTGACACAAGCCATATTTTCAATTCCCTCATATGCATATGAGAGCTGGACAATGAATAAGGAAGACTGAAGAACAAATTATGCTTTTGAGATGTGCTGGCAAAGAATGCTGAAAATACCACGGACTGCTAAAAGAACTAACAAATTTGTCCTGGAGGAAGTGAAGCTGGAATGCTCCTTAGAAGCGAGAATGGCCAGACTTCCTCTCACCTGCTTTGGCCATGTTGTCAGAAGGGACCATTTCCTGGAAAAGGATGTCATGCTTGGTAAGGTGGAGGGTCAACAAAAGAGGGGAAGTCTCTCAATGACATGGATTGACACAGTGGCTGAGGTGATGAGCTGAAGTATATCAGGGATCGCGGTGCTGGCACGGGATTGGGTGGTGTTTTGTTCTGCTGTGCATGCAGTTGCTATGAGTCAGAGATGACTTAACAACAACAACAAGCTAGAAGAACAAACAAATTTGTCCTGGAAGAAGTACAGTAGAACGTAACTTGGAAGCAAGAATGGCTAGACTTCTTCTCGCTCACTTTGGTCACATTGTCAGAAGGGATGATTTCATGGAGAAGGATATCAAGCTTGGTAAAGAAGAAGGTCAGCAAAGAAGAAGACCCTCAGTGAGATGGAACAACACAGTGGCTGCAATGATGGGCTCAAACATAGTAAGGATTGTGAAGATGGTGCAGTCCCAGGCACTGTTGTGTTCTGTTGTACATAGGGTCACTATAAGTCGGAGATGACACTGTGGCACGTAACAACAACAATACCTTATGTGGACACACTGGTAAATAAAAATAGTCATGACCCCTTGTCCATTTTGGGGCTTACAGTTCCCTGTGGCAAACCGACATTAACAAGTGATAAAGATGTTGACCATCTTTCCCTGCTAATATATGTCAACTTTCTCCTTCCTAACATTCATCTACTTAGTCCTTCTGTACTTTTCTTTGCTTTCTCTCTACATAATGACAACTAGTGCTTCCTGATAATGCAAGACCTGGGGCCAAATGCGGGACCTTGAATAAACAATCTCATGGTCTAATTTGTACACCTTCCTTACTGTTTGAAAGCTGATTCCCTTAGTTTGGATTCTCCCCCAAGAAGATGCTGAAAGAAAGATTCTAGAGTAAATAGTTTATTTGGGAGATGCTAGAAACACCAAGAGGAGAATAGGGAATTGAGATAGGAAAGGAATGAAGCAAATAAGTGTGTTATCAAGTACAACACAGCTGTGAAGAACTAGAGCTCAATCCCACTGGGAACTATAGGAAAACTGTGTAAAGCAAGCTCCAGAGAGTTGTTCCAAGTGAGGGGCAAAGAAGCTGGAGTATTATGTACTGGCTCCCCATATGTCATGGGTTGAAGGCTGCATCTGGAACCATTAACTCTCTAGCACTTCAGTTTTGCCAAGAGTGTTCCCTTAACTAAGGGGAGGAAAAAACATTTAGAGAATTGCAGGTGTTCAAAATAAGCCACCTTCATGACAGGAAAATATTCTGTGAGAAGTTCAGAGTATATTAGGAAATAAATAACAGGTATTTTACCCTAAGAATGAGAATGTGAATGGACAAGGGATACCCAACTTTCAAGTAAGAGACTCTAATGAGCCTTACCACTGAGGACTTGGGTATTCTAGTTCATGAAGGTTATGGTGAATACAGAGAAACCAACTTTACTTCAGAGAGGCCTGGTCAGTAATTAACAGAATGGAAGAAATAAAATCAAATTAAATGGAAATGAAACTTCATTTACCTATCTACTCTAATGGCCACCTATGGGCCTTCTGAGGAAACATCCAATGACCACTGGCTCTGACATTTACTCTTAGCTGAATGTTACAACTTTGTCAACATAGCCCCAAATCTCATTTGGGGTGTGTGTTTGTGGATGTGTAGTATTTGGACAGAAGTAAAACAGGCAGTAGGTGGATCTGTTGGGAGTCCAGGACACAGCCCACTCATGGACAGTTACTAAGCAGAGCCAAAAGATCGAAGTCAGACAACCTGTCCCCTCATTTCAATGTGGCAACCTTCCCAGTAAAGGTCTTTGGTGGCAAATCAAATATTTTATTACATTATTTTCCAATTTCAGGCATCTCCCTGTCTGGACTCTCTAGTGGTGTATTTTCCAAAAGTTCAGAAACACTGTCCTGCTTACCATCTGCCTTGACGGCCTAACATATTGGACACTGACTCTGGGACCAAAACATGTGTGGGCCAAGGACACAACTTGCCACTGGTTTATGGCACCTGAGGGATGGTAGAAGCACAAACCTCTCAATTCAGATGAAACAAACACAGTGAATTCATTCAAATCGCCTTCCCTGTCCTGCTGGCATTTATTCAGTATATGCGAGATGAATGTAGATGACAGTCACTTTAACATTTTCACTGCCTCCCATTCTCCAATGAGTAATATGACAATTTAGCCTTTTACAATATGGTTATACAACATCTATAGGATATTGATAGCACTTACACAGGTGTTTTAGTGCCAATTCAACCTGATTAGGTGTATTGTCAATGACTGGACTGTGAATCCTAAGTAGGTGGTTTGTTTTGTACTTTCTCTGCTTCCCTAGCTCTCCTGTGAACTGTCTCAATATTAGGGAACTGCATCTAAGAGTAAGGAGCTCTGGAGGAGCAGTGACTAATGCATTTGGCTGCTAACCAAAAGGTCAGAGGTTCAAACCCATTAGCCACTATGTGGGAGAGAGATGAGGCAGTCTGCTTCCATAAAGATTTACAGCCTTGGAAATGCTATGAGGCAGTTCTATTATGTTTTATAGGATCACTATGAGTCAGAAGTAACTCAATGGCAGTGGGTTTGGGTGGGCATCTAAGAGTAATTCATGTTGTTAAAAGGGAGGTGATAGAAAGGGGCAAAGCTGGAGCCAGAACTCTGTAGCTCTCTCAGGAGCTAGCCTGGAATACCCAAAAGGACTTGAGCCAAATATTCTGTACCCATTATCAGGTGTGATGAGAAGTGATTACCACTTAGCACAACCGTGGCAAACTTTAAATTCAAACAAGGCCCCCTGTAAACTTGCTCAATCTAGCTCTTCCCCATACTGATGTCACTAATTGGTGACACAACTCATTTTCTATCCACTCCTTTCAAAAAGCCCTTGATTTGATCCTGAGGAACATATTTTTTTTGTGTGCAGCTGGGGAGAAACCAATGTTACTGAGAAAGGAGAAGGGTAAAAGATGGAAGTACAATGCAGTCTTAGCTAACACCTTGGGGGATAGGAGATGGAACTCTGATGACATTTACTGCCAGCTGGACCTATATAGTACTCATTCTGACAGATTGGTTGGGTTCAAATGAAATGCTTGTGACTTATTTAAAACCAGGGAGCATTGATGTTTTTACTTTGATAAAGGAGGCAGGTTAGGGTTTTCTGGCAAGATGGAGGAATAGGCAGACAAGCTACATAGACCCTCTGCAACAAAGCAATGAGAAACCAATTGAAATCAATACAGAAGATGATCCTGGAACCCTGAGCTTTGAAGGGAAGGATAAATAAGTGGATTAAATACCAACTAATAGAAGAACCTGAATGAAACAGTGAGTAAGGAGACAAATGGAGCTGCGGACTGCCGGCTGTTCTGAGGGCACAACCATTTTGAATATTTGCCAATAGCAACCTAAGAATTGGCTCTGTGAACCAAGGCTGCATGGGCAAGGACTGCACTGGTGCCTAACGACCAGAAGTTAGAACAATGAGGAAGGGGACAGGTAGACCTATGGACTGCCAGCAGCTATCCTAAAGGTACAGCCATTTTGGATGTTTTCAAGCAGCTAGTATAGCTGTTTCAAGTGGGTGTGGGTGGCTTCTTGCTTGAATTGTGACCTGGAAATGCATTCCACCTGTCAAGGATAGCACAGGCAACCACACTGGAGACTGACAACTGGGCGGGTGCAATATCCCCCTTGCTACTCTTGTGTCCTGTGCCCTCTTGGTGAACAGGGGTGTGGTGACCCTCCCATCTCCACCTACCTTCTTGACATGTGGGGGGTTCAAATCAGTCTATGCCCTGGCAGAGCCTGGTTGCCATGCCTCACTCCCTATAGATTTCTTTTTGTTTGGTTTTAAATTATTCTTTTTTATCTACTTCTTTTCTTCCTTTATTTTTTTTTTCTCCTCTTTCAAGTGCCTGGTTCTTGGATTTTCTTTTATTTTATTTTTCCCCCCCTTTTCCTGGTTCCCTTCTATTTTTCTTTTGGTTCTTTTCATCCCTTGTTTTTCATTTCACAATTTTCCCTAATCTTTCACACTTGTTCTTTTCTCTCATTCAGCCCTCCTCAGATAGTGCTTTTTTTTTCCCTTTTTCTTCTATTCCTGTTATGTTTATTTTATTCTTTAAAAAATATATTTAGGAAAAAATTCTTATTTATTGCATTTCTCTTTTATTCTTTTGCAATTTTTCTTGTGTTTTTTGTTCTCTTTTTTTTGGGTGGTTTATTTTATTTGTTTATTTATTTTTATCTAACTGAGTGGGAGACAGCAACTGTTCCCACACAATCCAACTATATCTGCACCTCTGGCAGCCCCACCCACTGAGTGAGGGCTGCCATTTGCTTTTGCACCAACTGATCAACAACACACAGTGGCCAATACCAGCATCTCATGGTCAACTACTCATTATGAACAGCTAACAGAAATCTGTACACATACTCTTATTCTCTATCACACCCACAAGGAGAGAGGCAGTGAGTGCCTAAGTGCTAATAACTAGTGAAAAGAGGAGCACAATACCCCACTCACACAGATATATCAAAACAAAACAAATAATATATATATATATATATATCCTGTGCAAATCACACCAACATACAACCACAAATTAAACATAAATACAACTACATCATAATGTCTCAAAGACAACAGACCATCACTGCCATTACAAAGAAGCAAGATAAAGTAGTAGAAACAAGGGACCAGGATACAAACCAAGAAAACATTCCTGATGAAGAAGTAGCATTGGAACTCCCTGATAAGGAATGCAAGAGAATTATATTTGGGTACTTTCAATGGATTGAGAGGCAGATCAAGGAAAACACTAACAAGATCAAGAAAAACACCAACACAGTTAAGGAAAAAACAGACAAAACTCTAGAATGACTTACAAAAAAAAAAATATAAGAACAAATTGACAAAATAAACTAAAACTTAGAAATGAAACAAAAAACAACAGACAGAGATTCAGAATATTAATACTAAGATTTTAGAAATAGATAACACACTGAATGGACAAAGGAGTAGAATCTAATCAATAGAAGACAGAATTAATGAGATTGAAGACAAATACCTCAATACTACTGTGTTAAGGGATCAGTCAGACAAAAGATCACAACATAATGAAGAAAGCCTAAGATTCATGTGAGATATCACCAAGAGGAATAAGCTATGTGTAATCAGAATTCCAGAACAGGAAGAGACACTTGTCAGAGATTTGTTGGAAGAGAATTTCCCTAATATGATGAAAAATGAGAATATACCCATTCAAGAAGTTCAATGAACACCCCACAGGACAGACCCTGAAAGAAAATCACCAAGACATATCATCATCAAACTCACCAAAACAAAGAAACAGAAAGAATCCTTAAAGCAGCATGGGAAAAATTAAAAAAATTACCTACAAAGGGCAACCAATAAGACTAAGCTCTGATTTTTCAGCAGAAACCATGCAAGCAAGAAAGCAAAAACCCTCCGACCAAGAATTATATACACAGCATAACTGGCTACCAAATATGAGGGTGAAATTAAGGGAATTTGTTAAAACTAGACCAACTTTACAAAACTTGCTAAAGGGAGTCCTTCAGACAGAAAACCAACAACAGCAAACAACAGCTGATGATTAACACACATGACGACATAACCCAGAAAATAACACAGTTATAGAAGTAAACAAAGTAAAATAAGCTTACAAGACTGTAAACAGGGAACCAGAGACATCACATGGTAAATGAGAACAACTACAATCCAAAATGAAGGAATAAATAGCACAGTTACAGAACTTCTAAATGGCAAGGAAGTTGAGACAATTGTGAAAGAGAACAGACTATTTTAAATTTGGGAAGGTAATTATAAATTGCAGGGTAACCTCAAAGAAAAATAATAAACCTTTGCATCAGAACAAAAAAGAGGACAAGCACAAATATTCAGCAAATACTAAAACAATAACAATGAAGATGATAACATGACTCATAAATAAAATGAGCTCATCACAGAAAATTATATGGAACAAAGAAATCAGCAACACAACAAAAGGACACATAACAAAACAACATCAATAATTTCATACTTGTTGATAATTACAATGAATGTAAATGGATTAAATTCACCACTCAAAGTGACAGATAGTTATAGACTGGATAAAAAAATATAACCCATCAATATGCTATCTACAAGAGACTCACCTTAGACACAAAGACAAAAATAGACTAAAAATCAAAGGTTGGAAAAAAGATATACCAATCAAATGGCAAACAAAAGAGAGCAGGAGTGGCAATATTAATTTCTGATAAAATAGTCTTTTAGAAAAAAATAACCATAAGAGACAAGGAAAGACATTATATAATTGTTAATGGATCAGTTGAACAAGAGGACATAACCATAACCCAATGAAAGAGCACCAAAATACATAATACATAAATCAGAGTATAACAGCATTGAAAAGACAAATAGATAACTCCACAGTAATAGTGTTGTTGTTTTTGTTATGTGCTGTCAAGTCGGACCTGACTCATAGCGACCCCTCCTTGGGTTTCCGAGGCAGTATCACCATGGAAGTAGATTGCCCCATCTTCCTTCCGAGGAGTGGCTGGTGAGTTTGAACTGCCAGCCTTCTGGTTAGCAGTCAAGTGCCTTAGCTACTATGCTACCAGAGCTCCTATAGTAATAGTAGGAGACTTTAATACAACACTTTCAATGAAAGATAGAACAACTGTAAAGAAAACTCAACAAAGATGCAGAAGAACTAAATAATATGATCATCCAACTTGACCTTATAGACATCTACACAGCACTTCACCCAAAAACAGTACAATATACATTCTTTTCCAGCACACATGTAACATCCTCCAGGATTGACCATATGTTAGGCCACAAACCAAGCCTCAAAACACTGAAACACTGCAAAGCATCTTCTCAGATCACAAAGCTATAAAATTAGAAATCAACACTAAGAAGACCAACAGAAAAAGAACAAATACATGGAAACTGAATAACACCCTCCTCAAAAATGAATGGGTAATAGAAGAAATTAAAAAAATCAAATAAAAAAATCTCTTGAATCTAATGAAAATGAAAACACAACATACCATCTTCTTTGGGACACAGCAAAAGCAGTGATCAGAGGCCAATTTATACCAATAGATACACACATAAAAAAAGAAGAAAGAGCCAAAATCAGCACTTCAAACCAACATCTCCAACAATTAGAAAAAAGCAGGGAAAAAAAAAACAACTTACAGTCACTAGAAGAAAAAGAAAATAATAAAGATTCAAGCAGAAAGAAATGAACAGAAAATAGAAAGATAATACAAAAAATCAACAAGACTAGAAGTTGGTTCTTTGAAAAGATTAATAAAGTCAACAAACCACTGGCAAACTAAACAAAGGAAAAGAAGGAGAAGATGCAAATAACATGAATAAGAAATGAAAGGTGTGACATCACAACAGAACCAACAGAAATGAAAAAGGATATCAGGATATTATGAAGAACTGTACTCCAACAAATTTGAAAACCTGGAAGAAATGAACTTATTTCTAGAAACATACTACTTACCTAAACTAACACAGACTGAGGCAGAAAATTTGAACTGACACATAACAAAAGAAGAAATTGAACATGTCATAAAAAAATTACCAAAAAAAAAAGTCTTGGCCCAGATGGTTTCACTGAATAATTCTACCAATCATTCAAAGAGATAGCACCAATCCTACTCAAACTATTCCAGAACATAGAAAAGTATGGAATCCTCCCAAATTCATTTTATGAAGCAAGCATAACCCAGTTACCAAAACCAGGCAAAGACACCACTAGAAAGGAAAACTATAGACCAATATCCTTCATGAATATAGATGCAAAATCAATAAAATCCAACCAATAGACTCTAACAACAGTCCTCATTATGGATAATACCTCAACATAAAGAAAACAAAAATCCTCACAAATGGACCGATAAGCAACACCACAATAAAATGAGATAAGATCGAAGTTGTCAGTGATTTCATTTTACTTGGATCCATAATCAACACCCATGGAAATAGCAGTCAAGAAATCACATGCTGTATTGCATAGGGCAAATGTGTTGCAAAAGATCTCTTTAAAGTGTTAAGAAGCAAAGATGTTAGTTTGAGGACTAAAATAAGCCTAAGCCAACCCCTGGTATTTGCAATTGCCTCATATGCATGTGAAAGCTGGACAATGACTAAGGAAGAGCAAAGAAGAGTTGATGCCTTGGAATTGTGGTGTTGGTGAATAATAATGAAAATACCACGGACTGTCAGAAGAATGAACAAATGTGTCCTGGAAGAAGTTCAGCCCGAATGATCCTTGGAAGCGAGAATAGATAGACTTTGTGTTATCTGCTTTTGTCTTGTCAAAAGGGACCATTCCCTGGAGAAGGATATCATGCTTGGTAAAGCAGAGGGTCAGTGAGAAAGGGGAAAACCCTCAGCAAGATGGATTGACACAATGGCTCCAATAAGGGACTCAAGTATGGCAAGGATTGTGAGGACGGTGCAGGCCCAGGCAGTGTTTCATTCTGTTGTACATGGGGTCGCTATGAGTCGGACTCAATGGCACCTAATAACAAAAACATCCCTATCACCCTTTTATCATTTGTGCGGGTTTTAGAGTAGGCACATATTTTCATTTCTAAGAATCTTGAAGCATAAAGTGCTCCACAGACATCTCTATATCCAGCAATTACAATCTGTTTTCATATTCGTCATAACTAAATGAAATACAGCACATGCAGAACCCAGTTTATTTGCTTTCTTGTGCTTATAGTTCCAAAGGTCACAGATTTCATAGTGGAATGCTACATGATATAAACATTTCCAGGAGCTCTTGAAGAAAATAACATTAATTACCTGTGACTCTAATTGGCTTTATGACAGTAGCCAGGCTAGAGGCTGGGAAAAGACACCCCAGAACAGCTGTCAAATACATAACCTGGCAGAAAGGCATCAAATACCAAGGGTCCTTCCCTCTCAGAACTGACATTCAAGAGGCCCACATAGACCCAGCAATCAGAAATGTCTTCCTCCATGTAATGACTTTTCAAATCCACTTAATTTAAAATGGTTTCCATGGAGCGTGCAAAGCATGTGATATATATGAACTTTGGCTGGCTAAAAGCTTCAAGAACAATTTCTTATGGTAGGAAAACCCCAAACCTACTAGGTGTTTAGGAATGTATACAGTGATTTAGGCCACAGTTACATTATTTAGTCAGCCTTTGCTAGATGCATATTTTTGTAATTAGAGATGATTGGGGAAGGACCAAATGGGAATCAACAACCTCAATCTCCCAAGAACAACAAGCTTTAGTAATTATATAAGTATCTCAAATGATTGTTCTGTTTTTCTCCCATCTGAACTTTCATCAGTAACTGGACATGAGTGCTGTCTTTTATCCTAGTGCTACATTTCTTGATTTAAGAGAAGAGAAAGCACAGGCCTGTAGAATTGTGAATGTAGGTGGTTAGAGTCACTACCAATTAGAGTTTATATAGGTGAAATAAAAGCATGTTTAGAATTGGGAGACTAAGGTCTTTTCCTGAATCCTGCTTCTTCATATTGACCAAGTAATTGAATTATCGGGATTTCCAAGGGGATTCAAATACATATATAGCAGTGAGTTGAAAATGTAAAGTGTTATGTAAAGGTAATGAGGTTTTACCATTGATGCAGTTCTAGTTCCCAGAAACTTTCATTCTCATATCTTAACAAATAGTTAAAACTGGCTTCTGTCACATTTTTTTCACCAGAACTATAGAATCAGCTATCCAAAGAAACTTTCACTTGAATGCTTTCTCTAACAAGTTGAAAACTACAGATCAATTAATTGCATAGATTCAGTTCTCATTCAGAAATATGTTCTTTGACTTACAATTTTTTGTGTGTTTCATATTGGTATTTTCATTTGATATTCTCTTATCAAAACTCAGATTTTCACTTCTTTTAAAAACTAGAATGCCTGGCAATATTGGCTTGGATTCCAAGCGCACCTGCAACCATTGGATCTGAGCAGCAACTGCCCAGTAGGTAAGCTCTCCCACTTCCCTCTGGTCATGTGCCCCACCTAGACTGCTTCCCTCATTTATGTTCCCTGCCTAACCCCACAGGCATCTGTATTTCAACTCCTGCTCTTCCCTTTTGTGCTTCATAGGCCAATAACTCTCAGTTCAAAAGACATGGAAGAAGAATAAAGAAAAGCAAGGAGACTGAATAATGAACATACTGGATATTAATAAATAAGAACAGAGATAACAAACAGCTACTATGAGAAGCAGAAGAGCAAAGTGGTACAATCCTTAAAGTAAAATACTAAAGCAGTATCAAATATAGGTATGGGTTGTTTAATGTCCATGATATGTCTGTCAAATAGGATAGTAATATGTTGTGGAATTTGTGTGAACAGTATATTATGTAGTTAGCAAACAGACATGCCTAAATTGTAAGCAATAGCATTCACTGATTTTCTACCTCTGAGTTGCTTAATAACATTTTGTTTCACTTCCAAATCGATGCTTCTCCTTTGACTCTTGCTGCTGCTAAGAGTAACACTGGTTTTGCTGCATTTCGGAGCCATGATACATTTTATGGCAATATTTTTGAAAGAAAATTAATCAAAGAGATAATTTTATAACATTCAAGAGACATGCAATACACAAGTTTGGGTACTGCTGCCTACTCATTGAAGCATACCCTGTTATGTGATAAAATTTTTATTTGTGAGAAGAGAAAGCACACATTACAATAACTATTAAAAGTGCAATACAGTACATACATAGCCAGTAACAGGCATTTATTATGACTATCTAGACATACGTAGTATAGGTTGTATGCATAATGTCCCATTATATACCTGCCAGTGCAATCACTTTGTATACAAGAAACATGAGATACACATGTTGCATGTTGGAAGTTGTGTTCACTCCATCCAGTTATGTCAGTTACATCCCATTCTCTGATCAAGATTTCTGAATTCTTTTAAAATCTTATGGACTGTGGATGTACATGTGGTTGAACGTTGCCCGAATAGACATTATGTGGTGCATGACTGTATTGATTCCAGTTCTTACTAGCTTAGGCAAGTTATTGATATCTCTGGGTCTCAATTTCCTCATCTGAAATCTGGTGATAATAATAGATATTTTTAAAATTCATTTAGCAAAACAAAATATCAAACTGGTTGCCATTAAATCAATTCTGATTCATGGCGACCTCAGGTGTATCAAAATATAACTACTCCATAGGGTTTTCAATGGCTGATTTTTCAAAAGTAGATTGCTGGGCTTTTTCCAGGCAGATTCAAATTTCTAATCTTTCAGTTATTAGCCAAGCTCGTAATCATTTGTGCCATCCAGGGACTCCCCAGAATTCATCTAGATAACAAATATATATTGAGCACTCACTATGTACCAAGGACTCTTCTAGGCAATGGTAATAAAACAATAAACTAAACAAAGTCTGTACTCATGTGGTTAACATTAAATGAATTAATCCATTTGAAGCACTTAGAATAATGTCTAGCACATGATAAGCACTCAAAACATGTTATTGTTATTATGATGACATGCTATCAGAAAGTTATTACTTAAATCAGGAATATCAAGCTTGTTGAAATTTGCATTTATCTCCTGATAGTAGCTACCAAAAATACAGTGTTAACAGTGATGTCGAGGCCTTGTTCAGACTCAGCAAAAAGGAGCTTAGTGGTTGGTAACGTTGAAAAGCAAACTGTTATAATTAAATTTCTGTTTCTGTTATAATTAAAGTAAAGAGTTTTAATGAAGAAATAGTATGGTCTTGAGCAGAATGAACTTCATGAGGATTTACTAAAGTACTCTAGTAAAAGGAATTTCTCACAGAGTTTAACCACAGAAAATCCAGGAATTTACAAGGGAAAAAATTTTTCATTGATTGGCATTTACAAAATTGTAGTTTAATAGATATTGTTGTTATGTACCGTCGAGTCAGATCTGACTCATAGTGACCCCTCCTTGGGTTTCCAAGGTGGCATTACTACTTAAGTAGATTGCCCAACCTTCCTTCCAAGGAGTGGCTGGTGAGTTTGAACGACCAGCCTTCCGGTTAGCAGTCAAGTGCCTTAGGCACTACGCTACTAGAGCTCCTTTAACAGATATTAGACAATTCCAAAATCCTATAAGCATTGTTTTATTAATCATAGTATTTGACACCTTTAAGACCCTGGTCACTATCATGCAGATAGCTGGGTACCATCTATCTGCCATGCCACAACTTGGACCTCTGCTTCTGTGATCTTTTATGAAGGGGTATGTAAGAGCTGGGCTGAATTAATATGAATACTTGGCAGAGACAGGCATTAGTCAAGGTGAAGAGCTGAGCTATTCTCTAAGGAACTGCTGTTTCTTCAAAAATACATAATCTTTTGCATAGCAAGTAGTATTGCAATATGAATACAAGTATTGGAAGTAAGGGATAATACCAACAAAGTGTAGTATAGCTATCAATGTAAGGTTGGCTATGAAGCAAATTTCAAGAATGTTAATAGTCTGCATAAAAAGTCTTATGAGTCAATAAACCCAAGTTTGTAAATTAAGGCAATCTCAAATACAAAGTCCAATAACTTTAAGAGTTTGTATGAAACCCTGTTCTGTAATCTTGCGGGGACCTGCCTACTACCATCGTCTGCTTCTGGCCTCAAGGGCATTTGAACTTCAGTTTATATCATTCTGTAGATTGAACAGTTCAGGGATGCTTAATTTTTCTCCACTGAGACAAATGAATCCAAGCTTTAACTCTCTGAAATTTAGCAGCATATGGATTAGTGAAAAGGACTAAGTATGGACCTTCTGGCAAGTGTCTAAGGAGTCTTTCAATTGATGTCTTTGCTAATATATTTTCCTGGGGCAATATTAGGCAGAATTTGGGATTGTAACTTCTGGCCATCAAACGTTTCTTTAATTTAAGATATTCTTTCAAGGTGGAATTAAGTATGGCAGATGCAACATTTTATAGTAATACCAATGATGACAAAGATCCCAGAATAAAGTACTGGTACTCAAACTTAAGAGGAAAATCAATTACTTATAATATGAGTTATAGAAGTAACAGGATCATTAAATTCAACATTAGCAATCAGTTCTAATAATGTCATAGGTGCCATTTTGTGCAGCAGCAAGGATGTTGTAGGTCATTTGATTTTGAAGAACTGTTTCTCTCATCATAGTCATTTCAGTATTCATTTCTTGGAGTCCATGGGCAGACTCATTTATATTATTCTGAACTTTTTATATTATATTAGTCTGAACTTTGACATGTGCCATAACATCTTCTATCCCATAAGATATACTGTAATTAACATAATGTTATTAGTTGCTGAAATAACTGATTATTATATAAAAAGAGGGAAAGGAAAATAAAAACAGTGTCCTATATTTAGAAAATAGAACACTGAACATCAGGAATATTTTATAAAAACCTTATAGCAACTCTTTTAGATGGCTCAGTACTCCATAGTTAATTTTGGTTCCACACAATTCTGGATAAACAGCAGTCTGTTTCTTCATAGGAGTTTTGGAAGTTTTTCTTAGTTTAATAATATCTATGTTTGGAATATTATAGTACTCTTCATAAGTCTGTTGTTGTCAGATGCCATGGAGTTGGCTCTGACTCATAGCGACCCTATGCACAACAGAACGAAACACTGTCTGGTCCTGTGCCAGCCTCACAATCCTTGCTATACCTGAACCCATTATTGTAGCCGCTGTGTCAATCCATCTCCTTGAGGGCCTTCACCCGTTTCACTGACCCTCCACTTTACCAAGTGTGATAGCTTTCTCCAGGGAATACTCCTTTCTGACAACATAATCAAAGTAGGTGAGATAAAGTTGGGCCATTCTCACTTCCAAGGAGCATTCTGACTGCACATTGTCCAGGACACATTTGTTAGTTCTTCTGGCAGCCCAAGGTACTTTCAGCATTCTTTGCCAAAACCACACCTCAGAAGTGTCAACTCTTCTTTGGTCTTCCTTATCAATTGCCTAGCTTTCACATGCATATGAGGTGAATGAAAACACCATGGACTGGGTTTGTTTTCAAAGAGAAATCTTTGCTCTTCAGCACTTGAAAGAAGTCTTTTGCAGCAGATTTGCCGGGTGCAATACATCCTTTGATTTCTTGACTACAGCTTCCACTGGTGTGGACTGTAGAACCAAGTAATATGAAATCTTTGGTAAGTTCAATCTTTTCTCCCATTATCATCATGTTGCTTATTGGTCCATTTGTGAGAATTTCATTTTCTTTATGTTGAGGTAACATTTTTGGAGAAGTATTTTAGTTAATCATTTGCAGGAAAGTCAGCAAAGTTAAAACTTATCTACAAATGACAAAACTTAATATAGTCATGATTAACTTATGATATTTCTTAAAAGTGAAAGCTCTGATAGGAATTAATTACAAAATTAATATAGAGTCAAATAAAGTTAATTTTTAAAAATTTATACAAAATATATTTCTACATATAATGAGTAAACTTATTTTCAAAGAGTTGCAGATATATTATAATCTTAAGACTTAATATTATATAGCCAGGATATGCTCAAGAACATACTAAGGCTATCAAATCTTTAAATACCTGAATAAAAAGCCTATGGTTAACCCAAAGAAAATCAAGTATATCTCCTGATTTGGTAACAAGATTCATGTACCTTAACTAAGAAACCATCTTATTATATTTTCATCTTTCCCTTTCTAAGGTGGTGTTCTGGTTACCTAGTGCTGCTCTGACAAGAATATACCACAAATGGGATGGCCTTAATAAACAGGAGTTTATTCTCTTATAATCTGGATGCTTTAAGTCCAAGTTCAAAGCACCAGGCTCTAGGGGCTGGGTCAAAGCCCCTCAGCCTTGGGCTTCAGCTCTGCTTCCTGCTTCCGACCCACTGAGGCTAGAGGCTTTTCTTTACTCAGCTGCTGGCTGCTAAGGCTGCCAAGCCCAAGGTTGACAAGTAAAAAGGCACAGTCCCGATGTTACCAAACCACATGGCAGGCCATCAGCTCAAGTCCATTCTAAGTCCCCAGGTCAGCAGCGCATGGCAGGCAGCTGAATAATGACATGGCTACATGCAGGGTTCAAGGTGCCATAAGCTCAAAACCATTCCCCAAGGCTTCTGCTTATATACAGGAAGCAGACCACATTCCCTAAAGCAGCTACTCAGCTGCTCATAGTAGATTCTACCATGGAGTTGATTACCAGTTTCATCATGGGGAATACTACATCCAGCTGCCCAGCCACTCAACCAGGCCTAGCCAAGTTGACACACAAACTGAACTACCACAGGTGGCAACAAACCGTCTGGTGCTTTCCAGAAAGTTTCAAAATTGTCAGGAGTTATCATAGGTCATTGATATGGGTCTCACACAATGTTGTGCAGGCCTGTGACTAGGCAACACTGAGTGGTTGTCTTTATATGTATAGCAGATATTGGCCATTAATGTAAACCAAGTTTTATCTGTAATCCAGGCAACAGTTACTCTTGCCTGCTGCTGATTTCATGTAGACAATTATGGCCTCTTCACCTTAATCCTTTTACACAAAGTAGCAGAATCAGAATGGAACAGAAAAATGAAAAGCTTCAAAAGAAAGTTTGCAATTTTACGTACAAATGACCTTCTTAGTATCCACCCGAGAAGTTGTGTGGTTGCCTTCTCACTGAAGGGCTGGCACTTCTCTCAGGAATCTAGTATGAATGCACTAAGGCTTTACCAACTCAGAAGAATGAATACTAGGAACAATCCTCAGCCATAGGTGCATAAGGGAGAAATGCTTAGCAATCAGTATGGAAAGAGTTAAAATGCTCCATTTACATGTCTTACGATTAAGAAATCTCAATCACATAATCATTTTATAAGTGGTCATTATACATTAGAGGGTAAGAGGATGGAGACCAGCAATATATATGCTGTTGTTATTGTTGTTGTTATGTGCCATCGAGTTGGACCCGACTCATATCGACCCCTCCTTGGGTTTCCGAGGCAGTATCACTACTGAAGTAGATTGCCCCATCTTCCTTCGGAGGAGTGGCTGGTGGGTTTGAACTGCCAGCCTTCTGGTTAGCAGCCAAGTGCCTTAGTCACTCTGCTCCCAGAGTTGTACTTTCCCTAACCGACAGAATTAGACAATAAATCTTGGTCAATATAATTTTGACAGTAAGATGATGATTATAGTAAGTGTATAGAGTTGAAAAACCAAAATGATAAGATGAGGAAGGTGGCTTTATATAACTTATTGCTTGCTATAAACCTTATTTGTAATTACTATTTAAAAAACAACAATATATAAGAGGCTTAAAGCTTGAGCTTAACCAACTTAAGAAGGAAAGTTGTATTTAGATACTGTATTTTAAAAATCCAGGACACATAAAATTTAAGAGAAGACTTTGTTTCCAGGATATAATTTGATCAATATTTTAGTCTACATTAAGAAATAAGAGTTACTTTCCTCTGAAATTGATTAAAGCATGCTGGTTGGCAAGTGGCAGCTGGCATTTACAACAGATTATAGTATAAGAACACTTGGCTTTCCTTGTTTAATCTATAGAGATGGATCATCAACAATCAAGTATATGAAATCTTCTCAAAACATGTTAGCTGTTTAAGTACAATAGTGAGATAATCCATCCTAGAGAAAGTAACACTAATTAATTATCAATCTAATGTAACTCAGAACATAATCCTGCTCAGATTTTGTTGAAATCATTAATCCAATACTGTTTTGCAATTCAAAACATGTTTTAGCCTCAAAACTCTAATTGGCCTAAAAAAATTAATGCATCATGCTATTTAACCAGGAAAGGGAAGGAAAAAAAGACTTAACAACTTCATAAGAAGCAGAAATCATGGCTTTAAACCATAAAAAACAAACTTTCTATTTAAAAAACGTATAAAAAGACTAATGTATTTTATTCTAAAACACTGCACATTAACATTTGCTGTCAATATGTGCATTCACGCCAAGTGAACTTTCAGATGTCACATGTTGAGCTATATTTGCTTTCACTTCTATTGGTCACTCATTTCAATGGCCTTCTGCCGAGAACAAGGGAACTAACTTAAATATGCCTTTCTGAGTTTACTATATGAAACCTCTCCCATTCCAAAGATACCAAAAGGTGCCTAGGGTCTTTACAGGCAATGTATTTCAGAGATAATGAGATTTCAATGACCTTTTACTTAGGAACCATTCAGTTATATAGAAATAATTCTGCAGATATAAGATATAAACAGTTAAGCATACACTTATCAAGAACAGCACTGTTCTTCATTGTGCTAGTTAAGGTTGTGTGTCAACTTGGCTACACCTGGTTGAGTGGTTACATAGCTGGTGGTAGTTATTCCCCATGATGAGACTGGCAATCAACTCTAGGGTGGCATCTACCACAAGCAGCTGAGTAGCTGCTTTAGGGATGTGTTCTACTTCCCCTATATAAAAAGCAGCTTTGGTAATGGTCTCCAGCTTATGGCATACTTGAACCCTGCATGTAGCCGAGTTATTGTTCAGCAGCCTCCCATGCTCTGTCGACCTTGGGACTTTCAATGGACTTGAATTAATGGCCTGCTGTGTGGTTTGATAACATCAGGACTATGCCATTTTATTTGTCAACCCTGGACTTATTAGCCTCAGCAGACAGTAGCTGCCTGAGTGAAGAGGTGCCTCTAGCTTCAGTGGGCTGGGAGCAAGAGGCAGAGCTGAAGTTCAAGGCCTAGGGACTTTCACACAGCCCCAAGAGCCTGGCAGTTGGAACTTGGACTTCTAGCCTCCTGAACTATAAGAGAATAAACTCCTGTTTGTTAAATCCATCCCATTTGTGGTATACTTCTGTTAGAGCAGTACTAGGTAACCAAAACATTCATTATTCAACATCTATATTGTGTGTTATATTGAAAATCACATATAAAAAGATAAAAGACTCAGACTAAATAACCACCATCTATATCTGCTGTGATGTAGTACATTACATGGCATGCCTTTTTCTAGCCATAGTGTCTGTAACTTCCACCAGACTACTGGGTAGGACCATTAAATTCCTGAATGTTAAAGTCATCCACTTGGGGTATTTCTGTTGGAGCAGCACAAACTAATCTTCTGAAAGTTTGCTTTCTCTTGGGTGTGTAGAATTCTGATATTGGGATTAGTTAGGTTTGTCATTCTGCCAGGCTTAAAATAAGTCCACCCAGAAGCAGAAAAGAATCTCTCACTGATGGCTGAGAGAGATGCACTGCTGAGAGAGAGAGACATGCTGCTGAGAAAGATGCCTGGCTGACAGATGGCAGTAGTGCAACCAAGAGGCATGAAATAGAGTAGCAGGATTACCAGGCCAACAGAGGCAGAGGCCAGGTCAAGATATCAAGGGTCAGAGAGGCATATCTAAGGACACAGCATGGGGAGACTGTCCTGATTGAAAACTGTATCTTGAGTGGTTCTTGAACTTGAATTGTAGCCTGTTGTTTCCTAATAAACTCCATAACCTGTGAGTTCTGTGTGGCCACTGCAGCAAATTATTGAATCCAGCAGAGAGGTGGTGGGTGCTGAGAGGGAGGCTTGGTGTCAACGTTGGTAAGAGGGCTGGAGGGTGGTGGCATGTTTGGCCTCATGAGAATAGGCCTAGGGCTGTGCAAGGGTGATACTGTCTTCCTTTTGTGGAGTAAGAGGAGGTCAGAAGATCCTGCCTCCATGCTCCTTTAGCGCCTGCTCTTCTCAATGTAAAAAAAAATACTCCTCAGAAAAGGATATCCTGAATTCCAATAAGATGGCAGACTAGGCAGAAAGACTGCACAGACCCTCTTCTACAAAGAAAAGGGAAAAGAATTAACACAGACACAGAAGATAATCCTGAACCCCTAAAAGCCTTGAAGGGAAGGATATAGAAGTGGACTAAATCGCAACTAGCAGAAGAATTTGCATGAAAATACCAAAAAAGGAGACATAGGGAGCTGCGGTCTGGCAGTGATCCTGAGCAATCCTGATAGCATGTCACAGACAGCTTGGAGAGTGCTGACTGGTGGTAGGACCTAAGAATTAACCTAAAAATCAGCCCTGCTAGCCAGGGACTGCACGGAGGACTGCTTTGGTGGCTGGGGACTAAAAGGTGAAGCAGCCAGGACGAGGAAGCAGGCTGAGCTGTGGACTTTTGCCTGCCCGGAGGACGCTGCCATTTTGAATGTTTACAAGTAGCTTGACCATTTTAGATATTTAAAGAGACAGTGCTCTCCCAGATTCCAGGAGCTTAAGAACAAGTTCTGCATGACAGCAACCCCAAGGACACTCTGGACTGCACAACTGAAAAGGTATGACATTCCTCTTGCTACTTTTAAACCCCACACCCAACCCACTTGGTGAACGGAGGTGCGGCCATCCCCCACTCCCACCCACCTTCTGGGCCTCCATGAACTCCATCCCAGTCTGTGTGCTCAGACAGAGCCTGGGTGCCCTGCCCTGTCCTCCACCAATTTTTTTATTCCTGTTTATTTATTTATTTTATTTTTCACTTTCTTTTTTTCTGGTGTTTAGTTTGCTTGTATTTGTCTGTTTTAAAACTACTATTATTATTAATAATTTTGTCATTTTTACTATTATTCTTTATTCTTCCCCTCCCAGGTCCTAGTTTTCAGCTTTTTTTCTTTTTCCTGTTCCTGGTTGAAAAAAAAGGTTTTTTTAATTTATTATTTTTTCCCTTTTTTCTCATGGTTAACCCTATTCCTTGTTTTTCTTTTTTGCATTTTTCCTATTTTTTCTTCATTATTCTCCTTCTCTACCTTTTTTCTCTTAGTGCCCTATCCCCAGATATTGCAGGTTGTCTTGTTTTTTGCTTCTTCATTTTCTCTTTTTTCCTTTTTTGGTTACTGTTCCTGTGTGATTAAATGGTGTGTGTTTTGTCCATGTGCTTTTACTTTTTTATTTTTATTCAATTTTAATTTTTTTCTAACTGAGTGGCAGACAGCAACAGTCCCCATAAGACACAACCACACCCCCACCACCTGCAACTTCACTTACTGAGCGACAACCATTACGTCCTTCTCAACCAATGGTCCAATGGTAAAAAACCACCAAGAGCAGCCTGAATAACCGTTGATTGTTCTTTAAAAACAGTTAACATGGATCTAAATACAACAACGCCACAATCTGTCGGAGACAGCAAACCATCACAGTCCACACAAAGAAGCAAGATAAAGTGGTACAAACAAGGGAGCAGCACAAAGACCCAGAACATATCCCTGAGGAAGAAGCAGCATTGGAACTCTCTGATAAGGAATTCAGAAGAATGGTATTTAGGTATCCTCAAAGGATTGAGAAACAGACCAAAGAAAACACAGAACAATCCCTAGAAGAATTCTGGAAGAAAATACAAGAACAAAATGACAAAATAAATGAAAAATTAGGAATGATTCTAAATCAATAGCTAGAAATCCTGAAGATTAATACTAACTTGTCAGAAGTAGATAACACATTGAAAGGGCAAAGGAGTAGAATGAATGCAATGGAAGACAAAATTAATGAGATTGAAGGCAAATACCTGAATACTTCTTTGGAAAGGGATCAGTCAGAAAAAAAGAGAAAAAAAAAAAAGGAGAAAGCCTAAGGTTCATGTGGGATACCATCAAAAGGAATAACCTACATGTCATTGGAATTCCCAAACAGGAAGAGAAAAATAAAACCACTAGGAAAATTGTCCAAGGTTTGTTAGAGGAGAACTTCCATTATATAATGAAAGATGAGAATATATCAATTCAGGAAATCCA
>NW_006921736.1:588601-589320 GCF_000298275.1 Orycteropus afer afer
AGCTAAACAATATAACCCACCAACTTAGACTTATAGACATCTACAGAGCACTTCACCCAACAGCAGCACAATATACATTCTTCTCCAGTGCATGTGGAGCATTTTCCATGACAGACCATATGTTAGACCATAAAGCAAGCCTTAATAAATTTAAAAACATTGAAATGCTGCAAAGCACCTTCTTAGATCATAATGCTATCAAATTAGAAATCAACAATAGGCAGATCAACAGAAAAAGAGTAAACATATGGAAACTGAACAACACCCTCATTGAGAAAGACTGGGTAAGAGAAGAAATCAAAATTGAAATTCAAAAATTCCTTGAATCAAAAGAGAATGAAAATACAACATATCAAAATCTTTGCAACACAGCAAAAGCAGTGATCAGAGGCCAATTTATAGCAATAACTGCACACATCAAAAAAGAAGAAAGAGCCAAAATGAACACTTAAAACCAACATTTCCAACAATTACAAAAAGAACAGCAAGAAAAACCTACAGCCACCAGAAGAAAGGAAATAATCAAGATTCAAGCACAAATCAATGAAACAAAACAGAAGGGCAACAGAAAAAATCAAGAAGACCAGAGTTAGTTTTCTGAAAAGATCAATAAAATTGACATATCACTGGCAAATTTAACAAAGGAAAAGAGGGAGAGAATACAAATAACACAAATAAGAAATTAAATGGGTGACATCACAACAGAACCAACTGAAATA